>NC_051088.1:17605442-17924192 GCF_901709675.1 Syngnathus acus | reverse complement strand
AACGCATTGATCACAGCACAGATGGTGCGAGACAGCTAAAAGATGCACTTTGTGTGTTTTATTTTAGGCTATATTAGTCTTACTGCTGCAGAATAAGACTCGTCAGCATCAGTTCTATCTTGGCTTGCGATTAGTATCTGCAGCGTGTGCATTTTACTCAAATATTGTCACAAGTTAAGATTCATAATTTCAGATAAAGATCTGTTCTATAAACAATAGTTTTTATTTGTCCTGGAATGTCGTCACGAGAGCCGCATGCCTGTATTGCACTTGCGTTGTTCTCGACTTGGCCCATTCCTGTTTCATGAGGTTAATTGTCTATTTTGGCATCTGTTGCACATCTCTGCCGATGGCTCTTAAATAGTCGTCAGTGTGCAGCCTCCTGAAAGTTGCGCAAGTGGAAAAGATGTGAAATGAGTGTGCTGGGAAAACACACTGCACATTAATCTCCCCGGCCCATTAGTCAAGACACTCTGATAAATCATGATCTCGGAGGGAATGAGAATGCATTTTCGCAGAGCGGCCTCATATAGAGTGTCCACTTCAGGCTATTCAATATGGCGTTGGACAAAAGCTTCTTGTGTCAACCGGGAAGACAATATGCCTTTGTTCTGGCTCTACAGAGGAGCCGACGTGTTGCCGAGGAAACCAACAGGTCAGATGCCTCAATGATGCACGACGGCAGAGCGGAGAGCCCACAGGTGGTCGGGTCACGGAGGGACACGGGATCACTCATCAGAGTGAGCCATAGGCTTTGAGGAGAGCTATACAGGGACTCTAATGAGCTTGCCTTGACAGGTTTTTCAATTTTACAAAGCATTGCTGCAGGCGTCCTCATTCAAGAGAGAGCAATACCATCTTACCTTTTCCTAATGTTTAAAGTCAATGTAGCAGCAGAAATGCTGAACCTCCTTTTTCACCATTAAAGCTCCATACAAGGTTGCTTGGCTGAGCTATTCATCAAACGACGGCTCTGGTAGTCTGTGCTGGGCTTGGGCGACACGATACATGCACTTACATCTGTGTTGAGTTTTTGCACGTGGGACTAGATTTCAGAACCACGCAGGAATGAATTGTGAGGTAATAATTGCCTGCCGAAACGTTATTGTCAGAAAAAGAAAATATCATGTACCTTTTCAGCGTCCCTTATTTATTTATTTATTTATTTATTTATTTATGTTTTAAAGGACAGGCACCTAAATCAAAAAGGAAACTGCAAGCATTCATTTGGAATTTGAAAGCTGGTTTTCATTTTATAATCATTATTTTTATTAAGAAGATCCATCTGTGCTGTTTGTCATGATGATGATGATGTGGAGGCCCAAGTGCTGGGTGGCAAGATGGGTGAGGGGGAATAATCTCATAAATGAATTGGTTATTACAGTAGCTTTAATAGCTCTAATATTTAAAAACCTGCAGCTAATCCACGTGAATCAGTATTGGAATTGCTACCTGCCGATCTCATTCACGGACAATCGAAATTGGAATCGAATAGAACCCCGATTGAAACACCCTTAACGAGAACATGTGGGATTACAAATACCATGAATCACTGTTGTAAAACACAATATGTACACAGCCTGTCAAACAATCCCAAGTTTTAACCTAAAAAATATATTTATTGCGTGTGTGTGTGTGTGTTGTGTTCTTGCGTGCGTCAGTGGGTGAATCACTCCTGGATTACTTGTGCCCTGAAATAGGCAGAGGCTTGTAATTGAATATTTGTCTCATTCTTTGTAATATATTCAACCTTTGCGCTTCATCTATAAAACTGAGAGGATTATAACGGGAGTAAACACTGATGTCACTCGCGTTATGCATGAAAAATAGGGTGCATTCAGAGACCGCTTGCAAAGTAGACAATTTCAAACTCGTACAGAACAAAAAAACACCATCGATGCATAAAATGTTAATAGCTACAAAATGTAGGCTTTCTAGTAAGCCATATAACAGATGACATACAAGAAAATGATAGGGGTGAAGTCACTTTGCTGTTTTACTTCATTGCAGTCAATGACTGGTGCATCTGAACACTTGTTGGTCACTTGCTTAAATATTCAATGAGATTATTATATAGAGAGGCTTCAATGAGAGACTTTAACCAATTTCCTTTAAACATGCTTGTACACTTAAAATTTCTGGAACAAAACACTGAACAAGAGTGATATTCAGACCCACAATAGCAATTTTACTTTCTTTTCATCAGTCATCTGAGCTGTTGTGTTTTTGCTGCAGCTGTGCCACAAGTTATTGATCTTGGAAATAAATTATTAAATGTTTCCACGTACCCCCTGCAATATCCTGAAGTACCCCTGGGGGTACGTGTACCCCTGCTCGGGAAACGCAGGCTTAAATAATAAACAATACAATACTACAGCACTGGGTATACTGTGTATAAACAGATCAATAGTGTGGAAATTGTAAAATGTTTTGTGTTCAGTTATTCTGTAGTGTTTGAAATGTTATAAATCTTTTTTTTATTTGAACAAAAATGCCACACATTTTTGATAAAATAAAAACACACCCAATATGTTTTTAGCTGTATTATTATTTCACAGCATTTTGCTGATGTTTTGAGTTTTTACCATGACACTGGTTTAGTACTGCTATCAATTTTATGCAGGTCAGGTGATTCAGTGCCTGACACAACTCTATCAGCTTTGAGCTATTCTTTGAGTATTCTTCTCAGTCCAGCTGCATTGCAAACTTACTGCGTAAAACCCACTGGATTTCTTATACATGGGCATGACGCAACAGTTGCCTCACACCAAGGAGATTCAGCTTGTGTGGTGTTCACGTTGGACCCTCCAGCATCATCCCACAGTCAAAAATGTGCACATGTACTGAGAGACGGTCAGTCCAGGGAGGAAGTGATCTTGACCTAGACCTCCTTGTGACCCTGAACAAGATAAAAGGCCGAAGGATGCCTTGCAATTGCAGTTGACTCAACTCGGTGTTTCCAGCGTGAGCCACCTGCAAAAATAAAATATAAATTCGTCGAAAAAATCGTATTCAAAGGTTGTTAAACAAAACTTTGCTTTTAGTGATCTGTGAGCGCTAAAAGACACCGCTTGACAATAGATTCGATTTTGAGCTATAATTAAAGTAGTTATGTTTGAATATGAGTGTCACACGCAAAACACTTAATCATAGTCAGATATGTAATCATAGGAATTATGTTTTCATTCCTCTTAGGTTTCTTTGTAAGTTCTCCAGGAGAAATTGTGTGAGCCTTTGTTCTTAATTGCCAATTAGGGACACTTTCTATCAATAGCACTTGTCCTTTACAGTTAGTCACTGATGAGTTATCTTCTACATCACAAGCAACTTTTTGCCAGAAACCTTCCCACTCTCCAATTGCAAACCACTGCGCTCCACCCACATATTCCCAACACACCATATGTTTTAAATAACCATCTCATCGGCCATGTTAAACCACTAGTGCAAACAATTGATTGCATAGTTCTCTGACTTGTTATTCTACCACATTTTTTAACAAGCCTTTCATTTTTGGACACGTAACTACTTTCATGTTTTTCAATTGATCCATTCGAAGATTGACAGAATCTTCATTTGCTGCACCAAATTTACCGTCATTTAGATCACCTGAAAATAGAATCCGTCTATATCCTTACAATTTTTACATTCCCCAAATTCCACATTTTTCTCCACATTAAAATGACAAAATTTAGACTTGTCACATTTCATCAACAATTCAGATCAATCAAATATTTTCAAATTTTGCACATTCTAAAAGTTCCACTTTTATTCTACATTAAAAATCCACATTTTCCACATTACTTAACCATTACAGCTACAACATATGTTGTACACATTCCAAAAAACCTTACATCCCGCAATTTCCAAATTTTTAATTTAGATATTTTCTACATTATTCCTCAACATTTCTTGACCCAATGAAACTATTCCAACCACAAAATATTTTCCACATAACCAACGATTGCCCAAATTCCCACTTTTTGCTGTAAAATTCCATATTTTCCACACTAAGATTCCCAATTTAGACATTGCACATGATTCCCACTTACTTCAACATTACTGAACTCATCAATTAGACTATTTTCCACATTCCAACAGTCCCAAAATTCCACTTTTAACTCCGCAGCATTTCGGTTTCATCTTAAGCTTGCTTTCACTATTGAAATTGTCGGTTTGTATTTGCTTTAACATTTTTGACATATCGTCCAGAGTTTCAGTGCAAGCTCTCCTGTTGATCTCTCGATGCATCAAGTTAAGCCTCAACTTGAAGCATTGTAACCACAGCGCGTTTGCATGAATATTACTTTCTGAAAATGGAATAGCAGCTTGTGATCCTTGCCTGTGGTTGTTCATCTGCAACAGATTCGAGACGATTTGCAAGAGAATGTTTTGACATACATACAAATAGTGCATCGTTATAAAACAGTTGATCCAATACTTGAGCTGTGTTATCTGACAAGCTAATGAATCATTTTGATTGTCACTGTCAGAGAGCTAATAGTACAAAAATACGTAGTCGTTGCAGTTGTTAACAGAGTTAAGTGTCCTGGGAGAGTAAATCAGATGCCAGAATTTATCGAAGACACACCTAGGTTGCTTGTGGAACCGAAGGTTTATTGACATTGCGCACCATTAATTTGAGCATCAGCTCATTAGCTACAAATAATTGACAATAAATTTCCTTTAGTGATTGCGACCTTTTTCCCGGTAGAACTTTTACATGCTCATGAGTCACCTGCAGCAGCCTGAAATCCCTTGGCTTCTCTGCTTGGCTTATGCTTAGCTGAACGGCATTGTCGTCTCAAATCTTTCAACACATCAAGGGTAGTGTGCAGTACCAAAAGCCTCCACAATATACCGTTGGAATGTTTTGGGTTACAAAAGGTCTGTCTGTGGAGCACGAGTTCAACCACAATGAGGAAGGATGCATTTGCTTGAAGGCGACATCATATTGCAACACTAAGTACAGAATGATTTGTATTAAACCTGCAGCAGTTTAAATACTTGAGCCAATGGACTGTGCATGGCTTTTCATCTCATTGGTGTAATGTCAGCTATTCACTGTGCTAATATGCGTGATACTTCGAATTGATGCCGTTGCTTCTATTCTGCACCTTCTTCCCCACACATTTTATGAAGATGATCACATTCGAACTGTCCAATAGGCACCACTTCATAAAATCAATCATTTTCATTTTCTTGCTTCTTGATACACAGAAGCACAGTAAATTTTCAATGCAGGTGCAAATGAAAATGCAGCTATAATGGTAAAGAAAAGCAATCCTATTCTTTCCTGAATCAGCTTATATAAGCTGAAGGGCATGGCATCAAGCAGCAGAAGAAATGGGGCATAAGAAATAGTCATCAGTCTTTAAGTACAGCGCTGCCTTGCGATACGAAATTACCAGGTCAGTTAATCAAAACACTTGAATTTCAAATCATTGTTCCTCATTGAGAGGAATGGAAATGCCATGAATCCATTCCAACCCCCTAAAAAAACAAAAAAAACACTATCATATTGTACTTTATAAAAACACAGAATAACATGAAGAAATGCAACACATTGAATGACAATTGTACGATTCATTTTATTGCACTGATCCTTCTGGTGTCTGCTCTGTCTTGGCCACTATCTGGGGACAGTATAATACCATCATGCAGACACAAACAATGAAGAATAGTTTCAGTCAGTGACTCAGAAAGATGCTATAATATCAATCATTCTTTGAAGATGACAAAGAATATATGCCTGCAGTATTGTTCTGTTTGTTGTTCACCGTTTATTGAAACGTCTTCGATTCCTTCAGCCTTCTAAAGCAGCAACTATCGATGGGACTCGTTAGCATGTGAACATTTTTTATTTCATGCTACCATTAAACCAGTGAGGCCTTTCTTTTGAAGGTTGTTTGATTCGTTATTAATACACATGGTGGAATTCTCTCCATTTTGTATTTAGTTTGACAGTAAACTTTGAAAGGATGTGGCCTTAAACAGCTCAAAGAATCATTTTTGATGAATTGGTCATGATTTGCCAAAATATTGCTTGTGAAATGAGCTACGTTGAGTTGACTGCCATCCTACAGTTTGCATCTCAAGTTTGCAAAATGACGGCTCATATCTTGAAAAATCCACGAGTGGGGTCACTCGAATGTCGTGGCACCTCTGTACATTGGTTGTCAGGAGCAGACAGAGAGGTAAACCCGGATTGAGGAGGCGCGCCTGCGTTCCTTGCACCATTAGTGGACAAATGGGCCTGGCCATGAGGCTCTGTCCAGTGTGAGGGGAGACCTGCATAGAGAGAGATGGGTGATCGAGGAGAGAGAATCATTAGGATGCAGGTCAGAGTGTTGCAGGTGCACGTCTGATAATGAATGTGTCAGACCTTCCATGCTCCAGGTGTAGGTGGGGGGAAAAAAACATGCATCCATGCTCGCTCTTTGGTGAACAATGTATCATCGTCAGATTACAAGAAGACAGCGCAATGTGTGGGAAAGATGATAGATAAAGATTTGGGGTGCACATACACACACAAGCGCACAACTGAAATGACGTCACAAACATTTTTATTATTTTTTTTTTCTTATCATCCTCAGCATACAGAATTCCATATACTGTAGTTATATTTCACCGGGAAGAGAAATAGTCATCTTGCAGACTACTAAAAACGCTAGTGAGAAGTCCTCATGCACTTTGCAGCATGGTAAAATCAATGCAGCCATTTGTAATGTGAGAGCTTGTGCATCTAAAGGAAAACATTTGGTAACACTTAGTCATAAAGCTGTGGGCTATGCTTTCTTCCTCGCTTGGGTTGAGCTCCTGTCATACCTGGTGTGAGCACCCAACGCACTTAGGATGTTCAAGGCTCTTTTGTAGAGCTGCCTTGTTCTCTGCAGGGACTCGCTTTGTGCGTGTGAGAAAATACGCTTTCCAAAGCACCAGGTAAAATTGCCTCCTTGCTACATAATCACTCTCAAGAGCGACAAAATAAAAGCTCGGCTATCATGCCCACCTGAAACCTGAAGTCACAGTCCCATTTGTAGAAACGACGTTCAACCCTCACGCCGCCAGCCTCTCCTCTGTACAAGCGGTCTTCTAGTGAAGCTCTGCGAGCCGTTTGGTGTTGGGAAAAACAATTCTTTCTTTGGAATTGAGTTGAAATAGCAGTCTGTTTACCAGATGGAAAGATCGAGGTCAGCCATACTCCCTTTGTGAGCTATCCACACTTTCCTCCCACGCTTCGGCTCTACTCTACTCAGTGGATCTCCTGGTCAAATATCTGATTTGTGAGTCATACCTTGCTTCATGGAGAAACATGCTGGCAGGCCTAAAATACACACAAGCACGGCAACCTTGCAGGAGCTCAGCCCGGCAGCGAGCATCGAAGCGGCCCGAGGGAGAGGCTCGGAATGAGCGAGAGACACGAAATGCGAGGGAACTGGCAGGGGAAAAAGACAAGTGGGCTGAAAGTTGGAGACATAGAAAGTCGCGTTCGATAAAAGATTATGCAAGCCTAACTTTTTGTCACGAGTGGAGGCAACTTTAAAGGGTGATTGTTTTGTGATTCGGAAAAATAAGCCTTAGCAAGCTGCAAACCTCTGTTGTCAGATTCCAAACCTTGCTAGAATTGAGGCTTGAAAACAACTCGCAGAGGCCGAGCTGTGATTGGCCCACAACAGCCGCAATGGCAGGCAATTGTTGACATTGGAACCATTGAGGAGTCACTTATCATCACAAGAGTGCTCCTCGAGCAACTTGGTCTTGTACACTATCAAATTGCACGCAATCCATTATTCACCTCAAAGTCGTTGCAACAGCTACTATTCAATCAATTTCCGTGGTATCTTGAGTCGAGTTCACCTCATGAGATTAACAAGATACGACCTGTCGTTTGGATTTGTAATAAAAAATGTCGATAATAGGCAACTGCTTAACAGGTAAGTAAACACTCCTAATAGATGTTTTCTGTCAAACTATCGTAGCTTTCTTTGTTAGCTTAATACTAACAAACGTTGCAAAAAGCTAGAGGGTATGGATCTCTTCACACAAGTTGATTCAATACGGTTTTCAATATGTGGAGTGCAACACAATTCAAAGACAGTTTGATTTGAAAGCGGACGATTCATTTTCAGTTCAGTTCGTATTACGATTCCATTCGATATGGTATACAATTCAGTTGGAGAGGTGCAGTCAATTTTTTGTTGTCATCTTATGTAGTATGAATGAATTTCGTACTATATACCATCTCCTTCTAAGCTATATCCCTCCAGTAGAAGACAATTTGATCTGTATCATGGAACGGTTTGATTCAGTTTGATTCGATGCACCCGATTCTATGCGAAAACAATTTTCTATTTCAAATCGTTTTTTGTCCCCAGGAGGCCAAGGTGGACCCACCAGAATAAATAGCAAAATGGCTATTGATGTATATTTACCGAGAAATGTTGCTTTAATGTGACTATGGCTGTGTCTGAATGTCGACCCTTGTCCCCGAACCTCTCTTTCAAGATATAGTCCCACACCACAGTATATACGGCACTAAAAATTAATTATCTCGTTCTGTGTGGTGATTTGTGGAGCTAATTCACTACTTTTCTTCTCATCGCCTATCACGTGACTACAGTAAATGAAATGACAAACCGGCTTAAGATCTCTGACAAGTTATTGAGAATAAAAAGAATATTTATTTTAAACTACATTTATTTCTGTCAGGAATGAGTGAAGCAGGGCGACCAAATGCAGCTTGGACCAGGGTTTATTGAGGAAAGACGGAGTTGGAAGGGAAGATGACGGGAACAAACCAACAGGAACCGGCAAACTAACTTAAACTGTGGGGGCAGAGTGACAGGGGGAACCGACAGACCAACAGAAACCGACAGACTAAGACAAAGGTAAAGAGACTAGACGAGAGACGAGAACAATCCGACAGGGGGGTGACACGCAGACAGGACTTAAATACACGACAGGTAACGAGAGGCGGGTAACTAATTGTGAGTAGACACAGGAGGGGAGGGGCGAGGACACAGAGACGAAAAGAGAAACCATGACAACATAGACACAAGGAAATGAACAGAGCCGGGCCGTGACAATTTCCTTTGTTGTTCATATTGTCTGACGGATAAAATGAATGATTCATTTCCGTAACTGTACTGCTTTGATATTGTTTGATATGTTGTATATCTGCTATATTTTATACTATATATGTTGCGTGAACCTTTTGGGTAATTTTGAGTGCCCTACGTTTATGCTCCCTGGTCATTCGCACACACACAGATAAAATGGCGCAACTCCTTAATCGTGCCATATTGAGGGAATTTGGACTCGGCCTATATCTAAGCAAGCGACGAATTGTGACTGTCAGAACAATTCAATGTTTGTGTTCAATTTAACAGGCGTGCATTTCACTCTCAATTTGTGAGCAGATCGAGACGGGTTCATCAATATTTTAGAAGTCGTACTTTTTGTAACTTTTTTTTGGAGTGGAAATGTTCTTCATGTACAATAGATGTCATGGCTGAATAATGGTTGGGAAACATAGAGCAAAGTGGTCTTAAAGCATTCCCTTCAAAATGAAATCCCACATCGATCCATTGAAAACAACACTGCTGTTTTAAGCCCTAAAAGGGTCATTTATGTCAGTGCTGTCGTCGCCGAGTGACGTGCTGTTACAGCATCTTTTGTGAATGTGACCCAGCCTCTGTGATAAAGCCCTTCAACAAATACAAGCCAAGGCACTCATCACTACCTCTTTGTTGATTCCCGTCACAGCAAGGTGTTTGCCAAGATTGGAATTTACCACAGTGAAAACAACGATTTTTTTCCCACCTCCCGCAGTGGTTAAATATCGACTGAATTCGGCATGGCCGTCACGTCTTTCCGGGTGCTGGTCACTGTTGGAATGAAACGTGATGATTTCTTACTAGAAGCAGTTTGTGACTACGTCCAACCACAAAGGATTTGCATACTTGTGGCAGCTGCTGGGAGACACTCTAAATACACGCCACTGCTGATTCACATCTGCTACTTGTGTAAATAACCATAGCCATAATGCAGTAGTTACAATGAGTGGCTACTAGATGGGAAATTGTTTGATAGTGTCCCGGTTCTCAGACGCCGTGTGAGGCTTTGCATCACCCACCCCCAAATGCAATCAACCCGATTATATGCATATGACAGATTGAAAAGATGATACGATCAGAAGGAGAAAAAAGACCAATGACAGTAGACAGGAGAAGTTGGCTGCTATGCAAAGCAAACGACTGAGGGCAGATTGTGTCGACTTGGGGGGAAACTGGCAGCCTAAAAACCATGCTGGGCAGGAAGTGCATGCTGATCATTTGTGTGTGTGTCTGTATGTAGACTGATGGTGTGGGGAGGGAAGCGGTGAGGGAAGGAGGAAAATTTGTCAAGCTCCAGCTAAGATCAAAGGCTCATTAACTATTTTACAGTGGAGTGGTACCTTGAGATAAAAGTCTTATTTGTTCTTTGACCATACCAATATCGCTAAACGCTTACCTCAAATCAAGTTTTACCATTAAAATGCAGAAATGACATTAATCCGTTCCAGTCCATTATGGAATTAAACAAACTGTTTTTCATCACACACTGTCCATCAACACATATTGTGCTGCTGATTTGGCCTTGCACACCTTTGTCACCTGGAGGCAGTATAAGACATACAGATACATTACGTACATCGTGTCGGAAAAATTGGGAATGTTTTCATGTGACATCGCCTATGGAAAATCTGGTAAAAAAAGCACCTTCAAATCAGAGTTGAACTGTATTTTGATCATTTCTACAAATCTCGTTAATATTGTCTGCTGTTTCAAACGGTGTCACTATCCCTACAAACCCGACGTAAATGTTGAAAATGGAACTTTGAGATGAGAAGAGCAGTGTGGTCAAGTACTTTAGTCAACAAATGTATTTGTATTAATGTGGATTTTAGAGGCATCTAAGGAGCTCATTCCATTTTTTTTTTTGTACAAAATTCCACAAAGATGGCGGCCACTGCAGATAATTTTAGTTGTGCTTTGTAGAGGGAAAATATAATAAGCCTGTGTGTATTATATTTTCTTTTTACATGTGTTGCTGCACAGTTTGTATTACATTATTTGTTACTTAAAGCAGAACCCCATCACCACCACCACATAGATGCTGATTTTTATCCCTGGTGGCTGTGACATTTCCCATTTTGTGTTCACGTTAAAATAACCGAGGCTACGTGGCTGTTTTAAATACAATCTGTGTCACTCTTTTAGTTTAGTTTGACAGTAAACTTCAACTGGGGGTGGAATTGAACAGCTTGCAGCCTTCTTTTCTCTTTAAACCTGTTCAAATGCTGAGTTTTATGTAAATAAAAACCCACCAAGCTAAATCATTTCACTACTATAACCTTTACAAGTCGATTGAAGAACAAAATGTAATCATTTTGAGAGGGAAGTAAAAATGAAAAAAAAAGACATAATGCCCCTTCTAATCACGGATGTGGCTGTGCTCAGAATAAACAAGCACATGTGAAATCTTGTTTAAAGGAGGAAACCCACCTGCCACCTTTTAAAGCCAGTTTAGTTGCCCAGATGTTTTTCCTTGTAAAATAAGGCATCTGTCTTGCCTCCCAACCCTATAGCCCATAGCCTACTTATGAAGTTGTCACATGTACTAAGCTGCGAGTACGTGCCAGTAATTCCAGAAGCTTCTTGGATGTTGCCATCACCCGACCCCCATCTTATCATCAGTTTTACAAGGATGCCCAGTTCTTGGTCATGTTGTGGAATATTTTCCCCACTTGATGATGTCTGTTTTCATTGTGTTAGATATATTTAATGCCTTGGGAATTCTTTTGTACTCTTCTCCCAATGGATACCTCTGAGATCCTTCTGAGCTCTCTGAGGAACATGGCTTGTGCTGTAGGATGTGATTACAAAATTTCAGGGAAAGCCTACTGGAAAAGCCTCATGTTTGTATTGGTACTGATACCAGCCTTATTTCAAGGTATGGGTAAATTTTTTAAAATAAAATGACATCGCATTTGGGCGACTTGGATGCAAAAACAATAAAAATCAAATAGGCGTCATGCGTGTAAAAGTCAGCATTAAGCAATCACAGTCATTGTAACACTGTTCAGTTGCAAACACGACTGAGGGAGGCAGTAAGTAAGGAAGGCAGGAGTGAATGCGGAAGTCACAGGTTGGGTGAGGGTGATGAAATCTAGAAAAAGGTACAGTTGTATCGAGAGACACAGATGGGCACGAAAGGAGGGGGCGAGAGTGACTGAGATGGAGGAGGGAAAGCTGTCAGGTTCCAACACCCTCCCTCCCTCCAGTGTGTTGGCAGCGCCGTGCTCCGGCGCAAAGAGATTACCAAAACTCAGCCGGAGGTTGCCTGTATGGACACAGCCATTCCCTCTGACCATCTGACAAATAACCAGAGACCGACTCCAACTCCCTCATGGATGCCGTTTTGATTCCTCAGTGAAGCTCGAACATGCTGCTTACTGTCCGGTATATTTATTATCGAACGCTAGCGTTTTTATAGTACACAATATTGACTAGTACTACTTTACAACACTGACACAAATAAATCTTCCTCCGCAAAGATGCAATATTTTCCATGATGGGCAGGATGTGAACGCTTATAAAATGCTTTCACAAGATGGCTGGTTGGCAACATTGTAAGGATCCTACTTACAGCGTGTATATGTCATTGTGTGAGTGTCATGAGGATGAATCTGTGCACAGGCAGCACGGGGTTCTGAGAGAACCCCATGCTGTCATTTTGCCCAACTGCGAAAAGAATCCGAGAAGAAAAGCTGACTGGGGACACGATACACTCAGAGGCTAATCATGCAGCAAATAAAGGCAAAAAGAGCCCCGAACCGCTGGCTGCATCGTGGAGCTGCTCCAGCTCGAGGCGCTCATGGGAAACGTCTCAGTTCCGCCCCCGACAGTTCTGTTGGAACTGTGTTTTTCAATGTTTCTGCGGATCCATGCTGAATGAGAGTCTGCTTTTCTGGACTGAATTCTTGACATGAGGCCTTTTCAGAAACTCTGATGTCCTAACCTTAAATATTCTAGCTCCTGAACCAAATCATCAACACTGTATCAAATGAATTGGACTTTATTTTTCTGGAACAATGCAAGGGCGAGTATTGCTGACATACGTCTCCAGCGAGAAACTCTTTCCTGAAAATGGAATATACTGCGTGAGAATCTATTCCAATAAGAGGCTAAATGTCAATGTGGAAGTTTGCTGCCCCCAGTCATCTTTCTCAAATGTGAAGTTGGCATTTAATGTTCTTATTGCGTTTATCATGGGATACGAAAATAGCCGTTATGATGTTCTCTAATACAAGTTAATGTTTTGTGACATGAAAGTAACTATTTATTTTGCTTCTGACTTCATCGGTGGCCTGTTGTTTTAAAAATCGCTGCTTATGGGTTGCTGATCTAGATTGCTCTTCCTTTTGTAAGGTTGATCAGGATGGAATAATCAATGCTAAAGACAGGTTAAAGGTTATACTGAGGCCCCTTCGTGCAGGTAGGAAAGGAGAGGAAAATACTACAGGCAATCATCAGAATCCAACAATGCCCTTATTGTTGGCAAGAACACTCTTTGAAAGATACTGTTTTTCGTGTCTGCATTGTTATAGTGCTCTTTTTTTTTTCCCATGGAGACAGCCTGTCCTGTCATATCTGCACATTTCCCGGCTCTCAGATGGCGAGTGGATTTTCCGTTCTCCCTCCACCCACCACCACCACCTCCAACAAGACTTCATGTTATCCCATATGTTCCCTATTTCTCTTCAAATAATATTGTTTTTTTCCAGTATGAGGCATCTGAGCGAAAAAGAGGCGCCGCCAGATGCATCTCCAAATGTACATGTGGGCTGTGTACAATCATCACCACCATATTAGCAGTGTAGAGAAGTTACAACGCAAGCATTTGTGTCTCACCTTCCTTTGGAGCAAACAGCCTGTGGTGCTTGCGGGAGCCCTTATGTTGAAATGCAACAGAAAGGCCAAGGCGTACTAATTAACTTCACTCAGCATTCATACTCATTGAAATGCGTAACCTTTACACAACCTCGCTTCATCACCTCTCTGCAAACACCCAGGTTAAAATTGTCATTTAATGTCACCAAGCATATTACAAACTATGCCTCTCAGCTCACCTCAATCTTCTGCCCCCCCCAACCCACACACACACACACACACACACACACACACTTTAGGCTTTACTAACAAATTTTTATTCCGGGCAGCTGCAGCCCTTTGCGCTGGTAAATCAATGAAACAGTGTCCCCTATAAGAGACCTTTGTGTTTTCCTTCCATCGATCCTGTCAGGGCAGATACATAGAAGAGCAAGGCAGGCGATTACCCTCAGCAATCCAAACTTTGATCTATACAGCCGATGACAGGTTCCAGACATCAGCTGTGGGTAATTGCGATGCTAAAAGGAGGAATTGTTAATCTTTCTGTCTTGACGTCCACTCGTATGCCCGTGATTGGGTCGTGGAAAGTGAAGTGTCCGTGCGTGTGGGCTGTCTGCAGGCACCGCGGTCACCCTTTCACCTTGGTGCCGGTCATTGGAGAAGAACACTTCCACACGTTCTATCTAGTTTGCAGTAATAGTTTGCCCCCTCCTCCCCAACTCCCCACGTCATGTCTGCTTCTCCTTATTACATTTTTAATGGGCTGTTAACATGATCATCATGCAAGCTACCTGTGCACAACAAAAGCCCTGCAGTAACATTACAGAACACTTTACAATGCAGATTGTTTATTCTGGTATATTCTGTTAGCATTTAGGTTTGTTTTTGCAACATTTCCTATTCCATTAATGAAAAACAACAAGGAGTCGCAGACCTCCCCTAAGGTTTAAACATTTGTCACCAGTGAAGTCAATGAGTATAGGGTTATAATTCTGGATCTTAATCGCAAAAAGGAAGTAAAGGTAATTCTTTTTGTTCCAAAACCCAAAGAGTGCAACAACTACCTGGTGTGTAATAGAACATTTTAAATAAAATAACATAATCGTGTTTTTCTTTGTCAAAAAGCTTGCTTCTCTCTGACATTACACTTTCTGACCATGAATGTAGAACTTCTGGTATTAGAGTCAGGTCCGATGGCACAATTCTTATCTTTTTGGCTGTAAACACCACTGCAATTGATATGAAGGGAAACCAACAAGATATGCCTTAAATGCAGACTTTGTCTCTCACTTTTTAAGGTCAACCTAAAGTAATGGGGCAATTGACTGCTCAGGTTCTCCATGGCCAGGTAAGCATGAAAGGCTGGCAATTTGTTCTTATAAATTGATGTCAATGCTGACAAAAATAGCAGGATGAACTCTGAAATGGTTTAGGGCAACATTATCTAATAGTATTCAGACCCGATTCGACAGCACTTCACAGTGCAGATGGATAGTGACGCCAGGCATTATGCCAAAGCAAAAAAGTTTTTGAAGGCAAAGAAGTTGAATGTTATGCAATGGCCAAGTCAATCGCATGACATGAATCAAATTGAGCATGATTTGATTTGTTTAAAATACAACACGTTTAAAACACCTCAAGAACAAGAAGGTACTGAAGACAGCTGCTAATTATAATAATAATAATAATAACAATTGGGGGGCTCGGTGGGGCATTGGCTAGCATGTCCGTCTCACAGTTCGGAGGGTGCGGGTTCAATTCCACCGCTGGCCCTCCCTGTGTGGAGTATGCATGTTCTCCCCGTGCCTGCGTGGGTTTTCTCTGGACACTCCGGTTTCCTCCCACATCTCAAAAACATGATTGGTAGACCGATTGAGCACTCCAAATTGCCCCTAGGCGTGAGTGCGAGTGCGGATGGTTGTCTCTGTATGCCCTGGCAACCAGTTCAGGGTGTCCCCCACTTACTGCCCAATGATGGCTGGGATAGGCTCCAGCGCGCCCGCGACCCCCGTGGATGGATAATAATAATTGACAAAAGACAGTCGTTTCCATGTCCCAATATTTATGACCCCGACTGCATACACACTAAACTGATATTGAGTCTTGCCAGTATTTTATTCTCTTTCTACAGGCTTTTCAATCACCATTAGTTCATTTTAACAGGTGTTCTGTTGATAACTTGCGAGTTAATTATCTCAAGAGATAATCATAGTAATGAGAAAAATATATGTAGGAAATTTGCTTTCAATCCCATTCGGCTTAAAAGGATTAGTGCTAGTACCTGTTGCACATTAGCTGCCAGACACGTACAAAGGTGTTTGATTCTAATCACATCACTTATGAGTCCACCTGAAGAGTTTTAATTCTCACATATCAGTCCTTCCACAATCAAAGCACCAAATTTTATTAGCCTGAGGTCAAAGCAGTAATTTCAAAGAACGCACTGATAACATGAATGTTTGTGCTGAGTGGAGGTGTCGATTCCCAGGGGATAAGGAGGGAGAAGATGAGAATTTTATCAATGGGGCTACATTGCCAGAACAAAGCGAACAGACATCTCGACAAATATTCACACAATTTAAACCTGGGCCATAGTAGATTCTACGATACTGAAACCTCTATAGCATTCCTACCTAAAGCATAAAATAAATGTTTCTCATTTCAAAAAGGTGAGTCCTTTTAAATGCAAATTACCCTCGTTGCTACAGTGCTCCCTTTTTGAATCAGTCCACCCTACACGCACCAAAAACCCCTGCACATATGCATGTGACCTTTCGGGGTGCGTTGCTTGAAAGACATTGAGTAATCTTGAGCTTGAGATCGTCTGCTTCTCAATTTGTCAGCTTTGTGCGCTTGACCCGCTTTGCGTTGTGGGTCAAAGCTATAACTCACACTCTGCAAGTTGAAGTGATCCCATTAGCTAGTTGCTGTGTCCTCATTCCTACGTTTCTGCAGTGTCCGGCTGCTTTTGATCACACTAACACAAATGGATGGCTTTCATACAGTGCTTTGATGAGAGCGCATGATGAGTTACTACACGTGCTTGAAGAGAAATTGATGTTTGCGCATCCGCACGGTTTCGGGGAGGTGGGCATTTTGATCCCAGATGTGCAACGGTCCTCTCTCATAAATCACGGTTTGTGCGTCCACCGCCATATTTAGCCGTCACTGCTAGTAGACGTAAGAGAGATGGATGAAAGTCTTTGGCTGGCAGCCTTGATTTAAAAATTGTCAGCATGTGATGAAATATCCTGCAGAATTCAATAGCAACTTCTGAAAATATGAAAACATGCTATCTGCGGTTTTCCAAAATGTATAGTATGTTCCTCAAGATTGATGCTATTGTTTCTCCCTTTTTAATTTTTTTTTTAAATTTAATGTCTTAACTCATCTTCTTTGTGAAACTGGTTTCTTCTCTCACCTGTTGAGGAAATATATTCACTGATTCAAAACAGGA
Organism: Syngnathus acus; assembly: GCF_901709675.1. NCBI lineage: Eukaryota > Metazoa > Chordata > Actinopteri > Syngnathiformes > Syngnathidae > Syngnathus > Syngnathus acus. Next base: position 17,906,801 of record NC_051088.1, on the reverse strand, counting down.
GTCCCTACATATCAACACAGATTGCGTAGCATCTGCATTAAATTCTCATTAGCATTTTTGAAATGTTGCCGTTTACAATCATCTTGACTTGCAACAGTCTTAAACTAGTCGGTTGGAGGTGGTCTTCATCCTAATCAAATGTGAACTCCTGATTGATTCTAATCAGAAATGTGGCCAGATGCCGTCTCTGCGGGAGAAAGCGGACATCAGTCCTTCCGCCTACGCTTGGCTGTGTTTTGACTCAGCGATGATTCACAGTACGGGGAGGAAAACGAGCTTTCATTGTTAAATCTCAAATTTGACATTTTAAGCCATTGGGAAACCTAACTGAAAACCACAACAGGCCAATATGTACAGAAATAAAAACAAAACAAAAAAGCCACACAAAAAAAAATACATTTGCAATGTTTGTATTATATTGCATATTTCTCACAACTTGATTGATCTAGCCGTTTGCATAATGAGATCATTTGTTCGATTTACATGCACACTGCTGAATTGACAGTATGAGCAGTTGGTTGAGCATGATAAATGAGTGATTAAAAAGCTGTTGTTAAGGAGGACAGCTACTGTTAACACATCCTTTCACAAAATGCTCACATAAGCAGGTGAGAGGAAACGTTATTTCTTGGCCTCAGAAGTGAACACCAAAGTCCTTGTTAGAAATACATCTTGACTAAAAGTTCTCTTAATACAGTTAAGTACAGCTGCATTCATTCTTTGCCATCATAAAACCCTTAATTTTTTTTGTTCAAGTGTCACTCATCCCCTTAGAAAAATAAAAGGAAAAACCACGATTGAAGCAAAACACACTCTGAGCGTGATGTTGTGCATGTTGGCGGTGAAACGTTTAAAGTTGCCAAGTGTGATTTTCTTTTGTATTTTTCCAGAAATTGCAATTCTCAAATGATCAACATCAAGGTCTTTCACATTTAGACGTCACCACGTTTTTTTATTTCAGACTTATTGTACATTTTGATAATTGTTTTACAAAGTAAAAGCAAATGTTTTAATTTAAATTCAACACTACAATAATCAATCTGCTTTTGTGAAAGATGACAGAAATCGCCCCAATATAACTGTTGAGTTTTAAATTGACATAAAAAGGTATCTGAACACTCATTTGATTCTCAAAAATATTTAGCGATTATCGATAGGTGCTGTGGTTAGCTCGTGAGCTATTTATGGCGAGCGCCCCTTTAAGGGGACCTATTTTCTTGTTTTAACATGAAGGGATTGAGTGGAATAATTGAAGCTTAGATAGGTTAGGTGGAGTGTCAAATTTTAAAGACATTTTTTTTTTTAACCTTGGAGATCCTACTGAGCCAGCAAACAAAAATGTCTGCATATCCTGCTGATATGTTTTATAATGGACCTTTGTCCATGGAAGAAGACATTCTGTTGGATTCAAATTGAAAATTATAGCTTTCCATTGACATTGCTATCCCGCTGTCAGGCTTCTATGGACAAGTGAGAAAGAGTGCCTTTCAAATGCATGAAAATTCACTTCTGAAAATCAGTCTAGCCATTACATTAGTCCTTTGACTTCTTAATGTGATGCTGTATGTGATGCTGAAGACACAAAGTACGGCCTTGTTTTCGATGAGTGCTTATGCAACTGCGCAGCCTCAGTTCCTGACAAACATTTGACAATCATCACATGTGCCTCAGGAACAGAGTCCTTACTGTACATCAGGAATATTCTCGACAAACTCATATGATTGATTGAGCAAAAGATGAATTGAACATGTGATTGACAGGCCAGTTTGTCAACACGTCCTCTGGTTGTGCCAGTGGGAACAGCAAAACATGCAATTAATTGATGTTCAAATGATATACATGTGTAAGACCCACACTTAAGTTGTCAAACGCGATGATCAACTGCCTTCTGCCTGTTCGGCATTTAAACTCGTAATAATTTATTATACTTCACTGATCGCCGAGGGGACGTTCTTTTTACATTCAGAGATGAGATGTCAGAGTGAAGTATTGCAACCCTTGGCCAAGGAATACTTTGGCAAAGCACACCCAATATTCTTGCCGTTTCTAATGGTGACAAGCTTAAAGTGTCAGTGCTCCTAAAGATGATGTTTATTCCTCACTTAACTTCCATTATGTAATAATTGGTTGTGCTGATTTTTTTTCTTGGCTATGTGTAAATTGGCCAACAGGTTTTCATTTTTAGATAACCAACATTTTATACTTTAAACTCCACATTGCATTTTTCTTGTGAACAAAATTTGTGACATCTTCTAAAAAGGTTCCTCCATAGATTTTGGTCCGTGAGACCGATGAGTTTTAATTAGTCTGGAACATGAGTCAAATTAGCAGACTGCTGAGAACAACTTCAGAATAAAAGTGATATATTAAATCATGTTAATGATGTTAATTAAGTGTTTATTTTGAAGATGGCGTTCTGGCTGTGATGGCAATGTTTTCCTATAGCATTAAAAATCGTTCCTGTGCTTAGCTTGACTTTTTAGTAATGGACATGTGAGTAAGTGGGTACTTGAGGCAGGAAAAATACCTTGCACATTTATTTTTTTTTTTTTTAATCAAGGCGCCCAAATTACTTAGGGACTCATTACATCCATACAAATCAGCAACACTTTTATATTCTCACAGGCAGCTTGATCCAATACAACGCTTGAAACAATCCACTTAACACAACTGCTGGGTTGGTAGAATACGTAATTGCAAAACATTCCTTCATCTTATAAGTGATATACTATTAAGTACGGGAACGAGTAGCAACCTTGCAGTTGTGTGATGTAAATTTATATTAAATATCTTACAATGAGTGAGCCAGCTTGTGTTAGGACAGCTGTAATAAAAAATTTTAAAAAAAAAAGCATTGACGTCATCGGCTCATTACATTAGCGTTGACTCCAAAAAACTGAAGCTTTAAATTGCAGTAAATGATACAGCATGGCTGTAAGGAATGATACCATTATCTTAAGAATGTTGCCTAATATAGGTCCACCCACTATTACCACCCTGGGTGCAGTTGCCAGGCAACCAGGAAAGACTCAAAGTGCCCTCTTGGAAACATTTCAATGCATAGCTAAGTCAATTTTTTCTCAGCATGTCAAGCTCAAACTTGAAATGACCCTTGCTCGAGTCAACGTTCTCCTTTTCTCCTCTTTAAGATCCCGCAGATCAGCTATGCATCAACCGCTCCGGAGTTGAGTGATGACAGGCGCTACGACTTCTTCTCAAGGGTGGTTCCTCCAGATTCCTTCCAGGCCCAGGCCATGGTGGACATAATTCGAGCAATGGGATGGAGTTACGTCTCCACAGTCGCCTCCGAGGGCAGCTATGGAGAGAAAGGAGTGGAGGCCTTCACGCAACTCTCCAAAGAAGCAGGTTAGCGTTTATGTCACTTTAATTTTCTTCCTTATACCCATTTGTGCGATTTAAAACGTACTCATGCCCTTTCCACTCATCTGAAAATGCTCTTTTGCATATGCGATTTATCTTAACGTTCCTTGTTTTTGTGAAGATGAATTATTGATGTTTGGCAACGTGTGCCTCAGCTCCCCAATGAGTTGCAAAGTGTTACTGCAGATGTAGACAGAGAAGAGACTTGTAGAGAAATATCACATTACAATAGTCAGCATGGCTTTTTTTGTTTCATTTCTTTATGTAATCAGTGTTGCTGTTTAGCTGCAAAGCACATGAGGAATTGTGTGAAAATGTCTGATTTATTTTCTTTGGACAAGAGAGAATGACTTTTGGGGTTACACTGTCTGCTTGCTGTTCTGATCACTCTCATCCTCTTTTTGTTTTGGGTCTTGTGTGTATCCCAGCTACTGAGCGTGCTCAGCTCTGAGAATGGTAATGTTGGTCAGTGATCTTGGCGCTCAGCCAGCACAAACCACTCCAGTAGCTTGTATGAAGCAGCAGGCTTTTAGATTTGTCCTTTTTCCCTTTTGGTGAGAGTCTCATTTCTTGACGACGCCATCGGAATCAAATTAGTCCAAGCCCACATTGATTGTCCCTCATAATCTGGAAACACATTCTTTAGGAGGAAACAACTGTTTTATTTTATGGAGGCAGTGAAATCAACTCAACCCATGCCACAGTAAACAGCACTTTGGCAAATAGAGAACAACATTAATAATAACAATAAGAATTCATATTATTATGGGTTTCTTATGAGTATCCTAGTTTCCTCCGACCCCCCAGAACATTCATGGTAGCTTTGCTTTTCTACTGTGGTCAACAGTGCTGACGGGCCACGCATGATTAATTTTACGGTAGAGGCTGCGGGCCGATGTAAATTTGAACACAGGCTGCACTTGGACCCCTGGCCTGATTTTAGCTGTGTAATATATCGGTCTAGCTTAAACTGCCCGCAGGTGGCAAAGGACACAATGTTTTTTCAATTTGCAAAGTGTGACAATAAAAAACTAATTTAAGTTCAAGTTTCTTCCATGTATCGGTAATATTGTACATATAATGCTGTATTTCATTTTTTTTCTGGCGACCAGTTCAGGGTGTAGTCTGCCTTTTGCCTGATGTCAGCTGGGATAGGCACCAGCACCCCTGAACAGGATAAGCAGTGTTAAATATGGATGGATGGATTATAGAGTGCTAATTATTTTTCGCATCCATCCATATTTTTCATTAAAAAAAATGTTTTCATAATGTTCAGTGAGGGAAGATGAGATATGTGTAATGTGAGTTACATGCATGGGGACAGAATGAATTAAACTTATAACTCAAGGCACCACTAATGGATTTTTTTTTTTTGACAATAGCAGATCGGGTGTCTGAACACTGACATGCATGGCTTTGCTTATATTATTTTCATTATAAAGATTCATCCAGATGGCGATGTGATGGAAAGGGGATGCGAGTTTAGAGTTAAATCGGTATCTGCCGACTTTATGCTTCACTGCTGCGATTGATTGATTGATGGTCAGTCCCTCTGACCCCGCCAAGTATAGTATACTGTAGTGTAAAAATGGAAGGATAGATGGCTGTGATTAGGCTGAAGCTTTGGCAGTCAAGTCTGCACTAGGGATGGGTAACTTACTGGACCATTTTTCGCCATTGCGATTGGGTGATTGTCTGGTGACAAGTTCTGCGTGTTCTGCACCTCTCGCCCAAAGTCTGCTGAGCTCTCCCTTGATGATGCTGTGGATAAGTGGCCCAGAACATTAATGGGTGGATGGTTTGAATAATCCACCATTGTCCATCAAGTGAAAGAGCTGCTTTGCAGGCACAGCAACAAGCGCTTGCTCTGCATTGCTCCCCACCTCCACCTCTGCGCATCCCAATCCATTTTGTAATCCTATAGGGAGGGATCACATCTTCTACTGCACACTAATGCACACAAACCTCAAACATGAAAAAAAAAGGAGTAATAAAACCTTGCAGGCACTGATCAGAAGTCCACCATGCATAAATATTTTAGTTGTGCGCATTCACATCTAGTGTGATCACTCATTAAAACTTGAAGAAGCTGTTTGCGAATGTGTAATATACGTCGACAGTCTTAGAGCCGCACAGAGTAAGAGAGCGATTCTATCTCCTGATTTAAGACTTATTTTGAAAGATCCCCTCCCCCTAGATCCTGATAAACATAGCTTCACCCAGCGTGCTTTCTCAAAGACATTTCTTATGGATTTTGTTTAAATACATTGCACAGAGGAGTAAACAATTATTTCTTTTAACTTTTAACAGCCATGGAAAGACGTTGTTGACTCATCCTTTTGCCGCTAAGCAGCAGTCATTTTAACATACTTTGTATTCAAACACAAATGGGAATTATTTGCTTTAAAGAAACCCTTTAGAGTCCCCTAGGCATCTTATCTTTAATAAACACATTAATTATGCAAAAGCATTTCTCATGATTCATTCACACACTTTTGCACCAAAGCTCCTTAAAATCACTCATAACAGAAGTAAACATTGAAGTGTTAAAATCGACCACTAACGCTGTATATTAAAAGTAGCAGTGCTCATCAAAACTTGTCACACATCATATTGTTGACTCTTGTCACAGTAGCGATACATTCCTTGCTTATCAATATTGTGTCGTCAGGAGATAGTCAGCCAGTAGTATGTCATCATATGCTCATTCAACAGAGCAAACCCTCTTTTTAAATGCATAGACACATCCAGAGTCACTATGGTGTCAAATTTGTGGCCGCTGAATTCAAGTGGGCAAAAATAATTTTCTCATGGATATACTCTATTGATTGTTGGTGCTGAGGTGTATGTTTGAAACTTTAAATTATACGGCTGGGTCAAAAGGAATGGCAACAAGCCTCAGCTCTTCAGCTTGCCCATGTTAAATTTAAAAATTTAATTCTCTGTGTGTGTATAAACAATAGCGTAGTAAATACTTTGTTGCTGTGCAGATTTAGTCTACAGTACTGTGGGGGTAGTCTAAAATGTGATCAATGTGGGAGTACTATCCGATGGGAACCCTGTACATGCTGTTGCATGCTTTTTGATGTTGCTGACCTTTGAATGTGATATGAATCTTGTATTGCTCCCCCATGTACTGCTTTTCGAAACTAACAAACAAAATCTATCTGTGTGTTTCTGTATCTAACTGTTGGCTCCTGAATTTCCCCCCGGGGGACCAATAAAATATCTGTCTGTCTGTCTGTCTGTCTGTCTGTCTATTCATAGTTTCATAAACAAATGTTTATAATGCCATCAAAAACTCTTCCTCACTATAGTTTTTTGGGTATCACAATGGGTATGACAAGCAAATAATTGCTAACAATTAATTAACCACATTAGGTTATCTTCAGACTATAAATTCATTATTAGAATTGTATGCATTATGTAAAACTTTCTGTATTTTCTGCCACGTAGCATTGTCGGTTTAATTTCCTCAAGCACGTATCTTTGCTCTTGTCGTACGATCAGTGGCAATAGATTCAGGATAATACAGTAGGATTCTCACAGCTTATAGAGAGTGACTTCATGGATTTTGCAGTATACAGTAAGTACAAATCGTTGCCAGTGACGCGATAGTTCTTGGAAAGCAGTGATATTATTGTAGCGTCTGTGCACGTTAAGGTATGAGACCTTGAAATGTTTTCTGTGGCCACCCTGTTCGTAAATGTCAAAGGCATTAGTAGGATTCTCGCTTCACCACTTCAAGGGGAACCATCTTGCGGACTAATGCAATACAGCTGGCCATTTCCCCCAGCCAAGTTGAGAGTGATGGTCAGAGTGTATTGATCTCTGTTTTTATCCGATTCTCCTTTTTTCTATTCTGTGCCTGGTTCGGGCACTGTTTTATTGTGGACACTCAGCCTGGTTTCAGGTGAATCTTGCAGGGATGGATCTTGTTTGTGTGCATGTTGTTTTCTCTTTATTTTGTATTTTCTACCGTCTGCCTGGGCTACAAGTGAAGAAAACCTCCCTCAGAGCATTGCGCTTGAATTGATTGTTGCAAGTTCCCAACACACAGGCCTATTTGCTGGAGGAGAAAGAGGCGGGATGTTAGCTAGCATTAACAGTGATCTGGGGAGCAAGCCAGATGTATCTGAAAATAGTTTAAAATTAGAGCACGATATTTTTTGCATGACTCCGTGGCAGAGCCAAGTCTCACGCTGGCAGAGCAACATGGATGCCATCTGCATGACACCTCATTTGATATGCTCCCATTTATTCAGGATGTGAGACTGTGAGGAAAAAGCTGGCCTTTTCTCCAATGTCAAGGTGATAAATATAATTTTAGCACCCACAGAGGTTTTGCTTTGCAGGGACTTGAATAGGCAAGTGGGAGGTTAAATCCATTGAGAGCCTTCAATTTTAAGGCATTTGAATTTCAGAAAGTGGTCAAAGTTGATTATTTGGCCCGGGTAAGCATTTTTATATCCGTGACCACGGAGGATGAGAATGAATAATGGAGTATAATGCACTAGAGAGCCGACAGATCAACTGAGAACTTCCAAGAGTTTAGCCATCATGATCATTAAACTTTTGCATCTATAGTCATCTCATGGGGAGCAGAGGTTTGGGAACACCAATACACGGAGTGCTGATGTCAGGCTGTTGGATGATCATAGGTACAAGATTAAGATGCTGCTAAAAATATCCTTTGTACCAAAGAGCCCAGTTCAAATCATCTCTCCATGGTACAGTTTTTGAGAGGTAAATCTGAGCCTGGCTTGTGTTTATGGTGTGTGTCATCAGACATCAAACGTCAACAAAAAAGTGAAACGTGGCACCGTACCCTTTTGTGTACTGACAACAACAAGCACAAAGTGTTTTGCTGCAGAGGATTCGGCATCTATTAACTGGGACAGGTCCTGAGAAGAGCAACTTCCCCAAAGTTTTTTTTCCCTTGATGGCACGGAGAGTTTGGACCAAAGGAAGCCTTGATTTGGGGGAAAATTGTGCTTTTGAAGCCCTTTGAGATTCTTTAAAGACCATGTGTGAAATGGAATCGAGTTAGGTCACAAGTCAAGTTATTTAATATTATACAATAAAAAATAAATAAATGATATTTTGTAAAATAGTCATTTTTCCAATGTGGGATCTGGCAAGTGACAAACCCGGAAGTGTGACGTCATCTAAAGAAAAGCAATGGCAGAGCTCAGTCGGAAATCAACTCAGAAAGCGATATTTCAAATGTTTTCATTGCCTCAAAAGACTTTTGTGTTTTCCCGTCATGTCTTTTTAGCACAGGGGTGTCAAACTTAATTTTGTCGAAGGCCACTTTGTAAACGCGGCTTCCCATGGAGGCCTATTATGACGGTGAAACCAAATAAATGATTCATCGTCCCATCAGTTTATCACATACTACTCAAAAAAGTAATAGGTTCCGAAGTTTGAAATCGGATGTCAACTATAGCAGTTTCTTCAATTATTTTTCAGTTATTTTTTTTCAAAATCTTTATCTGCCTAGAATTTGTGCCTTCTGTGCTTACCTGCTTATACAATATCCTTACATAAGCATCATTGTATTCCTACTGCTTGTTAGGGGAAGGAGCGGAAAAATTTTCTTTTGACTCCTGAGTATTTTTACAAAAAAAGCAATTTGACACCTACCCAAAAGAAAAGCAATCGATGGACCTGGAGCTAAGCGACAGCGATGGTTACGAGCCACTGTAAGCACTGATGACATGGCGACGAACCGAGATGAGCTTGTTTACTAAAGAGGCAGTGTTTTGAAAATCAGTTGGTAACTGTTCGGTTTTGACGAGACAACGAGCAACAATCTTCTGTCGAGTACATTTAGAGGTTGTTGAAAACAAAGCGAGCCGCACGACAAAATTATTTCAGCCTGTAAAATAGACACGCAACAGCAAATGTTGAGACATGGGAGTGAAAAACTCCACCTAAGAAACGTGAGCAGAATTATTACTTATCAGTAATCAACTAAATATTGAAAAAGTAGATAACGCTGACCTGCTTTGATGGTGGTTGAAGAAATCACAAATTGGATTTTAGAGGGATTTTATTTTAAGGCCATATCACCCAGTCCTTCTGTGCTTGGCTAATGTGTGCAAAGAGGGGACCACTTGGGGTTATCGTACAAATCTATAGATTTCACGTATTGCCAGTAAACAAAAAGAAAGCGACTAAGATGGCTTTATTTCTTCACAATAAACGTAATAGCAGTGTGCCAGATGAGACAAATCCTCATAATGAGTCCAAATAGTTTTTTGAGGAAATGATCATGATGGAAAAAAAAAGCATGAAATTCTCTTTAGAAATGAGTTGCTGCATATTAACAGTAATACAGCAAATTAGTTCGAGGGATTGTGAATATTTAATTAGCAATTTGATTTACAATATGAGTACTTGAACATTTAAGTTAGGGGCAACTGTGTCCTAGTAAAAAAAGTCTGGAGCCCACATGCGATACTTATTATAAAACTAGCAACTGATCTTTGCCATATGCCACTGAGTGGAAATAGTCTCACGTTGTGGATAACATGGACGATGGTGAGAGGCTGCTAAGGTTGACATTTCTTACATCAGCCTGCTCAGTGAAGACAAAGGTCTTTTTTCCAGCTGTCTGTCGGGGCCCAGGCCTCTCTTTCCAGCTTTCCCCTTGCAGTGACAGACAAAGGCGGTCCGACACACGCCCCAGTACTCTGCAAGTACAGATACGGCACTTGAATTTTCATCAGGCCAGCCTCTCTGACTACTTGACTGACGGACAGACGGATGGGGTGTTCTGGAGTCATTCAATAATTTAGACACCTTCTCGCAACAGCTGGTCCACAAAGTCGACTCAAAAGACGAGATCTGCCTCTTAACTTCATCAGTCCTTCCAGCACTCTCTCTCATTTTGCATTATTGACCAGTGCGAGCTGTAATATATTTTGGTTCACGGCTGTTATAGCACCATAACTCTGCACTGCGGGCTAGTCGGGGCTTGTCATTATGGACGTAATGCTTTTTCATGAGAACTGAGCTCTCAGTGTAATATGAGTTTTTTTTTTTTACCCTTTGGAGTGAATTGGTGCGATAACAACCTGCAGAGAAATTGGCCTGTGCAAGAAAGGTGCGGCAAATTGGCCGGGATCAGATGTAGAGTGCGTTTGGTGTCATAATATAAGCTTCCCGGCTGTAATCTCTTTGCGGGAGCCGAGCTTTCGCGTTATCCCTGGGAGACCTACAGCACCGACTTCACTGCGCAAATGACACCGAGCTTGTTTCCATTTAACAGGATGCTGCGAGCCCTTAAGCAAGAGCCAAACCCATTGGCGGGCTCCCTATGTTTAGGTTTAGTCCACTTAGGGGGATAACAGCAGTCATCCCACAGGTCTCCAGGCAGTTACAGAATCTGTTCTTTAAAGGGGGGGAAAAAAAATACATGCCTGCTGATTCTTGAAAGAGGCAATTGGAAAAGAGTTCAGAAATTGTCATTTTGTTATTGCGCTGCGGAAAAACAAAACAAAAAAGCCACCAGGACTGGAGATGCACGCTTTGCCAGCCAAAATCTGTTTGTATCAAAGTAATGAGCCAGAGGAGACTGGCAATTAGGAGTTTACTTCCATTTATCTGTCTACTCAGAGAAATGCAAACGGAGATGTCGGCTAGGCTATTAAGTTATTTGAGTGAGAGAAATTTTAATTGGTTTCGGTAATGCTCACTGTTGATTCGGAAGGAGAGCTGCTGACCAAAAGTAGCCATGGTCTTACAATCCCGCAGGCGGTTGCATTATTTCTTTAAAAGTCTTTATAAACTCGTTATTGCTCTTTAGTGAGGAACAAATGGTAGTTTGTGACAATGTGTGCTTGCACAAGTGTGGCTGCCCGCTTGCAAAGCACATACTGTACGTGGCCAATACCCTTGATCACGTGCAAACTCATTAGCAGCGACCTGTCAAAAAATGATTTATTGTCAGTATTAATATTCTCTTTGTGATTGCTGCGCGTGATCTGATGAAGGCCCCCCGAATTCAGATAATGTCTTTCAATAAAAAGGCAATGCCAAATCCATAACATAAAATCTGTGACTTTATGTCTCTGTCGGTGAGGATTATTGGATTTGTTGTCACGGATATTGTTTATCCCTCTCACTCCTGCAAAAACAAAAAAATCCTGGCATTGACTCAGATCTAGCGTGTGATTTACTGCTTGTCGCTCCGCTTTGTCGGTCAGTGCCAAACTGTGATTAAAGGAAGGAAAGAAAGAAAAATCATATGACAATTTATTGCACACACCTGCACAAACAAGACAAGAGCTGTAAGAACAATTACGTCTCATCAATGTTAATTAGTTTAGTGATATGTTTATTACAGTATTATTGTTGTGATTTGCAATGGTATTGTCCTGCTCCGCATCATATTGTGAGGTGTGTGCCTGATTTAAAAGCTTTTGAGGGACAACTCACAACAAGCGGATTCCGGTATGATGAAGTGCACTTGTGTGTGTGACACTGAACACAGAAACATGTTGTCCAAAGAAATACCGTGTTAACAGTTTGTGTGTACGCAGTTTCATCAATGAAAATTATCAAATGGAAGCATTTGCACAGCAGCTCTTGGATGTCACAAGATCAATGCGGGCCAAAGCAGTGCCTCGTGCTGTGAGGTGCTGACATAAGCGTCAGCTTTACAAATCAGAGTCGGGGTAGGCTGACATTACAAACTGGTGAAAAAAAAAATGAAAGTATTTGAAGTAGCTGATCCTTACATGTGTACCACTCATTTGGAAAAGTGCAAATTGCTTCTGACGTCTGAAGACGTTCTTTAAGATCTGCTGTTGGTCTTCCTTTATGGCTGATTAGATTTTAGTTCCACTAGAAGAAGAACCCGTGCTCTTGTTTGTGAGGTAGAGGCAGATTAGTGCTTGCCTCACCTCTGCAAGGCTAAATAAATTAACCTAGTTTGGAGACATTGAAACAGGAACTTGCTAGCCTCCACTATCCAGTCTGTGAGGGATTGCGCAAGCAAAGGTTAGCTCGGCCGCTTGCTGCCCTATTTCACGTCTTACTTGTGTATTTTAACAGGAATAAATTTGATTTATTAGATTAGATCTGATTAACATTTCCCATTTTACACATGCGGCTATTGTGAAAGTGCTACATATGTAAAGCTGAATTGAGTCCATTTATTATTTTAATACATCAAATTGACAATACAATCTTCATTGTGTGAACAAGCCTGACATTTTTTTGGGTCTCCCGAAAAGTGCTGACTTTGGAGAGACGAGGATTCTGCCTGACATCAGTGACATTTTACGTATTTTACCACGTTTTTCTTTTTAATCTCACCTCCAAATGTCCAGGCCTGTTTTAAAAATCAAAAGTGGCCCTTCAGCGAAACCTTTGCACGAGATGGTGACAAGTGTACCTAATGTGACTATCGAGTGTGTGTGTGTGTTTGTGCCTGTGTTGTTTAATCATCATGAAGCCTGATAACATCTTCAATCGCTTGTGACATTATTGTTTTGTGCTTTCCTTTCCTTTTATCTGGCTAGAATTTCTGCATCAGAAGTTATTGTAGCCAAGGGCTTTTCTGCGTGTTCATATACTATATTTGTAGGACAGAATAGCAGAGATTCTACCAGATGCCTTATCGTTTTTTAAACTCTCTCCATTTATTAGGTGGGATCTGCGTGGCCCAGTCTTGGAAAATCCCGCACAACCCCAAGATGGAGGATTATGACAAAGCCATCCAACAACTGCTGGAAACTCAGCACTCCAGGGCAGTCGTCATCTTCGCCAATGAAGAAGACATACGGTGAGTGGCGCTGAGCTTGATGGTGTCCTCCGTGCTGCTCGGGCGTGCTGATGACTTGCCGTGTTCCACTTCCTTAATCTCTGAATGGCAGATCCCGAAGACAAGACGCAGGCAAAGATTTCCTATGCATGTGGCACGGCACGTCTGTTACACAAAGATGCCTTTACAAACACAAAAAGACCTACACAGAGAATACAGATCATAACTTGTGTCAAATACACTTCCCCGCAGGGAAATGTCAGCACAAAGAAACACACAGTCAAATATTTACTACAGTGCTTGTTTTTTTTTCCTGAAACTGAAGAACACAGAAATTCTTGATTAAGTGACAAGGGTGTCGACAATTGACTACAGCCACCAGTCCGGGCTCGAGCCTTCCCGTGCTGAGTTTGCAGGCTCTCTGTGGATGGATGGATGGATGGATGGATGGATGGATGGATGGATGGATGGATGGATGGATGGATGGATGGATGGATGGATGGATGGATTACACACACACACACACACACACACACACACACACACACACACACACACACACACACACACACACACACACACACACACACACACACACACACACACACACACACACACATTCTAAACAAAATGTCCTTGCAGGGGAGTCCTCAATGCCACGAAGAGGGCCAATCACGTGGGTCATTTTCTGTGGATTGGATCTGACAGCTGGGGGGCCAAAAGCAGTCCCATCCACCACCTGGAGGATGTAGCAGTGGGCGCCATCACCATACTGCCCAAACGCTCCTCTATCAAAGGTATTCACACGTGCCGCCCGCCACTTGCATCACACGTGTCGTTATTGTCACAATCATTCAAGTCCGCGTTCTCGACAGGACCAGCGCTTCAGCTGCCTCTATTTGTTTTCTATTTAATTTCTTAAAAATGGTGCCATGTTGAGGGATTACAAGAGATTTGAAATTGTCACATAAAGTTTAGAAACATGAGTTTGTTGATACTCCAATTCATATTATCATATGTGATGAGGTTTGAACGATCGCAAGAATTAAAGTCCTTATGTCTGCTTCTTATCCTTTGACAAATAAGCCCTGGAGCCTACTCTCACCTCACATCTATTGCACAGTGTTAAGATATTTTCTTTTGAACTTTCTGCATTCATACATTCTAACCTGGCTTCTAATTTATTGTAAAATATTTTTTTATTGGCAAAATACCATATTAAGACTAACAATATTCAATGCAAGTGCTATATCAGAAATGAATTATTCATTTAACAACAGGTTTATTATTGTGGGTGTAATTATAGTTGTAGAGGTACTACTTTGCAGCCTGAGTACCTTTATGAAGGATTTATAAATTGGCCATAATTAGTTTGTGTACGCCATATATCAAGACCTATTAAAAGCGTGATAAGTAGTGACCTACTGCTTGCCAAATAGTGAGGCTAAAATTTACTTTGCTGTTTTGCCCCTTTTGCTTATTGGTGCAAAATGTCTTCTGGCTCATTCAAACTTAAGTGTGAAAGTAGTCAGCCGTCACTTATTAACTTCACTTCACGAAGTATTAACTGGAGCCTATTGCAGCTATGGAATAATAATGGTAGTGTTGTGAAAGAAAATCCACAATTTTTAGAACACATTAGTAGTTTTTTACTGGGTCTTTTTCCTTTTGCTTTCTTGTTCCCATCTGGTTGCAGTTAATAGTGTTTTTTCTTGTTTTCCAAAAATACTAAACTATGACTTGGGAAATAATGCTATGATAAAGTTGGGATTCACAAGAGGGACGCTTAGCGCCGGTCCTGGACTGAGCCAGCGATTATGTCACCATCAACCTGACACAGCCAAAGTTTCCTTAGCGGCTCTTGCGTTGATAAACAAGGCGGCTTGCAAGAACTCGTGAATTCACCACTGACCGCACTACGTACCTCAGTAATATAGCTCAATTGGCTCCTCAATCCTGGAGATCTTTGTAAAGACCGAATATCAGTCACAGCCATTTTATTAGATCTTACTTGATTTGGCATTTGCACTTAATCCTGTGGCGACTGGTGGACGTTACTAATGTTGCAACCCCATTCGCCAGTTGATAACAACAATAGGTGTGTATGTTTGGTACTGCACATACAGGCTTTTTCTTATTGCATGCTTGTAAAAACAGTGAAAGCCATTGAAAGATGGTGAGAATTTTACTGGTAGTGTCAGCTTTATATAAGATGTTCTGTTTCCTCAGAAAATATGATC
This sequence comes from Syngnathus acus, assembly GCF_901709675.1. Taxonomy (NCBI): domain Eukaryota; kingdom Metazoa; phylum Chordata; class Actinopteri; order Syngnathiformes; family Syngnathidae; genus Syngnathus; species Syngnathus acus. The sequence continues at coordinate 17,891,405 of NC_051088.1, read as the reverse complement.
GCATGTCTAGTGCAGCTTTAAAAGCACGACTTCACTTCGCATATCTGGATCATCATCTCCCTCATGCGCCACAAACTCAAACATTAGCATATGATTACTCTACACTGCTAGAATTGATTGCCAGACATTTCATGCATTTTAAGACAGACTTTGTTGTAAAATACAATATGTTGATTTTCCTCCTCGACACCCTGATTGCCAAACAGGTCCCGTCTATTTCTGCTTCGGTTGGCAATTTCGTCCAATGACGTTTCACAGTCCTCAGAGAATAAAGATGTCCTTGATGCATATATACTGTATGTTTGGCAAGGTGGAAGGAGACCAATGTCACGTTGCTCACTGGGGCTTCTCTGTAGATTTTATGATGCATGGAAACTCATCTGAGTCATGTTTTTTCCCCAAACCTAAAATAAAAGGAGTATCAAGTTAAAAGGAATATCAAGGCTGAGCTTAAGGTTTGACTAATTTTCTTTCACACCATTTTCAGTGGATATTTGTATCTTAAATGTTGTCTTTTTTAAAAAATGTAATCAAATGACCTTTTATCGTTACTTGTAGTCAGAGGTGGATACATTTACTCACATTTCATTCTTAACTTGGACTTTTTGATCAATTTTACTTGTGTCCAGTAGTCTTCACTTGCTATTTTACGAAACTCTTTTTGCATATTCACAATTTATAATTCTTTCTTTCACACTCAGTGTGGCTATGTTGTGGTAATTCTTTTCAAGAAATTTTAATTTTGTCAGTGGTGTCACCCTACCCACCTCTGCCTGTAATGAATATCATTTCCAAATAAGGAAAAATGACATTTTCCTGCCACCCGCCACTGAAAAGGAACATTCTCAGATATTGGCATTATGTATTGCATCCTATGAGCCACTAATAATTGGAATTGAGTGTCCTTTTGATTTTCGTTTCTTTAATTAGGTGAGCCTGGCCTAAACAAATGGGCTCCATGGAATGCCATAAGGTTATGATCAATCCACTTGACATCATCAGTCAGAGGTCTTCTGACAAGAAATTGATATGGATCACCCGGGTACTATTAATCGTTCCCACCCACGCACGACTCAGATGATATATGACACAATAACAAGGAGGTCAACAGAGACTTTAATATTTGAAATTGAATACAGAAATGTGTTTTCATCAATCATTTGTGGATTCTGTAAAATTCATTGGATTTAGCAGTGCTCCTGTCATACAATTGCTTCATACAAAGGCACATTAAAATGACCTTTTAATACGCTGCATGCTTTCAAACAATGCCGGGTGGCTTCAACGATGTGGAGAAAACAGTTCGGAACGGTGGGAATTTCCAGCTTCAAGAGAAAGTCTATGGCATATTTCTGTGCTATTCATTATGCATCCTGTACTTTTTTAATTAGTGCCATTTCCAAGGAGAGGAAAGTCATTTGAGTTTCTTAGCACGTACAAAGAAAAATAGACAAGCCATGGTCAAAGTTTGATGAGGCAGCGCTTGCTGGTTAGTTTCCAGCACCTGGTGGCTTGAACACCACCACACTGCTACGCTTCATTTCCTGCAGGTTTGAATTGGAGCATAATTGGGGCGGAACTGAGGCTTGCTGTTCTTTCCTTCCTTCTTCCCAGGGTTTGATGAATACTTTACCGCACTCACCCTGGAGAACAATCGTAGGAACGTTTGGTTTGCTGAATTCTGGGAGGAGAACTTTGACTGCAGGCTTCTCAGTGCATCCAAGAAAGAAGACACTAGTCGGAAATGCACAGGTACCTACTTTTGTTTCTGTAACATGCAATCAGCCTTGGTCAATTTTAAATTCTTTACGAGTCTCATGTCGCACTGAAAACTATTGGCGGATTGTTTGTCAAAAAGTAGTGTGGTTGAAAGACATATGTTTTCCCTGACGTGACAAATAATTGTGAATCTTGACTGTGATCACACAACTGATAAGAATTAATCGTGATTATCATTTGCACCGTAATGGTGCAGCCCTGCTTTGCATCAGAAGCTGCAGATAAACATTGTGTTAGCTCCCTCTCATTGCAGCCAAAAACTCCAGCAGCGGGTGTTTGTGCCCAGCGGGTTGACGCAGAGTTATTATTGGAATAATAACAACGCATCACATCACGTGTCTAGGTCATTCTATAGTTACACTGTCTGCCCCTGTGACAAATATCCTGCAACTCTTTTAGCCATTTTCTTTATGTTCTCCTGTGACAGCACCAGGCTGTTTATCCCCATTATCATCATTTGGTGCCTTGAATAATTGATATCTGTCAGGTTCATTTCAATATTTCACTTGGAATTGCAGGGTTGATTTGTTTAAGAAGTTATTGCGCAGTGTGTCTTTTCTGCGTGTGCGTGTGTGTCGCAGAGGACAGGAAGATGTACATCATATCAGGCCCTCTTATTGTAGATGGCATACATATTCATTTGAATTTAGTCAGCATGCCACTATGCATGTATCCATCTTTGTATTTGATATAATAATGGACCATTATTTCAAAGTTTAAAAAATCTACTCAACAGTTTTTTTACTGATTCATATGCCAGATCTTGGGGAAAACATTATTTGAAGTGATACTGAGCATTTCTTCAATAATCTAGAACATTGACTATAATGTCATCAAGACAGCAAAGATATTTTAAATTTATATTTATCACACAATTTCTTTTTAACTCGGGATTTGGCCGGTTTAAAGAATGTACTAGTTGTAAATGTTTAACATCCAGTGAAATGTACCTTGGAACCATTTTTTAGGCTGTTTAAGACTAAGTTAATAATAATAATAATAATAAATACTAGAGATTTGTCTTTACATTTTCTTGCCACTCAAGTCAATCCAATCACTTGATATTGAGTATCAGTTAATAACGAAGATGAGATTTCTGCAAAATCTCTAATGTCAAATAATGCCTAAAATACATTTTCTAGTTTTCAAAATGTTTTCCTTTTCTTGACAAGATTCCAAGAACATGAACGATTGAGCTCTAAAGTGCAAATGTGAACATAATCAAGAGGGTCACTTTTGTTACAGGCTCATTTTTCAAATGCTGCTTCAATAACAGCTGAGATCTGCCCTCTTACTGAATACGCCAACACAAAAAAAGACTTTCTTTTTAAAGCAGGAGCATTCCTCTTGTTGAACAGTTGAACAAAAAACACTCTGCAATACCTCACTGTAATTAAAAGGAAGGCAATTTACAGTTTTGATATTTTTAATAAGAAACATTGAGTTGATACACATGATTTGCCTTTGTGGGCCGCATAAACCATGTGGGGGGCCCGATCTGGCCCCCGGACCTTGAGGTTGACACCTGTGCTTTAGGTGATAAAGTGGGGCATTTTTCTTGTGATAGCAGTTTTGATTCTGACTCGATCTTCAACAACAGCAATGTCAAGATTTTGTCCTAGTTCTGGGCTCCAAATACAACAACCTGCTGCTCTCGACATGTCCCAAAGAGGCGTTGTCGGTCACAATAGCGACACCTTGATTTGGTCTAGAAAGTTTCAAATCTGTGACAGCTCCCTTTAGGTACGTCTGCTACATATTCTCTTAAAGTGGGCTAGTCTGCAAGCCAAAATAGTTCTAATCTTGCGAGATCTCATCATATGAGTTCTCGTCCCATCCTTATTTTGTACATTGGTATATTAGTATAGTATAGTTGACATAGTTGGGTGATTCCTATCATTCTACACTAATGATTGCCTGGTCCATTGCAACCAGTGGGTCCCTGGTTTGCATGTCAAAATATAATTCAGTCTTCTATTTGAAGGTATGTCAGATCATTTGCTAACTCGTACGGCCTCAATTTACTTTGTAATGTCTTCCAGCTTGCTCTGACTGTCATTTGTGCAAGCAAAATATTTCCACATCTCTCTCCGTGCCTGTTTCTTTTTAATGAGGTGCAGACCAGAGCAAAAACTTGTGGAGGAAATGCCCCTCAACTGAAAATGACACCATCAGCCATGATTGAGACAGCTCTATTAAATACAGTATAATTAAGGCAAAAAAAGGACAAAATGTAAACTTGCACGGACTTCCTTCACTAAAACCTGAATTTAATTGGATCCTAAATTATGTCCTTTTTATTGTGTCCAAAAAAAGCGGTGAAAAAGAATGACCCTAGTGACTTTTGCACATTACTGTATGTATATCCTAATGAAGGAGAAGCAAGGAACGCCTTGTGGCTGAGGAGTAATTTCCTTTGAAGTCGCTCTATTAAAAAGTTGGTGATGAGAAGCCAAGAACAAAGACGGAGGATTCCAAAAGACGGGCCAATGAATGCATCAAAAACATGCACAACGTAGGAGGTGTCCTGAATGGCCCACAGCACTAATGTCGATTTAGTGTTGCCATGGCAGTGACAGAGATGCGGATCCCCTCACTGTTAGGCAATCCACCATTTATTATTCATAAATTATTTTGAAGTTTCTAGTTAGTGATGACATAAAATGACTTCTTATAGTTGCTTTAATGAAAACATACGGAATGCCCCCTCCAAGCTGTGTTCTGTATGCGGGCCAGCCGGCAGCAGCATTCTGTTTCTTCATTTAAGATATTCCTGTTGAAATTCCCAGTGTGTGTCTGTCCTCACTTTCATTAATATTTTGGTTCAAGCCCGAGGACCTGCTTCGTAAACATCAACATTGAAGTTTTTTAGCAGCGCATTATATTCCCCACATCCCTTCATGATGGAGTCAGCTCTGTTCTGCGGGAGGAGTCCTGTTTATTTGGGTTTGGAATTACAGTGGAGATGACAGCAAGCGAAATGAGTACTTATTATGCCCCCGTATTTGTTGTATTATCATCTTTGCGGTAGCTATAATGGTAGGGTTGTGATGCATGCTCATATTACTTAAACTCAGGGTGCCAACAGTTTGACAAGCATGGTCCATGGTGCATTCATTATCTACGTGGGTGATGCTGGTAATGTGGGACGCTGTATTAATCTTACCCCCATGCACGTCGACGCTTATGTTAGTGTTCCAAAAATGACTGTTTGCCCAAGAATTTGCTTTTCTTTTTTTGTACTGTGCGGCGTATTTCATCATGTGTCAAAGATAAAAGATGCACGTCCACGCTATGCACCCCCCGTGAAATGATTGTAAATGACTTTTATTCTTCCCTCGATCTAGCTAGGAATGCCTATTGTAACCGTGAAGGCCGTGTAACTGTTTTGATAGCTTCTTTCTTTATATCTCAAGTCTTATTTGCGAAGGTCAAAACCAAAACGGGAAGCTTGTGTGGTTCAAGTGCATGCATATAGGTCACTCTATGCTTATTTCTTTGATTCTTGTTGGCGGTAATATGTTAAGTTCTGTGTAATGGACTGAAATGTCAACATTGATTGTTTTTAACCTCCTTTTCTCAAGCAAGTCTGCTGTTTCCTGTTAGCATCTGCAGTCAAACTAAATTGTGTAACGACTTGTGGCACTAGTAGTCATTGTGCCTGATTTAGGAAAGGTTTGTGTATTCAAAAACAGGGCACCTAAACTGATGTAGAAGATGATCTACTAATCTGGCGCACCCGGGAATGTCAAACAGGCAATATTGCTGCACAGTTCACCGTGCATGCATTCGAAATTCAATGAATGTCACTCAAACGTTATAATAAATAAAGGTTTAAAAACAAATTCTAAAATATTAAAGGCAAACATGATGTAGTAAACTAGCAATAACGGAAATGTACCTCGGCACTGATTCTTTCACGTACCACAAAAGGGAGTCCACATGCCACTAGTGGCACTTTGAGAATCAATGGTCTGTGGAGCCAGTCGCAAGAAGGTGTTCTGCACACTTTAGATGTAGTATTTGATTTTGGAATGTGAACTACTCCATGAAAAGATCATATTTACCGTATTTTCCGCACTATAAGGCACACCTAAAAACCTCCAATTTTCTCAAAAGCCGATAGTGCGCCTTATAATCAGGTGCGCCTTATATATGGACCAATATTGAGCCACTACAGCAGGTGTGTCCAAAGTCCGGCCCGCGGGCCAAATGTATATATCTTATATATGGACAAAGTTTTAAAATGGGCCATTCATTGAAGGTGCGCCTTATAATCCGGTGCGCCTTATAATCCGGTGCGCCTTATAGTGCGGAAAATACGGTAACAAAATATCCAAATTGGGCATCATATCCTGAGGTGTGAACGTAACCTTAATCACACCAACAATCACCAACATCACACACTATTAGATTCATCGAGCGCCCGCTATTTGGAATCTGAGTAAACCAGGAGCTTTGTGTTGATGCTTGTCCGCCAATGGCATCATCAGCTCTTCAAGACTGAGGGTCAAAAACGGCATCTTTGGAAACAAGAAAAATCCTGAAGCAGCTTGTACATTTAAATATTCATGTCATGTATGCACGGCAGGTGGCAAAACCTTTACAGCAACCCATAGTGAAAGGGCAATGCACTGTGAGGCGAACGTAAAAGAGCATGAAGCCAGAGCAGTCTCTAAAGTTCATTGGGATTTTTATCACCTTGTAGATGGCACCGATGAGACCCATTGTTAGCAGGCCATTACAATGTAGGACAGCACATTAATGCAATCTGCTGGCTTGCTCACAAACATCACAGCCTGATATTTGGCAACTTCTGCTTTTGGAAACTAAACCCGTCTTTTTCATGTACCACGCCGCATTCTCTCTTTTCAGTGTAATTCCCTCCAAATCAGACTTTAATGTACTGTCAGCAAATTATAAATCGAGGAAGGGATTGGGAGTGGAGACGATAGTGGGAGCTGACCTAACGTCTAATGGTTTGTGGTGCATTTACTAGCTCTGAGTGCTCTTCCCACAGGCCAAGAACGCATCGGGATTGACTCCAAGTATGAGCAGGAAGGGAAGGTGCAGTTTGTGATCGATGCGGTGTACGCCATGGCCCACGCGCTGCACAACATGCAGAGGGACTTATGTCCCGACCATCCTGGCGTCTGTCCTCAGATGGAGTCCGCCGAAGGAAAAACTTTGCTCAAGTACATCCGCAATTCCAGCTTCAACGGTGAGTAAGACTTTCAAGGACATTATTGATGGAGGCGCAGGCGCCTCAAACAGGTTCAAGTCAAGCAAGCATTTGTTGATTAATATACAAAGATCCCACTGCTTTGACCTTTATTACGCTGCTGAATACTTGATGACAAACTGCCGTGAAAAATACATGATCTTGACTTTCACTCTATAATTATGTACTAAACACTAAATATGCCCCATTATATGCATTAGAAAATACACGGGTTAATGAATGGGTTAACATGGATGGGTTAATGGGGGAAAAATACCCATCAGCCTGGATATTAGCAGCATAGTAAAAGGGGTCATCACGCCATTTTGTTAATTAAAAAGAAATGTGTCCTTGTAAAGAGTCTCTTCATTAAGGAGCTTGGAGGCGTTACCAAGATAGCCACCAAGAGTTTTCGAGAAACAACTTCAAACTGTCGTTGTGTCGTGACAATATGTAAAAAAATAAAAATAATAATATAAAGTACGGCCCAGAGAACTAAAAAGAGAAATGATTTAATGTAATCATTATTTATATATATATATATATATATATATATATGTATGTAAAGTACTTCTACAGACTAATCGGTCTCAAGTTATTGCATACTTAAGGATAAACCTTGTATAAAAAGACAAGAGCATAGCTAATTAATGGATCCATACTGAGTGATCAGCTCATGGTTATTCATGAACCAACTTTCTGACCACTTTCTTCTTGACTTGTTCCTGATTACTCCTCAGCAAAGACACCGAGCTGCTCAAAATTGATAACGACTCATTAATTGCTAATCACGTTAAGATCCCCCTCCACTTTAAGTGTGCCTTCACTTCATGTTCAAACATGAGGCATCAGCATACCAAATAATGTTTGGGTCGTTGTTCACATTCACCCGCCGTAGTGGGATTTAGCTGAGTTCATCTCCCAATTCAAGGTGTAAATGGCTTGTATTGTCATGACAACACTTTCATGATGTTTTGCACTGGATCAAATTCTTGGCCTTTCACAAAATGTTTGAATCGCCGCAGAAGCAGTAGTCAAAGCTCAGCCATTCATTAAAAGTTGCCAGTCAGTTTGATGACGGAAGCTGAGCCGTGAGACAGAGGATGGAACTCTGTTCTTTTCCTACCTTGTTTTTTCCCTCAAGACTGACAGCCACCCTGCTGAAAAAGAAATGGGATGCGCCCCAGTCCCCGTCGGCTTGACTGTCTTGTGCTGTGGTTTTCTTCCAATTTTTTTTTCTGTTGAATATCTAATTGAACATATATATTTTTTATATTGTACCTATTGCAATATAAAAAAAAAAAAAAAGATTACGTACAGTTCTCTGATTGGTTTACCGCCCTGGTTGACGTATTTTACGTACAACGTAATGTCCTCTGATTGGTTCATTGGGTCTACATATTACGTCTACATATTGGACTCACACTGCACACTAAACACGGCAGCCACACAACAGCATTCACAAATTTTGGAATTTGGCCCACATAAAAGGCGCACCTTATTAAAAGGCGCACCTTCGGTTTTTGAGAAAATGAAAGGCTTTTAAGTGTGCCTTATAGTGCGGCAAATACGGTATGATATATCTACTATAACAGTTAACAATTTAGCTTAAGGCACACTTATCAGTTATTTTTCTTTACGCCAACAATCAGACTGACATAAGCTGCTTCGCTCGCATCTAGCGATCACCTCTTTGGATATCATTAAATCATTGTCAAACATTCCGATCTTGCTTTTGATTTTTCTTTTGTGCTGGTCTCTTTGGACTTGCGTTTGCGTCCCTCATATCTGGATGCATTTACTGTGCTTGATCTTGTACCTTGATTGCGATACCCTACTGTATTGTACGTATGAATATATATTGTATGCTGTTTCTATATGCATATTATGTAATATTGGCTGGTTTCAATGTTTTGGATTGTGGTCTTGATAAACAACAAAACTAATGAATTAACACAAATAATCAAACAAACTAGTTTGATAATAAACAAACTAACGGATAAACAAATTGGGTTCGTTCACAAATTAAAAGTGCTGGCTGAAGTCTTCAGTCCGTAAACACAGAACATTGAACTTGTTTGGAAGGAGCGAACCTCATTTGCATCATAATAGATTCACACTTTTGACGAAAATGGAGGCGGAGATCCGTTTTAATTTTCATGGGGGAGGAAATTTTTCTGGAAAACCATTTTCAGCACTAATTGTAACGTGTATTATTTTTGAGGTTCAGAAATGGTCTTTGAACATTCACAATCACTTCCTAATTATCTATTCTTCATGCCTTTCACTCTTATGAATAGTTCATCAGTCGTATTGGCAAAATTCAACGTGTGATTCAACATGTATGTTTTGATTGCAATAAAATAAAATAGGGGTGGTCGATAACCACTTTTTTCATACCAAATGTATAAATAAATGAGTAAGAATATGGATGTCAACTACCAAATGGAGTAAAAAGAAAGTCCAAGAGTGATTCTTGAGAATGCCACAGCTCATAAAATAAAGCTGTGATAGGACAACTGTGATAGGCAGCCACCTCCTTCGCTGTCCAAGTAGAGTGCATCATCTGTTTTGCAAAGTATAACTTGCAGTCACCTAAAAGTGTTATCCGTGTCTTTCAAACACCGCCGCACAACTGACATTTTTATAGTAACTACAGACGTACAGCAAAAATATTGACACTGTGTCGCTGTTGCTGCATCCCTAGAATGAACACTAATGGTTAAAAAAAGTAAATGTAATAATGCAGGCCAGTCTTGGGAAATTTGTTTCAGACAAGCATGTCAATAGCTCCAACCCTGTGTGATGTCTGTCTGTCTGTCTGTCTGTCTGTCTGTCTGTCTGTCTGTCTGTCTGTCTGTCTGTCTGTTTCTCCGCTCTTGATCTTCTGCAATATTTAGGCCGCTACAGCAAGTGCTGTACTTAACAATTAATGTCAGTGGCTATTAATGACATCTGCACTGCAGGGCAACAGTGAGCGGAAGAAGAAGAGAACCAAATGCAAGGCGACTTTGAGACCAGAGAAACGAGTGTCTTTACCGATGTGCTGGCATGTCAGCCGGTGATCATTAGAAGCTCGTTTGAGGAACACCGTGTCCTTAGAAATTGGTCGAGATCAGACTGAGCTCTTTAAAAATAAAATAAGAAAGAAAAAGAAGTAGGTATCTGAATTATTTTCCTCAAACTGGCCTACTTTCAGAGGTGCTGGCATTAAAATAACTCTCCCCTATGACAAATGTTATGTGGAATATGTGTGGTGAGAATAATGTTCCCCGCATGAACTAAATACAAAACAGGATGTTCTAAACTCCTGATGGGCTTTCTGTTTATCCAGATGAATACTGACTAAATAGTCAAATAAATGCACTATAAATGGCATAATGACAAACCATTAGAATCCCTTTATTTTGAGAGGAGCATCAGAGAGAGATTACCCAAATGACCTTGGACTGGTCACCTGTCAATTACAGAGACATTGTGAATGGGGGCATTGAGTTTAAATTGATTCTGGGCCAATTGCTGGACCACGTGATTACAAACTGAATTAAAACCGAAAACTGTTATTAGCTACAGAAACCGTGGATAGGGACAGATGTGACCCCATGCCGTGTTTTGTCCAGGTCTCCCATAGTCTTTAGTTTGCTAGCTTCATGCTAATGCTGCCACATAATGGGAAATGCATAAACAGAGTCAGCGAAAGCATTGTGTACAGTGTTCCCTCGATTTATTTTTCGGTGGATTTATGCCTCTATTGCAATGTTACGAGCTGTGGGCTGCGAGAGGAGCTTGCTCACCTCCCCCCGCCTCCTCCTCCTCAGCAGCAGACCAGTAGCACGTAATGTTATGTTCAATTTTTATTTTTGTCCAAAGGTGGCTTAACTAGAATCCCGCGATGAAGTTCAGCCAGATCATGGTTGACTCAAAGGCACATTTGAATAACATTCTGAATTCCCCAAAAGAACGTATTTCAAAGGTGCCATTCGGTTGTATGTGAGACTTTGTAAAGCACTTTGAACACCATGGTGTCGCTAAAAGCACATTTGCCCTTTTTCCATTCATAAGCTGTAAAATAAATAAATATTTACAAACGCATGATACACTGACACAAAAAATACATGAAACAGCTAGTCCGCAAAAGGTGAATAGCGATATCGTGAGGGAACACTGTACACACATCTATAAAAGGAAAATTTACAGAATATTTCAATATCAAATCTGTTGGCCACTGCAACTTTAAGAAGTGCTGAACGTAGTAGCCATTAGCTTTCAGACATTCTGTGTGCGGACAAAAAATGGTTGGGTAACATTGGCCAAAGTGTTGCTGCACGTCTTTTCGATTTCCTGTCCACGGGCTAGCAATGGTGTCGGTTTCCTGCAATACAGAACATTCTTCAGGGTTCCAATGGGACAATAAAACATGTGAAAATGCACAAGCATTTCCTCTTCGCACAAGTGAATGGCCAAGAGGGTTTTTATTTCGCACGAGATGTCACATAGCCGATGTTAAGTCTTTGTGTTTACATGTAACATATTACCATTGTAGAAATAAATGATGTGCATGTATTTAACGTTTGTCCAAGTACACCAGCCATAAGAATTCCTTTTTTTTTTTCTTTCTTTCATAATATGACCGTCATGTCATTAATCAACCCGTTGTCATGCCTGTTGTTAGTTTTCCAGGTTAGGACACATGATTGTGGATATTGGGTTGATGCAATTCATTTTATTCTGTTATTGCCTAATATAGAGTACTTTATTTCCTTTAAAAAACATTGTACTTTTTTCGGAAGCTGGAACATTTTTATTTGGTGGTGCACCGTGAGATTCATTTGTCTTATTTAAAATGTTATTTTGAAATGAACTCCGTCATTCATTATCATTCAAGCAACACGGCAACCGGTCTTAACAGGGCAATTTTTTTTCTTCAATTGTGTGAAGACAAACTTCTGTCAGGGAGATAAAGGCTACAAAGGCTCCAACACTGTCGCTATGGAAGCAGTGCAGGATGAGGGAGCGACTGTCTGTGTGCAGCGTTTCAGAGGGCATTATCAAAGCGAAGGTACGTTAGATTGATTGAAAATCCGTTGTCCAATCTCAGTAACCATCTGGGCACATTTTATGGATTTGAGCTCGGCCAAAATCATTCAACTTGGAGTGACAAAGACGGGAGGCTGATTTCAGCCCAGCAAACAGGAGGCCGTTTCTTCCGTCTGCCTCCTTGTCCCTCTCCGACCGACGTTCTCTGCGGCGTTACGGCAGTCGCAAGCCTTTCCACAAGTGAAGGAAGGTGGTTATGTTGCCGTTTAGTGCATTTAGCCCATAACCCGGCGCATTATCTTGTGTACGTGCTTGGGCTGATGTATATTTTAGAGTGTAGGACTGCAAACCTCCTTCTGTTTATATCCCGAGTCACAGTGGTAAGGAGTGAGAGGCAGGAATAGAAGAAAAAAAAAAAAAGGCGAGAATAATGATGTGAGAAAAACACAGCAGTGGATCCCCAGTCCACCCACACCGCTCAGCACAGCACAGCAGCTGCGCACTTTTTCTAAGTCTTACTTCATTCAGAGCCTCATTCAAATGCATAAATCTTTCATCTTAGACGACACCCTTGCTTAGGAGTCGAATATGAACATTTGGCTACTCTGAAATATCAGGCAACGGCAAATTGTAAGGAATTTTTAATACTTCTTTTATCAGCGCGCACAGAAATGCCACTTAATTATTTTGCTGTAAAGCTGCGGCGTGCCAAGTTCCTCGTGTCACATTCTTGACTGACTTTGTGTGTTTGTGCATTTGTGCGTGCGCAACTGTTCTGCCGGTGCGCCCAATACCGATGTAACTCCTGTCACACATTTGCTCACAGTGGTCCGTGTCTTGCCTACATCTTTACACGCTCTTTCAACAGGTCTATTTTGGTGAAGGAGAGGAGACATCAAAATGTCTGGCTCCCACGGAATATACTGTCTGTGGTTTGTTTGTTGGTTGGTTAGACACATTTCCCTCATTTCATATTTGGTCAAATAAATGGCAGTTTCGACATACTTGACTGTAAAGAGATGGAACCCCATCATCTCTTGCAATATTTTCACATTTAAGCCCAAAAAGTTGACATTTTTACATACAGGAGTGTAAATATTTACTCTGTAATGAATTTCAGACTCCAACAAAGAAAGACAAAATGCTGATCTCATTGTTACATAAAAACATTATAAAGCAACTCTTAAAGGTCCCATAGCTCACCTTTAAAAAAAAAAAAAAAAGCCCTTTTCAAGATATTCCCATTGTTGAAAAAAACATTTGGAAGATGAGATGGCTGGATTTTTCATTAATATTTCATTAATATTTGATCAATTTGGGTTTTGGGAAAAAATAAATGTCGGGTTGCTTTAGACGATTTTTTTTCATTTTGTACAAAGTGGTCCAATTTTGAACACAAATTGGGTTGTTTTTAACCCAGCATTATATATATTATATATATATCTGTTGGAATATATATTTGCAAAATATTCTGCTCTAACATGGTCCATGATAAAAGATAGAAAATAACAAAAGATTAAAAGTGTGGAAAATTAAAATTCTGACAAATTATTCTGGAAGTGAATTTTAATAGGTTGATAGCTCTGTTTAAGGTCCTGTTGTATCATCATTGTAAGAATGGCACATTTTGAAACAGCAATTGTCACATTGCAAGTCTGCCTATATGCAAATTAGAAAGACATTTGCGACACACAGCACTGTTAAAAAGCCAAGCCAAAAAAAAAAAAAACGTATTTTCTCCCCAGCCTTTTAGGAACATAACTGGCTTGTTCTTTCACCGGAAACTGACTTTTCCTCACTACTCTTGTCTTGTTTTGTTTTACAAGAGTCTTTTTGGCAGAAACTTTTGTAGAGTGTTCAATGACAAATGCCCTTGGAAAGAAAACTGGAGGGAGATGAAATTCCCCTCTTGCTTAAAACGATGAAAAAGGTGCTGTGGCCTCTCAGTGCCACAAGCTCTATTGTAGATTAAACAAAACAAAAAAAAAACTGTTTTGGGACACATGCTTTTGGTCCTTTTGCTGTACTTTTTATAGCCAGAGCTATGAAGATTCTTAATTCCCAAGCCAAGTGTCATCAGGCTCCCGCTGTCCTAGTTAAAAAATACTATCTCCGTTTGTGCTTATGGCCCACTGAACACAGTGGCACGGTGGCTGATCCTGTCCACACGTAACTCTTTTTTTTTTATCCTCCCACCTTAGACTGAGATCTTAAAACGCCCGGTCAACAATTTAGTCCTTATGTTTCGAATGAAGCATGAGCCTTTTCATCTGAGTGCTGTTCTACATTCATTTCTGCAGCGAGGATGTCCTTTGAGGACATGCGTAAACATGTACAGTACTGTCCACGATATAAAAAAAATAAAACAAAAAAATAAAAAACAAGGTTGCGTTGTCCTCATGACGTTAATTAGTGCAATCTTCAGGATTCTGCTTAAAACAGGCTGTTACGCACTGAGAGCAGATGGAGGCCATATGACGCTTTGGCTGACCTGCTTATTCTGCCTCCATATCCTGTTGTTGTCTGCTGTGTGAATGCCATGCATCGCCTCTAACCCGGGGTGCACACTTAGTCAGGTCCAAATATTGGACATGGACACAATTGGCATCTTTTTGCATCGTAACACCACCGCAATAATTTGAAACAAACTAAATGTGCTTCACTGCAGATTTTTGGCTTTATTTTGAAGTTACTTGCAAGGGAAAAGTGGAGGAATTGCAATAGTCTTTTTTTTTTTTTTTGCCTCCACTTTTTAAAGTACCAAAAGTAATGGACCGAAAGAACAATCATAAATCAAACTTTTCAATACACAGTAGTTGCAAATGATTTGCACTCAATTGCAGCCTAAAGTGGAATGTGTCAAAGACATCAGCGGATGATGGATTTTATTCCTGCTGATGCTACTACAACTGTCTTCACACTTTCCTGTCAATTTTGTCTTCATCAAGTGAAATACATGCTTCAGGTCGGGTGATTGATTTTGACATTCCCCCTTTTTGGCCTACAAAATGCTTTGGTTGCTTTCGCAGTATGCGTGGGGTCATAGTCCTTCTGCACTGTGAAGTGCTGATCGAGGAGTTCTGAAGTGTTTTGATAAATTTGAGCAGATCATCAAATTACTTGAAACAATTCAAAAGTCATCCTGCTGTTTTTGTCAGCAGTCACATCGATGAGCATGTAAAAGTCTGCTGTTAAAGCACAACCAAATATTTATCGACCTGACTATCCGTCAACAATGGTTAGTTTTCACTGACAGCACTTGAGAGCCACCAAATGTGACCACGAATTGCAGGTGGAATTCTATTTCTCCTGTGGCCACCGCACAGACTCGATGATGAATAGGAAGCAGGTGAGGTGCTGCAGTAGCAGTCAGTAGGGAGATGCTTCCAGTTATGGTCAAGTGCAGGATGTAGGTCATGACAGTTTTTAGAGGTTGATGAAACTCGGGCACTGTATGCCCTTGTACGCTACCATACAGCAAGACAAAAGGGGTTACAGATTCACGATTTAGTTTTGTTTTTCCGAATCAAATGCGACACCCTGTCTCACCAATGGCCACCTTTTCTCTCTGTGTACAGGCAGTGCTGCCACCCCGGTTGTCTTTAATAAGAATGGTGATGCTCCAGGACGTTATGATTTGTTCCAGTTCCAGATGACCAACTCCTCCATCCTGGAGTATAAGGCGGTCGGACAGTGGGCGGAGAGCCTCCAGCTCAGGGTACGACTATTTCCTACTACAAATGCTTAAGCTTTTAGCGCAACTGCTTAAAAAAACTTTTCGTAGCTATTTTAAAAAGAAGTGCTTGCTTATCGTTATGGATTGTGTTTTGCTTTTTTCTGGGTACATTTTCAGAATTCGTAAACGTTCAAGACAACTTGACAACAAATTTCCATTTTTTGCCATCGTTAAACATAATTGGGAAAAGAGTATTTTGAAGTATGGTCACAGAAAGAATTGAACTGGCAAGTCAATACACCACTGTACATTTCTGAAGAATATTATTCCTTTACTGCTGCATGTTGGAGATAGGCTCGAGTGCGAATGTTTTATCTTTTGGGAAAGTGAAGAATCTTTTTTGTGAGATGGAAGGACATTGTTTGCATCTTAAATACAGCGTGAGCTCAGATGCAAACATCTTTTACTAATCGATGTGAAGAAATACCCTGTTTTCCTATTACAAACACAAAAGGGAAGTTTCTCGAGCTGGCAGCAGATAAGACAGATGTCTCACACACACGCATGAGCACACACACACACGCACACACACACACACACACTTACTTCTGTTTCTCTATCTCATATGAGGACACTACTTACACCGGCTTTCACTGACATACCGGAAATAAGGTGGTAATGTGGTTTCGGAAGGAAATGAGTAAATACATGCATGAAGCAGTCAATACAGTGCAGACCTCTGCCAAGGCCAAACAATACTCTTTCCAGATAGTCTTTATTTCCAAATTTTATATATGACCTTTATTTTCTTTCGTGTTCTTGGAGAAAGATGATGTTAGATGCTGGTCACATGTTTTGAGTTACGAGCATGGTCCTAGTACAATCTTAACTCGTATCTCAATGCACCGTTGTATTAGAAAGAAGATTTTCATAAAGCAAACAATTGTCAGATTTGCCTCACAGGGCCAATTTGGTGATTCCACAATAATGTCAGTATTTTTGCTGATGTGTTTTTTGTTTTTTTTTACGCTTATGGTTTTTGTCATGTTATTCAATAAATATTGATTCTAAACTGCTCCAGATGATGTGCATGGCACATTTGTGTGCTGATAAACTGTGTTTAAGAATCACAATCATTACAGTTTGTATTGGCCTAGTCCTTTAAAACACACAGGGAATTTGTCTCCAACATTTTTATCTGTTGTAGAAAAGAAGCCGCAATAACAAAATGCATGTTTTGGACATAAACACAAACGTACAGAGAGTTATTAGGCAATGTAATGTGTAGTGCAGTAAAATTAATATAAAATTGGAATTTTTTCGTGTGGGACACATAAAGGAATAACTTATCTTCTCAAAAAAAGATGCAGAGTCGCAAAGTAACAAAGTGTCCAGTAGAGCCGTAATACTGATCAACAACAGTTATGCAAATGATGCAGAACGATGGAGCTCCGACAACAAATACAGTCGCGGCAGCATGACAGGGATGTGCAAAATTGACAAAGTACCACTATGAAATTGTGAGTCAACTGTATTAGACGTTAATGGAAAGGAGAAATAAACATTAGTGTGCAATGTTTGACAGCGCCTAGTGACTGACCACCGCAAATAAGGACTGTAGGAAAAGTGAGTGAGCATTGACTCCATCAAATCTGAAGTCGTTCAACCCCTTCTGTCTACCTGTATGTAACGCCATACCTCTAAATTTGAAGCAAATCTTTTTTACAAGTCGAATGACAACTGCAAGACGTCTTACTGCTGCGCTAAAAAATTGTCATCCTTTTACATGGCAGCCATGACTGTCTTTCAGCTGTAGATTGGCGGATGCTTTGGAAGAAGAGAGCTTTCAAGTCAAGTGTCAGTCTTTTATCATTTAGGCGTTTGAGGGTCTCCGATGTTGAGAACCGAGTGCTAAATACGCACTCGCTGTGTTACTCCCTAATGTTTTTTTGATGCTGATTTTTCTGAACACGGTGACACCCGAAATGTATGATCACGCATCAGATGGAATTGAATATACTCCTCAAACGAATCAACCAGAAAAAACTTGTAAGCTTTCACAGCTTTGTAAGATATCGTGATATGAGATTTTATATAATATGATTATTTTCTTTGTATATGAAAGATAACTGTGAAGAAAATATCATTTTATAGTAACTTCAAATATTTTCTCTTCACCCCAAAAGGCATCTGTGGTCAGATTTGAATGCAGTGGTGCAGACAGCTGCCGTGCAAACTGTCCGTTGCTGCTCACTGACACAGCACGAGAATTGACGTCAGTGATTCATCTGGAACATAAAGAACCTGATCCGTGTTTTTCTTTTGTTTTGTTTTTTTCAAAGCAAACATGGTTTGAAAATATCGACATAGAGAACCAAGCTGAGCTAAAATGTCGTGTCGCCACGTGACTAAGATTACAAACAACACGGCATTTCCATCCAGATGAGATAGCATTTGCATAATTGCTGTCTGGGTCACAAGAATTAAACTTAACGCGATGCATTTCAGAGCACAGGTGGAATAACTTCTGGTGGATGGATATTTGTGGTTGTTCTGCAATGATTACAAACCAAATGTCGCAGTGCAATTATATTTCAGTGCGATAAAAACTGATCCACTTTTCCACGCTTTTCCATCTGACGAGAGCTCATATGAACTGTCAAATTAAGCACTACAGCAAAAACACTAACAGCCATGAGAGTCCAAGGTGTCAACATTCTTGCTTGTGGTTCCCATAGCAACTGAGCTGTTGGGCTCATTACTGTTTCCACACAGTGTGTAATCGGGAGGTTTTCCAGCGAGCACCCTTCATTGTCCAAATAACAAATGGCACGTCAGTACCCTCGGATAAATGGCAGATGATAATCTAGCCAGACACCAAAGAAGTGACACATTTGTCATGCAGGTGCACTAGCAAACACTGCACATGTGTGTATTTGTGTGTATTGTAGTGGGGTGTCGTGGAAGGGTGCTACCTCGTGTCAACAATGTATTGCCTTTTGGCACATTTTTGGGATCTGATCTTTAACAGAGCTATGTTTCACAGCAGGATAAGGTATCTGCTCCTCTGTTGACCATTTAAATAATCTACGATCCAACCTTTGAATGGACTACATGAAACTGCATGAGACAAATTTCCTGTATCTCAGATGCATATGGCAGTCAGCAGGTGACTGAATTTACAATATGATACAGTGCACTGCAGTAGAGTGGTGCTTTGGCTTATTGTTCAATTCCGTCCGTGACCAGACTTGAAACTCAAAACAAGCTGTCTTTCCCCCTTGGAATAAATGGGAATGCCAATAAATGCATATTTCAGCCCTTGTGCTGCTTCTGGTGTGTGTGCCTTGGTCAACAGAGGGCAGTATGATTCCAGACATTGACAAACACACAAAGAAGACTTTCACAACTGTCTCGTTAAATGTCACTAATTTATTTTCACGGAAATTAAAGAATATTTCCCTGTGCGTATTGCCATATTGTCAGTCTACATGAGTTGCTGAACCGTTTGTTTTTAAAATTTCCATTTTTTTAAAGCACTGGTTCCTTTTTTGGCTTGTGCACCCCAAAACCTGTTGACATACTTTGAGTATGCCTTCACGTATACATATGTGATTCCTCAAAAGTAGAACATAATGCAAGTGATTATTAAATGAAACCATTTTATTGTGTCTCTTAAATGTGAACATTTACTAATTCTCAGGTATGTTTGTAATTTGTCATTTAAAAGTAGTAAGTTTATAAATAATAAACCTTTGTTATATGTGCCTCTTCTAACATTTACCAGAAAAACAACTGGAGCGACTTTGAATGAGTGTGACTTAAAGAGGCATTCAAACTTAAAACGTCATAAACCAAGACACCGACGGAGCAGTCAGACACACTTCAGCAGTTTTAATTTCCTTTCATTAGTTTGAGCTTAAATGAGACACTTGAGCTGATATGCGGCTGTTTTTTGATTTTGGTGTGGCAGTGACACTGGTTGTTTCGCAGAAGAAAAAAGTTGTAGTGCATGTGCCACTTTATTGATGGGCTCATGAAATGACTGAGAAGATTTGCGTATAACCTTGGAAATAAATGATTAAATGTTTCCATGTATCCCCTGCTGGCATAGAGCTTACCCTGGTTGTCAAATGCCGCCTTAATAAAACATATTCGTTTAAGATTATCCAATACGACATTGATGTAAATTTCAGGTCCATGTTTAGTTAGACTGCGATTGGCTGGCAACCAGTTCAGGGTGTCCCCCACCCATTGCCTGATGACTGCTGGGATAGGCTCCAGCACGCCCGCGACCCCAGTGGGGATAAGCGGTACAGATAATGGATGGATGGATGTTTAGATTTACTCCCACACCACGGCTGTACTTTATTTTTAACCCATGTAACAACCATAAAAACAAGTTGAATTTCACAATAAATGAGAAATTCATCCAAAGGCATCATCAAAGTAAATTTACCATCGTGGGTTTTGACCAAATATAATAACCCTTTTTCATTACGTTTTAGATTTAGAGTCTGGATAATGGACAGTCAAACATGGGGCCTCTCGGGGTGGAATTGAAGGTGGTAGCTCGGCACCATATTTGTACACGGACAAGATTAGTTTAATAAGTACAAACAGCCCTGCAGAGACTAAAGTAGACATTTGCAACATAAAATCCATTACGTGTTCATATTTTACACCTCACTTGCTCCTTCATTAGAACAGGTTTATGGCATTTCTCATTATTTTTAATCGAATGAACATAAGTCTGTTGCCATGGTAATCGCTTTTACCTTTGAGAATAAGACAAGTCTCTTGGCAAGCTATAAACAGATGCTACCGTTGCACTGTCCCGCTGAGGAATTATGTAAGTGATGTTGAATCCGTTCCGCCGCCTGACAGAAAGGTTGTGGGTTCGAGTCTTCACTCTGGCCTTTCACGGTCGAGTGTGCTCACTCTCCCTCTGCTTGCATGACTTCCGTTTCTTACATTTGTACTCTCAGCGGGTGTATTGGCCAGGTCTCGATACGTTTGTTTGTGTCTAACTGTCTTATCCTGTTCATGTTCCCCCTTGCAGCTAGAGGAGCTTCAGTGGCCCGACGGGGAGCAGGAGCTGCCCATCTCTGTGTGCAGTCTGCCTTGTAAGACCGGAGAGAGAAAGAAGAGGGTCAAAGGGATACCGTGCTGCTGGCACTGCGAGCTCTGTGACGGATACCAGTACCAGTCTGACGAAACCTCCTGCCGCCTGTGCGCGTACAACATGAGGCCCAACCCCAACAGGACCGCCTGCCAGCCCATCCCCATTACCAAACTGGAGTGGCACTCCCCTTGGGCAGTCATCCCTGTCTTCTTGGCCATGCTCGGCATCATCGCCACCATTTTCGTCATGGCCACGTTCGTTCGCTACAACGACACGCCCATCGTGCGCGCGTCGGGCCGAGAGCTGAGCTACGTGCTGCTGACTGGCATCTTTCTGTGCTACATCATCACCTTCCTGATGATCGCCAAGCCCGACGTGGGCGTGTGCGCCTTCAGGAGGATCTTCCTGGGTTTGGGCATGTGCATCAGCTACGCGGCGCTGCTCACCAAGACCAACCGCATCTACCGGATCTTCGAGCAAGGCAAGCAGACTGTCACGGCCCCGCGCTTCATCAGCCCCACCTCCCAGATCGCCATAACGTCCAGTCTGATCTGCGTGCAGCTGCTGGGCGTGCTGGTGTGGTTCGCCGTGGACCCCCCCAACACTATTATCGACTATGATGAGCAAAAAACAATTAACCCCATGCTGGCTCGTGGCGTACTCAAGTGCGATATCACAGACTTGCAGATCATCTGCTCGCTGGGTTACAGCATCCTCTTGATGGTGACGTGCACCATCTACGCCATCAAGACGAGAGATGTCCCCGAAGACTTCAACGAAGCCAAACCCATCGGCTTCACCATGTACACCACCTGCATCGTGTGGCTGGCTTTCATCCCCATTTTCTTTGGCACGGCCCAGTCTGCTGAGAAGGTGAGTCATTGACTCCCCGCCGTCTGTGTCTCCGCCCTTTGCTTTGTCTCGGTGTCTCCTTCAAATCATATATTCTCAGTCAGCCCTTCAGCCCTCCTTTTATCTTGTCCAAACACACACACACACACACACACACACACGTGCATATTTGTGAGACACAATATGATAAACAGCACACGCAGAGCACCTCCTCTCACACTCATTTCACAACTGTATAACTTATGGGCTCATTTGCGTTTTGATCTCTCATCGCGCCGTTTTGCATGGGAACCCGCACTTGTCCAAACAGACAGAAATAAGCACACGAAAAAGGAGAGGGGAGGGGTGCGCCGTTAGCGACCACAATCCCGAAATGCCCGAGGAGCCATGCGAACGGGGGTGTGGGCTGCTCCAGATGCCATTATCTGGGCTCTCACGCCGAGGGCTGCGTTTACACCATTATGCGGCATTCTGGGAAGGCAGACAAACAGGTGCAGGAAGAGGAGGATGAGGGCCAAGTGGAGGAGGAAGGCGGCGAGGAACTGAGGGAATGATGCTGGATTCGACACATTCCATCTCTTGACAGCCTCGCTCTCCCCAAAGAAAGCATTTGACATCGGGTGCTCCCGGAGTTGATTGAGGATATGACATTCTGACCTTCTGTACGAGTGACTGCTTATCTGGCCGGCAGCCGCCGGAATACAGATGCATTCATCAGGCCCACTCACGAGACGTGCGTGTTGCCTGCCGACATTTGTGCAGAAAACAGAATGCAAGGGAAGTTTTCCCTTGACAGAATATCGATGCTGACAGGAAAGCGTTACTTATGGCGAACCTTTGGAGAACTCCGGCACTCGATATCCGTCCTGCTAAGCAACTGCTTGAGATGGATCAGAAAGTGATTTTCCTCATCTCAATTTGGCGCTGATTTCATAGACGAATTACACCCTCAGCAGCGATTAGGAGTTCATTATGTTACTCACAGAGAGTAGCGAGGCACTAATGTGTTTTCCTTTCCTCTTATGCAGTTAACTCCTCCTTTGCCTGTCAGTTCACACCACAGAGTCCTGGTTTAATGGCCTCTGTGGCTGCATGTCGACTTGCTCCCTTGCCGCAGATAGTGAGAAGTGCCTTTGCATGTCCTGTAAGAAGCCACTGCCGCAGTAGCAGCAGCAGCGGCAGCACTGTAGTTAAGGAGATCTTATTCATATTTCAACTCATGCCCATGTTTTCAGCATGAGCAAGCATTTGCTTTTTAAAAACTGTACATCTTGTCTTAAATTAATAAAATCCAGACTGGGGGGAAAAAACATCATGCATGTGCCAAGCTTCTGACATGGAATCAAGACATTTTGTGGACTTTTTTTTTTATTTTGTCTCGCTAAGATATGAAATTGTCTAGAAAAAATAAATTCAAGCCAAAGATGTGAACGGATTCAAAAAAGAATTCAGTGGTGCATTGGTGAGATACGTTTAACATGCATATCTCAAATCACCTTTTCCAAAAAAAAATTGCAATTTGTATTTTGAAGAGGTCGAATAGCACTCTGCAACATTTACCTTATAAAAACATACAGTAACAATTACATAGAATTAAAATGTGTGAATAGTATGTCCATGTGTGCCAGCTAAGAATGGACGGATGGATGGATAATAAGAATTAAATATATTTTGTTACGCTGCATCAATTGAATGCTGCTTCGTCTGTTGTAACTGCCTTGGCCATCTGGGGGCAGTATAAGACACACAGATGGATATACCCTTCCTTAAGGCATTCATTGTGAATCCCACTGTAGTTCTAGCCCATCCTAACTGGATGAAGCAGGCAATCATATTGATGCAGGGCGTGACTTACCAAATATTCTAGCGCGGTTCATAATAACACTTCATTGCGATGTCTGAACTCCTATCTGGCACTACAATGAGTTGTTATACGCAGAGGGTAAAAAATATGAGTGTGAATACTGTTACAACATAAATACTAATCAGCATTAGCATTAGGCTGACTTTTACTGAAATGCCTAAAGTAAAATTCTGTTTGTTTTATGTTTAGTTTGACTGCAACGCAGCCAGAAGTGTAATTAAACAAACTTTTTTTGCGCAGGCAGGTGATGAATTGTTTATTATTTAATAGTGTGTTGACTTCACTGCCATCATGCGGCATTCGAATCTCAAGTCTGCGTTCGCAAGTTATCAGTCTTAATAATCTTGTATGTCAAGTCACTTGCATCGAAAGGAACCACTTTAGTATGATGTCCCTGTTCTGTGTACGTTGGTATTATTCACTGTGCTTTTTCTGTTCCGGTCAGACGGCCTTATTTTCCACACCTGCGACCCCTTTTGTCCCCCTTCGTTTTTTTCCCCTCCGTCTGCTTGGCTCATTTAAAACTCATGTCGAGGGTAGTCATGTGAATACAGCAACAAATGATCAGGACACATCTCTCTTCCCCCAGTTGTGCACCTGCTACTCAGCACATTCAGGTAATGATGCTGAGAATCACCAGCATTCCAAATCAGCTGACTCATGACTTTCGGCAGAAATAAAACTACAGGCCTAAATGTCGGAAACATAGGCAAACTAAGATCTAGACTATCCTGGTAAATGGGGGGGAAACACCACAAAAATGTTCAAATGGCATACCGAGTGGGAAAAAGTCCCGTGTAGATAGACGTAAGATGCTGTAGCGTCTTCATCGTGCTCTTCATCTTTGACCACAGAACACAGCCGCACTCCTCTGCAGCGTGATGATACGTTCCCACCCCCAGGCACTCCCCGGTCCTCCGAGTGTAACTTCCACTAGAGTTGGTCACGAAAGAAAAGGGAGAGCGAGAGGCTCGTGTCATGAGACGACATTCTTGGAAACATGTTGGAAAAACCTCTTAGGTGCATGTAACATGTTCATGTACCCCACGTGACTCAAAGACAGTCACGGTGGCTGAGGATCATTAGGAAATATTAGTACTACTCCTGTCGTTGGGAAAAAAACACATTTTTCCCCGCTGGGGCACAATTGTGGTCACGTTCCAAATAATAATCCCATTCGTTGTTCAGTCATTTTCATGCAGTCTGTTAAACCTTTCAAGCAAAATGGAACTCAAGTGTCTGCCTTTTATTTAGAAATTAGGTTAACATCCCCCAAGATGACAATACTCATGAGGATGCTGGCTCTATTTTTCATTTGGTTTTTAGATGAGGATATAGAATATGGTTAGAATAGAATGCTTCTCTTTAAGCAAGTGAATTTATAAATGTAAAAGTAATGCAAAGCTTAAAATGAAGATATGCAGTGGAATCTCAATTTAACAGACTAATGAAGGGGAAGGAGTGTCTGTTAAAGCCAGTTAATTTGGAGCGCGTTTTTTCATGGATCACGGTTTTATCATGGATATATATATATATATATATCCATGATAAAACCGTATATATACGTATATATACACTACCGTTCAAAAGTTTGGGGTCACAAAATTTTTGAACGGTAGTGTATATATTTATTTAGATAATTATTTATAGATTATATATATAATCTTCTGTGTAAAAAAATCTTATAATATATATGTATACATATATTCATAGATTTTTTATAATCTTATACAAATATAAGATATAATTTATAATATTTAATTCATAATATTTTATTATAATAATATTTACACTACCGTTCAAAAGTTTGGGGTCACCCAAACAATTTTGTGACCCCAAACCTTTGAACGGTAGTGTATATGTATGTATATATATATATATATACATATATATATATATATATATATATATATATATATGTATATATGTATGTATATATGTATATGTATATATATATATATATATATGTATATATATATATATATATGTATATATGTATGTGTATATGTATATATGTATATATATGTATGTATATATGTATATATGTACACAAATATATATACGTATGTATATATATGTATGTGTATATAAAATCTAGATTTTTTATTATTTATTTATGATCTATATATATCTAGATATTATCTTTTCTAGAATTGTAGCCATTGTCTCGTGTCTGATGGCACTACACTTGGGCTAGGGGGTGCTAAAGCCCCGCCAGAAATCTATGTTGCCCCAGGTAAGGCTCTCCAGCATTTTTATTTGATATTCTAAAACATATTTTTAAATTATTTCTCAGTCCCCTATGTATCAGTCAAGCCCCCTTTTAGTCTCTAGAGAAAAATCCTGGCGCTGCGCCTGCCATCCATTTTCCCTTGGCAGCTTGTAACATTTTAAGTGCACCTGTGTACTGTTTACTGAACATCCACAGAAATATTCAAGTAGTTTTCCCAGTGCTTAACGTTTTCTGCAATGCCCCAAGGAAGGAATTTAGAGGGAAAAAATAAGTGAGAAATATGACTTGAATATAAAACATTTCCTCATTAACAAATGAGCTGAACCTGATTTTTAGTAACAATGAAGTGACTAAAAACTTTAGTTTGAACCTTTTTAAAATTGTATCTCCTTCATGGCAGATTGAAGTGTGATGCAGACATTGTACAATGTATTGATGTACATGGGGCTTGGGCATGAGAGCATTGACAGCACGATGAAGTCAAGTCTTTAAAACTGTTTAATTGTGGCCAGAGGCAACGTGCCTCATGTCACCAAATGCCACATCCTAGTGCACTATTGTTTACAACGCAAGGCGTGCTCTGTCGTGCTGCTCCCTCTTGTCATATTTAGCAGTTAATTAATGAACAGGGTTAACGGAGTTACGCTCTTAGCGCCGGGGGAGCCCTGCCGCGCTCATGGCGGGTACGCTTTGCCCAACATGGAGCGGTGTCTCCAAGCCTAAACCGACACTAATGACAACAGAAGGAAAACCAAGTTTGCTGTGAACGTGACAAAAGCCTGCTGGGTAGCGTAGGGGATCAATGATGTCATTGATTGACAATATAAATGACAATATAATTTTTATAAATTGAGGTCTCTTCTTACTCCTCACTCACTAATCAGTAGAACAATTGTGGAGTTTAGTTTTGTTCCATTTGTTCATGTCGCTTGCAAGTGTTTCTGGGGTAAAATATTAATTAGCGCAGGCCATTTTCTTCATAAATTAATGTGGCCCATTGTTCTGTGAGAATAGCCTGCAGCCTTCAACCCAGATGTGAAAATCTCGACTCAGCTTTAATACGAGCAAAGTGAAATTTGAGCGGATAATCACGAAGCATCCTTTTGTATCGTCAAGCGCTGCCATGCAAGTGTTGAAACATGCGGCACTCTAATCACTGACAAGACACTCATCTGGCTTAAAAGCAAGTTTGCACCCTCAAGTCACTGACAGTGGTGTCACATCTAATAAGCAATTCTATACAAATGAGAGCAGAATGGAGCATGGAAATAATAGCGCCGTCCAATCAAGTTGTTTGACAGGACTCGGGATGTGCGCACGTTGGAAATATTGACGCTTTTGCTTGTTTGTCTTCGTCACTCAAGTCTCGAGACGAAAACATCATGACATCGACTACCTCGTCTAATATTGTTGCTGACATCTGATATGAACTGAACTCCCATAAATAAAATAGAGAGACCCTGCTTTAACCTTTTTCTTGAAGCGCTTGGCTCTCCCTCAGCAACTTAGTTTTGCTCTTCATCTTGCCGCTCCATAAAATAATTACCAAATAGATGGTCCCTTGAGAGGTGTGTTTGATTTGTTCCATTACCATCTCCATGGCTTAAAACACTCAGAATGCTCGTACCTCCAAAATTATCACTTTTCAGGTGACTAAAAAAATGTTTTGTACTTTAAAAAAAACATACAAAAAAGACAATTAAATAGAATGTAAAAAAATTGAAGAGTATCTGCCACATTCACTTCAATGGACATTGTGCTGCTCACTTTGGTGTGTGCCACTTGACCATTTGGGCCAGCATAATAAACACATTCTGATATAAACATGGACTAAATTGAAAAACATCCGTAAGCCACAGTAATATTTGTCGTTCTTCGCAGAAGATAAAGAATATACCTCTGTGAGGACAGTTTTCATTCACCGTATTGCACTTTACTTTTTGCAGCTTCCCTGTAAATCAGATTTTGTTCATCATACATACCTAATTTTATATACCACAGATTTGTCACTTTATCGGGTGAATTTACTGTGATGATTTTTCCACCCTAACTATTCCACAAAGCAGTAAGTGGAAGCCAGAAGGAAAGAGCACGTAAAAGACAGTGAATATGCCAGGTTTGGGATCATTTCACACATACAAAAAGAAGCTTAAGTGCAATGTGGATATTGTTGGCTTCAGATGCATAACTACCCACAACTACATTGTTAGCGAAATAAATGCATCCCAACATCGTGAAACTTTTCAGAAGTGCAGTTTTCAATGTTTTCTCACATCCTGCAGGAAGGTTTTATTAACCCAAACCTTGAAAGAAGGAAGATGTTCCACATTTGTATTCACATTAAATTTGAACCCTTTAGTATCATCCTGGGAATATTTTTTTTCTTTACAATGTTCAAAACGCGACCCTGAATTCAACAAAGCATCACACCTCCTGTTTCCCATAAGTGGTTCCGGGACCTTGCTTAACAGGTCAGGACACAACCTGCAGCCATTCCTCAGGATCAAGATCTGAATTATTTCACGTGAAAGAAATTGATTAAACGTTCCTCAAAGCTTTGTAGTAATTGCCTTCCCTGAAATACTGATTTCCAACAAATGAGCACTATATCTTAACCCAGTCATGAAAAAATGCATCCTCTCCCTTGTGTTATTCTCCGGGACAAAAAAACAAAAAACACATTCAGACCTTCATTGGCGAGATCTCCTGAAGTAATGCCAGAGTGGTTTCGGGCTTTGCAGCACAGCCAGACAGAGTTATTCATGGCACAGGCCAGGCTAGAAAGTAGGCCAGCCCCGACAACAAAAAAACATGCAGGTAGTTGAGAGGAAACCCAAATTCCCCAGATCCATTATTGTGCGGCCATCCTGATTGTCACTTACTGAATCAAGTCCTCATCACCGTGCGCATCCGTGCTACTCAACCATAGCCTTCTAAATTGCCTTCGTACTAAGTGTATCCCTGGTGGCTATAATTATGTGAATTACGCTCAACAGCTTTTTGTCTAAAGTGAAGACGTGTCATTTGTTGTGGCTGGATGTTGCGTTGGGCCTTGTCAATGAGATGTAACGTTCAAAAGCGGGCGCTCGATTTCTGATGAGGCCGTTAATAAATCATTACGGCGCCTATAAATAGAGAGTTCCCGAGCAGCTGTTCCAAATGACTTCATGTATTTATTTATGTTAAAGCAACACAAATTAATTATGGATGTTTTGTGACATTTAAGGGGTGGGTGAGAGGGCGAGGAAATTGGGTCAAGCTCAAACGGTGGTGATTAGAGAATGGCTCGGCCGCGTTTGTATGCCTTTTAGTGCGTGTGTGCGCTGTATGTGAGGGAATGACAACCCGCATTGCTACACTTTGGTGTTTTACTCGGGTGTGATGAATGTGAGAGAGCGTCTAATGCTTGCCAGCAAACCTCTGTGCGGTCAATAAATCAGCTGTAAAAGGGTTGAAGGCATCAAAATCTCATTAAAAAAGATTCTTCCAGTCACGTTGCGCTGCACTCCAAACCGGGTAGTGTTGCTATGGATACCGGCTACAACTAAACATAGAAACACGAGGTGGGGAATCTCTGGTGATTATATCCTACGCCATGGGCGCACACTGCTTTTATTGGTTGCCCTAATATCTCAAAAGAAGTTCACATAAAAATGACACATTGGTACAGCTCTGTAGAAACAGCATGCTTGGAGATCATGGTGATACTCATGTGGTTACTAATGCATGGTGTGCAGGCTCCATGCCTTCCCCCGCAGAGAAGCAGGAAGGGATGGAAAGTCTGTGCACGTAATATGTGTGCATGACGATGTTCCATTGGTGTAGATCAGAAGACAAAAGTATCCTGGATGTATATGAGCTGGCGTCCTGCTCAAGAAATTAGCATTAGTCATGCTGTTTACAGAAAGTGTATGCAAATAACGGCACCGCTTCATTTCCTTCCCTTAGTGATTTCGTCTCGCCACCGCCTCCCCTGCAGATTCAGCGTGCTAGCTAATGTGTTTATTACAGTGTTGTCCGCCTACCACCAGCAGACAGACGGCAGTACAAGTGACGTGTGATGCTTTTAAATGAGGTAAATTAGTGCCGTGATTCCCAGCTAGTGTACTGGGAGAAATCATCAGGGAGCACTGTGGGGAATGATCCAATTTTGCTTGATTTGCCAGAAAATGATTACTTAGTAATTACGAATATATCTTTGGGAATCTATCTTTGCCAGTGATGAACAGTCTCTCAAATCACCCTTCCCACTGAAATAAATGGAAATGCCATGAATACATTCCAGTTCTTTCACCCAAAAATAATAAATGCTGTAATGTGTTTTTAGCAAGGAAAACAGCACTCTATAATTACTTTATAAAATAATATAATAGTATAATCAATTAGAATGTAAATAATTGAACAGTTTGCATCATGATTAAATTAAGAAGACTTTCACAACTACTGAAACGCATATCGGAATATGAAACATCCACACGAGAATCATTTCCTAGATTTTGTGGATTTTTATTTAATTAATCAATTTGAAAAGAGACGCATAAATATAATTTCCATCTGTATTCCATCCATCGTTAGATTTGCCTTGTCGCCAGTGGGCGAATGCTGTCATTTTTTTTTTTTACTTGCTTAGGCCAATCGGGATTTCGTTCTTCTTTACAGCTCAGCACTGTCTTTCGATGCGAAATGGTGGTTAGGCAACCCTGATTGAAAGGATTTTAACACCGCGACTATGGCATTAAGCAAGTGTAAGGCAACATTGCGTGACTCTTTTAAAACACACAATATGTAAGTGTCTTTGTGTCATGTCTAGTTTGACAGTAAATTTAACTAGGAGTGGCATTAACTAGCTTTACGGTTCTTTTTTTAGAAAAATTGCTCACTATCTACAAAACCTCTGATTTGAGTTGTGTTCACTAAACTTGTGTTCCCGTCTGTTGCATTTATCAAGTTCATCATAATAACTTAAATGACTTTCTTCAAGTATATCGTCTTTGTGTTCAATCAAACAAGCCCATACATCACACTGAATAAATTCCATTTGAAAGATAAAATGAGATTACCATTCCAGTATATCTGCTTGGTGTTGCGCCGGGTGATTTTACTTCTGTAAAATGGGTGCTTTGGCTCGATAAAGGTTGGGAAACACTGGATTAATGATGTGCTCCTGTAACAGCTATGTGCTCTCCTCTAGCGACCCTCAAATGAAACCAAAGGCTCCATCCGTCCCTTTAGGAACATAAATAATCCACAGTTAAACAACTGCGTGATGTGGGTTACATAAGATCACAATTGTGAGAGGAGAATGTGAAAGGTGTTATGTAAGTGTGGCGGCACGTCACGGTTAGAATGTAAGTGCGCGCCGCACATCAATGGCCGTCCCCTGAATGATCTTAACACAAAAACGCGCTGAAAGCCTTCCCAGACGACTGCATGCGGCGCTGCAGGAAGACAAATGAAGGCGCTGTCAAAAATACAGAGACCATTGCCAGTCATTTATTGCAGTTGCATTTACATGCAAGTGTTTTGCTATAGCCCAGACATGCTGCAGAGGCCGTATGAGACGCCTGACACGAAGGGAAACTTGAGATGGAAGAACTAGGCCCGGGTCTGTCAATCTCGACAAGAGGAGGAGTGGGCGCGCTGGTGGGAAGGAGTGTGCTCAGATGATGCCTTGTGACTCTCCAGCGGTTGAAATTTGTGTGCTTGTATCAGGCTTGCAGACACAGGTTGGATTGGATGATGTTCCGCCATGATTAATTGCTCTTTTTACACATAAATACATCTGATATCAGGGTCTGATTATCGACATAATTTTAGGTTTGACAAACATGGCTGCAACATTAGGTACAATCAAGAATAGCATAAAAGTCTAACTTGACAAAGTTAATGCTGTGTTTTAATTTATAGCATGTTTAATAATCTTTCCTATGATATCGCGTCTACCTTATTTGAAATAAACATATAACACGGGCAAATAAATTGGAACTGACCTGCATTACTAAGATAGCCATTTTTATAAATAGCAGGCTCTAAATATTTTATATTACATGTAGTAATTTGGATATTATTTATTTTATACTGCACATATTAATTTATTGCTTTTGTTTAAATATTAATCAAACATTGACTTATCACAATATTGAGGGAAAAAAATCTCAATTACATATAATATTCCAAAACCGTTTAGCCCAAGTTCTTGTTAGGTTTTTGCCATGGGAGTGATATTCAGTGATGTTAAGCTATTACTGAACTTGATTTGCATCAATTCCAAGATCTGAATCTCACACAAAAACGTATTCAGACCCATTACCTCCTCGTTATCCTGAATTAAACTCTGTTTTGTTTTGTTTTTTTTGGCTTCCTCCTAGCTCTACATCCAGACGACGACCCTGACCATTTCCATGAATCTCAGTGCCTCGGTAGCACTGGGCATGCTCTACATGCCCAAGGTGTACATCATTATCTTCCATCCCGAGCTCAACGTACAGAAGAGGAAACGTAGCTTCAAGGCGGTGGTGACAGCCGCGACCATGTCGTCACGCTTGTCCCAGAAGCCCAGTGAGAGACCCAACGGAGAAGCCAAGACTGAGCTATGTGAGAACCCTGCTGCTGACCCTATGAGTGAGTAACCTTTACATCATGTCAACGACACACAAAACCACAGCGGAAGCGTCAGTTCATACATAAGCTAAACACTACCATACACCTGACAGCTATATCTTCCTTTCATTGACAAAGCTTATTTTGCTGAACTTCTACGAAATGTCATAGGATCTATGTTTATATCTGTGCTATTGAGTTTTTTAAATGGCTTCCCCTAGAGGCTAAAGTGATATGTCTTTCTGCCACTTCCCCTTTTTTTCTTAGACTTCCTTTCTTGAACTTAGAAATCCCATTTGGCCAATTTAATTGGTTGTGTGGCGGGGTAAAAAGCACGTCTAATGCCTATAGAACATGGTATCAGTTATCTCCGAGACCTTTAACCCGAGTCCGCTGGAAGAAGTGGAGGGACAGAGAGATCTGAAGAAGGAGAAGAATTGAGAGTTCTATCAATGGAATGGAAGGGGATAATCCGTCTATAGAGCAGAGAAGCATTACTCAGACCACCACGCTCTGACTCGACATTATCACAATGATTAGTTAGGTTCGGGTGTCGGCTTGTGGGTTTGTGTGCGGTTGAAATACACTACAGGGACATATTTAATGAATGGATTTGTTAATTATTAATTTGATAACTGTCTCAGACACATTGGTCAATGAGTTGGACTGTATTGTAACCAACGTTGTGGGAAATTTGAGGAAGCTGTTCCAGCGTGATTGGGCCGCAGTGCACAAAGTAAGGTCCATAAAGGGGTGCCTGGATGTGTTTTGTGTGGAACACTTATGAGCAACCATCTCTGGGACTAATAACCGGAACTAAAACCAGGATTGTGAGCCAGGCTCTTTGATCAATCACCCAGGTCAGGTAAAAACCCTCCATATCCGAATAAATATCCGAGGCTGTGATTTACCGAAGTCAAATTCCTTGTTTGGCACGCTCAAACATGGCAAATAAAAACTCTTGAATCTTGAAAATCAATTTCAAATATTTTCACAAATCGACATCGTTGGTATATTCCCACGTCATCTGTTATTACACGATATTAACAAATGGAAAGATCTGAATTTACCTTAAGGGCAAATGTTTTTAGTCTCTTGGCCACTTGAAGTGCCTCAGAAGTGTCGTAAAACTCTGGCTATTCCTTTCTCCGTGAAAGCCTTGTAACATGATATCGGTGGTCCGCCGCAAAGGTAAATTTGAGTGCAGATTAGTATTTGCCTATTGCGGCGCTTAGAGAGCTCATTGTAAGGCTGGGCAATAAACTAAAATTTAACAAAGGCTGGATGACATTTTTGGAGGGAAAGTGGTCATTATTGAGACTACTATAGTAAGGATTCTGTCCGACATCAATAAAATGGAAGCGGAAATAGAAAGAGCTGACGAGGAAGGGAATTACAGTTCCTGTTGCTGTAACTGTTAGCTGTACCAGGGCATTTTTTTCTGATATTGTATATTTAATTAAGTGTTGGGAAAAAAGTCTTTGTCCACAAACTCTTTGTTTTTTTTACTTATATAAATGACATTCTTTGTACGTATAGATGTTTGTGTGCGAACCCGTGCTTGCTGCTTTTCTTCAATGTCGGGGCACATCTTTGTCTTGCCACAAAGGCAAGTCATGCAGTAGGCGAGAGAACTGTCGTTTCTTTATGGTGTCTTGAGGTCCAAGAATATATATAAATATATATATATATATAAAAGCACACTGGTAACTTAGTGACTCAATATTCTGTACCTCTGCCTTGCAGTTCTGAGGTTTGTGTTTAAATCTTGGCTCTGGCCTTACTGCGTGGTTGTGTGGGGTTTTGTGAAAGACTCAAAATCACAGGTGTTAAAACTCCAAACTGACCTGCCACATCATTCTGTGGCCTACTAGTAAAATGTCTCCACTTCATGTTTTTTGCCTAATGAATTTGTCATTTTAATTTTGGCATATCAGTACCTGAATGTAAATCCTTTACAGATATTACGAGCAATACTAATTTAAATTGCAAAAAAAAACTCTGTCATTGATTAGAATAATATGGACAAATCAACAACAAGAGAAGAGTATTTGACACTTTTCAAATATAAACGTATCCAGCCAAAACTAAATGTATAAACGTATCCGGCCAACTATTTTCACTCATGTTTTTTTTAAGGAGCCCTAATGCCACGAGGTTTCCATGGAGTCAAGAAGAGGTTAAATCATTCAACACTTTTCAGACCGTTCAAGAGTCCAAGAGTGCTCATAGATTTGCGCTCAGGCTATTTTCAACACTTCACATTCCACCCGATAGCAACAATATTTAGGTGATTATACATTTACTGTATATATTAATTTTCTCAGCCATCACAGCCCGGGGAAACCATAACTACGATACGACTGGCGACGACAATGAAAAATTGCCCATTGATTTGAATCCTTGTTTGTCCAAATGTACTCTGCCATTGATTACCGAGCAGGTCAAAGGCTTCAACAAACCCGTTACCCTCACAAAGTCAAGCTGCAGGTGTCCCAAAATTTACACCTAGAAAAAAAACGCAGTCATTTGAGGCTCGCCAAATGCATCGCTCCTTGTTGGGAAGGAAGATGGAGATGATTGGCGGCTCATGCAAATCATACATCATATGCGCCAAACGCCTCCTCTCCCGCAACGCTTCTAATCACACGGAAGCATCACGGCGCCCACAGGTGCACCAGCCCCTCACAAGCCCTGAATGATGTCTATGGGATGACAGCTATTCCCTGGAACGTCTCCAAACAGCCAACAGTTGTCATACTCATCTGTCATGAGCTCATGTGCTTTTCCTGAATTTGCGCATGATCGCGGTCAGTCGGGGAGTCGGTGCATCAAGAGATAGTGTCGGAATTACGCATGCGGCCGATGGGGCAATACATGCTCCACAGGGGTGGGGTGTTCCAAACCTCTGCATCTGTCACAGCACAGCATCAAAAGTGGGTCATTTGGTCTACAGGATGCCATCCCATGAGTGCATCATGTCATCTGCTCTGTGGGCCTTTCACCTCCACGAATGTCTTCTCGCCTTATCTCTCCATCCTGTACCCTTTCCCCCCTTGTGCCCCCTTTTTTTGCAGCAGTGGAAGTGACATTTATTAATGGTGAATTTATGTGCATGACCGCCCTGAAACCTGAACTGTGGCTCCGAAGTCCCCAGAGACTGTCCGTCACTGCCTGTAACCATCAGAGCGCCAAATACCTCGCTTTCAGGGCCTGTCAGCCCTGGAGGAGACGACTCGGAGTGATTTATAGGATTATGATGAGAACTTCTGAACATTTGCACTAGTATTGATGGGGACTAATGGCTTTGCAAAAAAAAAGCCACAATTGGTCTCATTTGAAATGGTCATCCTTCAATGTCCTCAATTTAAACTGCAATTACCATACAGTTATGCTTTGAGATACGAGTCAGATTTGCTCCCAAACCATGCTCTTAATGCAAATCATGCATACTCTTAAATTATCTTTCCCCATTGAAAGGAATGGAAATGTCATTTCTCCATCCCAGTCCACCCTCCAAAAGTTATTTATAATGAGAACAATAAATATCACACACACATACACATACAGTGGAAGCTCAACAATTTGATTTCTGAACAATTTTTCAAAGTAAAATGACCTTGGGTTTGCTACATACTGTTTTGTGGCAGCCATGGCCTAGTAGAGAGGGTCGTTCAGTGAC
The DNA here is from genome assembly GCF_901709675.1 of Syngnathus acus. Taxonomy (NCBI): domain Eukaryota; kingdom Metazoa; phylum Chordata; class Actinopteri; order Syngnathiformes; family Syngnathidae; genus Syngnathus; species Syngnathus acus. The sequence continues at coordinate 17,855,336 of NC_051088.1, read as the reverse complement.
CGGAGGTTCAGCTATTCCAATCCCGCTCTAAGTCTTGTGTCGTTGTGTCCTTGGGCAAAACACTTCACACACCTTGCCACTCACACTGGGTGCAAATCTATGTGGGTCGTCAGAGGGGCCGTAGGCGCACACCGGCAGCCACGCTTTTGTCAGGCTACCCCAGGGCAACTGTGGCTACATACATACATACATACATACGTACACTACCGTTCAAAAGTTTGGGGTCACAAAATTGTTTGGGTGACCCCAAACCTTTGAACGGTAGTGTAAATATTATTATAATAAAATATTATGAATTAAATATTATAAATTATATTTTATATTTGTATAAGATTATATATAATCTATGAATATAAGTATACATATATATTATACGATTTTTTACACAGAAGATTATATATATAATCTATAAATAATTATCTAAATATATACACTACCGTTCAAAAGTTTGGGGTCACCCAAACAATTTTGTGACCCCAAACCTTTGAACGGTAGTGTACATAGTTTACCACCACCAGCGTGTGAGTGCATGAGTGACACTGTAAAGTGTCTTTGAGTGTCCAGAAAAGTGCTTTATAAAACGTGGGTGTGTGGTGGGAACTGGTTAATGTTATTTCCATTCATTTCAATTGGGAAAAATTATTTTGAGTTACAGTGTTGTCATGGAACAAACTAGATTCTTATCTCAAGGCACTACTGCAGGTAAATGAGCCAGGCAAGCATCGACAAACATTCTTGATGATTTTCAGGTCATGTTCATCATCAATTACTGACAAACCAGAGGGATAGAAAACATGGGTTGTTACGCATCCAGTATGTGTATGATTATAAATATTAAAAGCATAGAATACACACAAATTGACATACACTTGCTCTTAGATTGGCTGGCTGGTGTTTCTGAATGCTGCTTATAGTAACTAGCAAAACTCTGTAGTACATGTGATGTTTTATTCATCATAGTTGCAGCGCGAGACTACAAAACGCTGCAAAGAAATGGTGCGACTTTAATTGCATAGCCCAGGGGAGTTTGTTGCCATAGCAACATTAAAGCAGTAGAATGAGAATCTATCTAATTAGGGCAGAATACTTCGACCTTCTGTATTGTGCGAGGAGGATGACAGATGTGAGCCTCTTTGACTGACTGACTGACTGACTGGCTCACTGAGTGTATTCCACAACAAGAAAAATAGAATCCCCCACACCACCTTTGACCCGTCAAACTTAAATCCTTTCCTCGAACACCTCGCACAAGTCGTGACGAGTCGGCGTGATCTCAAATGGAAGCCGCACACTTTGAACGATTGAAACCGCATCACAGAAGGACACACGAGCGCACGCTGCGACGGTGAGGCAAGCGCTCTGCTCGTTTCCATGGCGATCCGCACTCGACGCACATCGCGTTTGCTCGGTGCCCACTTGTGGAGTGTTTGTTTTTCTTTATTGCTGGTTAACGTGAAAATAGAAGGTGAGCTTGCACTGTGCCATTGAGTGCAAATGATACGCGGGCCCAGAGCACATTGCTTGTCATTGCTCACAGCTGGTGAGAAGAATAGCTAGCTACCAAAGCAGAAGGCGTATATTTTCTTGCAAATTTGAAGGATGGTTTTGTTTTGGGTGGCATAATGGGCGAGTGAATAACACAACTGATTTTCTTCCTTGTTAACCCCCCGGTAAAGACTCAAGATTTTTTGTAGTCAAAGATGAAAGTCAAGTGAAAATCAATTAAAATAGACTTCATTGATATTTTTCCAGCGCATCTGAGCAGTACTTTTTTTAGACCAATATCAAGTAGACATATTTAATGGACAGCCATAGAATTATTTTAAGCCAGGGCTGAACGAGCTATCAAATTCAAAGGTGGGGAAAATAATGCAAGTAAATTACGTTTCAAAATCATGAAGCCCTAATTTATTTTCGACTTTTGCACAATCTTCTTCTTTCTCTCCTTCTTTAGGTCAAGCCACCAAGAAGACGTACGTGAATTATAACAACCTCAGGATCTGATGTGCTGGAGAATGAATGCTGCTCGTGTGTCATTTGTGATTGAAAAGAAAAAGGGAAGCTCCAGAGGAACCAGGAGAGGCTTGCGAGCATCCCAGCACGTCCTGCAGCACCCGAGCGCTCACACAGAGGATGGCGGAGCGCATCCAACCTCCATCCGGACTTGAGTGAGACTACGTAGTGCTGCGGGCTGCTGCGACTACATCTTGTGGAGGTTTTAACCCGGCGGCCTCGAGCAGAGAAGAAGCTGACCGCTAAAAGGGGTCGCCGCGGACGAGGGCATAAAGAACAGAGGATGTGCTTTTGAGATACTTTGTTTTACAATGTCATTAAAGCCATATTCTCTTGGGGTTGCCATTATCTGATTTTTCTTCTGTATTGTTTCTAAGTGATTTTCTTCTGTGCCTCTATTTGCTCCAAGTACATCAAATTGAACCTTGAACAGCGAGCTCTGCCACATACAGTATTTTGTTTTACACAAATGAAATTTTAAAAAGAAAAAAAAGTCTAACCCACATGATGATTATATTTGAGTGATGGGCATTGTACTATATTTTTTGTAAATATTTGAGACTATTTTCATGTTTGGAGTACTAAAATAGATAAGCGGTCTGTGTTCAATGGCATTTGGATGGTAATGAGAAGCACCACAAAGTGTTGACTTTGCATGTGCCAATGTATGTTTGTTCTATTTGATGTAAGCAAAACATTTAAAAAAACGAAAAAAAAAATCTAAGAAATAAAAGCTAATGATAATGAGCTTCGGCACTCTCCTGCGCTTTGTTTTCTCTTCCCTGGAAATCATTCAAATGACAGAATATGGCTTTAATCTGTTGCTGCATTGACCCCTCTTGTATGTGAAAGCATGTTTGTTTTTTGTAGCCTTTCCTTGTGGTACCTAGCAACTGTGTGACAAGCACTCACAGCGACCGTGCAAGTATGTTGTGATGTCTGTCAATTTATGAACATGTAATAAATGAGTTTGTTATCTTTTATACAACCCAAGTGCCACAGCATATCCCAGTTCTTTTGGTGCACGTGTGAATTTTCAGTGAGCTGCTCTGTTGGACTGATGTATGAATAAGTGCTATTAATCACCGCAGCGTTTATGTAAACTGTTGCAAATGTCACCGTCTCGTCCCCGCGCCAAAGAGGTCACGCTAGAAAGCCGAGCGAGCGGCGCTGTCATGCGGATGAGATGAGACCCGGCGAGAGGAGGGAAAATCCACTCTCGTACTCCTTGGCTCCCGCCTATGCTCTTTTCTGTCTCACCCCGTGTTCATCCCCACTGCTGAGACTCCTTCCAAGTTCCAGCAGCCGTGTCAGATCAGTTTGTCCCTGCCGAGTTCAACCTTGAGCACCCAAGTTCTTCTCACTCTGATTTTTTTTTTTTTTTGGCAATTGGAATTAGAATATGAAGTACCAGGTATCCAAGATAAAACCAGCGACCCAAAAGAACCCAACAATAAAAATTAAAATGGATGCTCAGGGCTATACTTTTGTGGCCGACGTAAATCTGGCATGAACCTGTGGAGCTGCAGATGTTTTTCACAGACAAGGGCAAGTCGTGGTAGCACGGTGTTCGACTGGTTAGCACGTGTGCCTCACTGTCTGGAGGTTGTGGGTTTGATTCCGGTTACTTCCTGTGTGGATTTCGCCTGCGTGGGTTTCCTCTGTCGATGAGAATAACACAAAATACCTTAATCACAACAACGTATCATAATGTTTACCCAATAACATAAATGTCTTAACACTTTAGGAATTAATGGAACTAAGAGGCAGCTTCTTCATTCGCGACTTACCCTCAAAAACCGACGTCGCATTGTAAGGGAAGAAGTTGCCACGAAGGTCTGACAGGCATGACTGAAGCAGAGTGTGTAGCTAAGACAGAAGATGGTAAAATATTAAGAAATAAAAATGACACATTGAGATTAAATTAAAAAATAGAACGCTGCTTTAGACCAACTTCCTGCCACCAATCAAACTGACCACTCTCCACAGTGAGCCTTATGTTTGCACAGAAATTAGGATATGCCGCAGATGTCCCGTCTACAAAAATCGAGACCTCAATCTCTGATAAACAAAAATTGCACATGAATAAAAATCACAGCCAAGACCAATAAAAAAGATAGCAAAAAATGGGATGTGGGCAAATGGGACTCCAGACAGATTGCGGTTTGGTGTGCCCGATAAATAACGTTGACTGTGTCCTGATATCCACACTGCCTAATCTAGTAGCCAAGTGTGTCACATGCTTTAATAAAACAACACTCCTTCCCCAATAAGAAGCGAGGTGCTGTCTAATTTTCTTCTGTTTCTATTTGTACAGCATGTCTTCTCACTCCGGTGGGACCAGATGGTCTTTACTTCTTTGTCACTTTGCCTTACGCAGCCAAGAAAAGTCCCACTTACTGTATGCCCAATTAGAAGTGTCTCCCACACAAAATTAATTGCCTGTGTCAGTGTCTTCGCAAGTAGTCTGTGGGGGATGAACGCAAGCTAAGCTCACTATCTCGCAGCGTTTTGGATGTTTTTAAAAGACAACGGAGACACCGTTTTTGAAATGCAGAGTATGTTCTGAACGAGGCTTCACTAGCGTAGTTTCTATGAACATAGCAGTACACCCGTTTTTTTATTCTTGCTCCAAACTCCATCTCATCTACGTAAGAGCCCACCTGCTCCTGTTCCGCAGGATGCTGTTTTCCAGGGAAATCGCTGCAGGGGGACAACAAAGTTGGAAACCTAATCATGGTGGACTAAAAGAAAAGCTCTTTTTAGCAGCAGCAAGATTCATGGTAAATGGTGCAAACTTTCAGAAGTGCTAGTGGAAGCTGATTACTCACAGAAGTTATTTGAAGTTGAGTTTCTACATGGCATTGCCACAGACTGAAAGCTGTCTAGACACTTATAAAGTTGTCAAACATGATATAGGACAGGGATCACCAATGCCAGTCCTCGAGCTACGGTGTCCTTCATGTTTTATGTCTCCCTGGAGCAACACACCGAACAATATGGAGTGGGTAATTGCCCTATGGTGGATGTTTTTTGGAATGTGGGAGGAAACCGGAGTACCTGGAGAAAACCAACGCGAGCACGGGGAGATCATGCAAACTCCACACAGAAAGGCCATAGCTGGAATCGAACCCTGCACCCGTGAACTGTGAGGCAAACATGCTGAGCAGTGCACCACAGTGCTGCTGAGAATTACACCATAAAAGTTGCCTTGAAAGCCTTGAAATTCACCAGCTTAATGCTAACACAATGCTATTGACTGGCTAATTAAGCATTTATGTGGTGGTGTTAAAATGCTTCAGCAAAACAAAGAATTTCTTGAATCTAAATACTTGAAAGAAGCAAACTAATTTTCTATAATAATGGTCCATGCTAATAATTAGCACGAACGAGACATAGTCGAACCTAAACGATACAATGTATTTGATCAAAATGGAGAGGGTAAGAAGTTAGCACCACTTCATGGCTCAGCTTGCATACGTTAAGACAACTGGCTCAGGCTTTTATACCATCTAACTTCTTTGGCGTCTTTGTTAGAGCTCCGCCTTTGAGCAAGGCCTCGCTTATCTTGTCAGAACTCCTGATGTGCTCCTTCACAGACAATTTACTGATGCCGAGTCTTGATTAGCCCTGTTTCATGGCTCCTGGGCTCTGCGCTCTCCTATCGCTCCAAAACTGTCCAATTACCCATCTCCAGCCAGAGTGAAACCTTATCTGCTTTCCATCAATGACCAGCTGAAGCCTGATATGTCTCAGAGTGGATAAAGACGCTCCTGTGATTTTTTTTTTTTTCCCGCCACACTGTATCTTATATTTTCGCTTTCACTTTCCCGTCCAGGCTAAACTGTGAACACTGCAAGTGTAACCACAGTCCTTATGAAGACATCACTGGCCTTGTGAACTTCAAACTCCACTATATAGATAGGGGGGAAAGAACGATTTATTCATGTTCTTCAACTACAATGAAACTCTTGAAATTGTGAGGAATCTTTTACTGACTTGGAATTGAGATTGGTTGGTCAAACTAGGCTTCCGCTGACAAACCAATCAGAAGATTGGTCCAGATAGCTTGATGTGAGAGGCAAATTTCAATTTGTTAAAGATACAGTGGTGCCTTGAGATACAAACACTGGTAGTGTATGGTGGCAGTAGACTCAAAACGAGTATTGTGAGTTGTGGGAAGGATTGAATGTAACTGTTTATTAAATGTTAAATGTTTATTAGGGTTTGTTCCTAACTAAACATTTATGAAGCAAAAGGGGTCGCAAAAATGTTGCGTTTCTACAAAATAGTAAAGACGGCCAGGGACTGCCAGGTCAAAATAGCCGACTGGTTAGTGACACGGGCTCTTGCTCGGTAAGAATTTGGTTCGATCCCAGGTGTGAGCATATACCTAAATGTGCTTTTAGATCTTTTGAGTGACCCGATTCTAAAGATTCAGTTCATTTTAGAGAACTGGAATGCACATGACTAGTACAAATAAGTGCAGACGGCCAAGGGCTGCCAGGTTGAAATAGCTGACTGGTTAGTGATACGGGCTCTTGCTTGGTAACAACTTGGTTCAATCCCAGGTGAGAGCATATACCTGCATGTGCTTTTAGATCTTTTGAGTGACCCGATTCTAAAGATTCTGTTCGAGAACTGGAATGCACATGACTAGTACAAAAGAGTGCAGATGGCCAAGGTCTGCCAGGTTGAAATAGCTGACTGGTTAGTGACACGGGCTCTGGATCGGTAAGAACTTGGTTCGATCCCAGGTGTGAGCATGTACCTGCGTGTGCTTTTAGATCTTTTGAGTGAACCGATTCTAAAGATTCCATTAAGTTCACGATTTAGCTCCTGCAGAATGTGAAAGTGACCAAAAACTTTTCACGCAGGTGCACTTAACGAGGGAATCTTGGAAAACATGTTGGCCCGAGGACTAGAGCTTGACACCTGTGACCTTTGACCATGATATTTCCCTAATAAAGTGGCCTGTTATTAGGTACACTTGAAAATGGCGGTGTACCTAATGGAGTGTCCGTGTGATTCCCTCGTTAAGTGCACCTGCGTGAAAAGTTTTAGCTCCTGCAGAACATGAGTCACCAAAAACTTTTCACGCAGGTGCGCTTAACGAGGGAATCTTGGAAAACGTTGGAATGCGGCCCCGAGGACTAGAGCTTGACACCTGTGACCTTTGACCATGATATTTCCCTAATAAAGTGGCCTGTTATTAGGTACACTTGAAAATGGCGGTGTACCTAATGGAGTGTCCGTGTGATTCCCTCGTTAAGTGCAGCTGTGTGAAAAGTTTTAGCTCCTGCAGAACATGAAAGTGACCAAAAACTTTTCACGCAGGTGCGCTTAACGAGGGAATCTTGGAAAACATGTTGGCACGCGGCCCCGAGGACTAGAGCTTGACACCTGTGACCTTTGACCATGATATTTCCCTAATAAAGTGGCCTGTTATTAGGTACACTTGAAAATGGCGGTGTACCTAATGGAGTGTCCGTGTGATTCCCTCGTTAAGTGCACCTGTGTGAAAAGTTTTAGCTCCTGCAGAACATGAAAGTGACCAAAAACTTTTCACGCAGGTGCGCTTAACGAGGGAATCTTGGAAAACATGTTGGCACGCAGCCCCGAGGACTAGAGCTTGACACCTGTGACCTTTGACCATGATATTTCCCTAATAAAGTTGCCTGTTATTAGGTACACTTGAAAATGGCGGTGTACCTAATGGAGTCCGTGTGATTCCCTCGTTAAGTGCACCTGCGTGAAAAGTTTTAGCTCCTGCAGAACATGAAAGTGACCAAAAACTTTTCACGCAGGTGCGCTTAACGAGGGAATCTTGGAAAACATGTTGGCACGCAGCCCCGAGGACTAGAGCTTGACACCTGTGACCTTTGACCATGATATTTCCCTAATAAAGTTGCCTATTAGGTACACTTGAAAATGGCAGTGTACCTAATGGAGTGTCCGTGTGATTCCCTCGTTAAGTGCACCTGCGTGAAATGTTTTAGCTCCTGCAGAACATGAAAGTGACCAAAAACTTTTCACGCAGGTGCGCTTAACGAGGGAATCTTGGAAAACATGTTGGCACGCGGCCCCGAGGACTAGAGCTTGACACCTGTGACCTTTGACCATGATATTTCCCTAATAAAGTGGCCTGTTATTAGGTACACTTGAAAATGGCGGTGTACCTAATGGAGTGTCCGTGTGATTCCCTCGTTAAGTGCACCTGTGTGAAAAGTTTTAGCTCCTGCAGAACATGAAAGTGACCAAAAACTTTTCACGCAGGTGCGCTTAACGAGGGAATCTTGGAAAACATGTTGGCACGCAGCCCCGAGGACTAGAGCTTGACACCTGTGACCTTTGACCATGATATTTCCCTAATAAAGTTGCCTGTTATTAGGTACACTTGAAAATGGCGGTGTACCTAATGGAGTGGCCGTGTGATTCCCTCGTTAAGTGCACCTGCGTGAAAAGTTTTAGCTCCTGCAGAACATGAAAGTGACCAAAAACTTTTCACGCAGGTGCGCTTAACGAGGGAATCTTGGAAAACATGTTGGCACGCAGCCCCAAGGACTAGAGCTTGACACCTGTGACCTTTGACCATGATATTTCCCTAATAAAGTTGCCTGTTATTAGGTACACTTGAAAATGGCAGTGTACCTAATGGAGTGTCCGTGTGATTCCCTCGTTAAGTGCACCTGCGTGAAAAGTTTTAGCTCCTGCAGAACATGAAAGTGACCAAAAACTTTTCACGCAGGTGCGCTTAACGAGGGAATCTTGGAAAACATGTTGGAACACGGCCCCGAGGACTAGAGCTTGACACCTGTGACCTTTGACCATAATATTTCCCTAATAAAGTGGCCTGTTATTAGGTACACTTGAAAATGGCGGTGTACCTAATGGAGTGTCCGTGTGTATTCCTCGTTAAGTCTGCACTCTTTTGTACTAGTCATGTGCATTCCAGTTCTTAAGTGAACTGAATCTTTAGAATCGGTTCACTAAAAAGATCTAAAAGCACATGCAGGTATATGCTCACACCTGGGATCGAACCAAGTTCTTACTGATCAAGAGCCCGTGTCACTAATCAGTCGGCTATCTCGACCTGGCAGTCTCTGGCCGTCTTCACTCTTTTGTACTAGTCATGTGCATTCCAGTTCTCTTCGGTGAACCGACTCTTTAGAATCGGTTCACTCAAAAGATTTATTCAAAAGAATCATTCACTACACTTTCTTATTTATTCATTCATTTTTTTCTTTTTTTACCTCGTGTAGTGTACCGATTGAAATGTACATGAGGTGAAAACAAGTTGGAATGCAGCCCTGAGGACAAAAGCTTGCCACCTGTGACCTTTAACATTCATATTTCCCTATAACAGATTTGGGTATAGGCTTACACCTGGGATCGAACCATGTTCTTACCGGTCAACAGCCCCTGTCACTAACCAGTCGGCTATTTTGACCTGGGAACCCTTGCACCCGTCTGCACTCTTTTGTACTAGTCATGTGCATTCCAGTTAAGTGAAATGAATCTTTAGAATCGGTTCACTCAAAAGATCTGAAAGCACATTTAGGTATATGCTTACACCTGGGATCGAACCAAGTTCTTACCGATCAAGAGCCCGTGTCACTAACCAGTCGGCTATTTCGACCTGGCAGGTCCTGGCCGTCTGCACTCTTTTGTACTGGTCATGTGCATTCCAGTTAGGGTTTCAAAGTAGGGTAGGCGAAGTGTTAGGGTTAACCCTATCCCCTATCCCCTATCCCCTATCCCCTATTCCCAACCCTAACCCTAAACCCTAACCCTAAACCCTATCCCTAACCCTAAACCCTAACCCTACTTTGAAACCCTAACCCTAACTTTAACCCAAACCCTAAACCTAACTCTAACTCTAACCCTAACCTTAACCCCAAACCCTACTTAGAAACCCTAACCCTAACCCTAAGACCTAACCCTACTTTGAAACCCTACTAAACCCTAACTCCAAGCCCTAACCCTAACCCTACTTTGAAACCCTAACCCTACTTTGAAACCCTAACCCCAACCCCAACCCTAACCCTAACCCCAAAACCTAACCCCAACCCTAACCCTAACCCTAACCCCAACCCTAACTCTAACCCAAACCCTACTTTGAAACCCTAACCCTAACCTTAAACCCTAACCCTACTTTGAAACCCTAACCCCAACCCTAAACCCTAACCCTAACCCTGCTTTGAAACCCTAGCCCCAAACCCTAACCCTAACCCCAAACCTACTTTGAAACCCTAACCCCAAACCCTAACCCTAACCCCAAAACCTAACCCCAACCCTAACCCTAACCCCAACCCTAACTCTAACCCAAACCCTACTTTGAAACCCTAACCCTAACCTTAAACCCTAACCCTACTTTGAAACCCTAACCCCAACCCTAAACCCTAACCCTAACCCTAACCCTACTTTGAAACCCTAGCCCCAAACCCTAACCCTAACCCTACTTGGAAACCCTAGCCCCAAACCCTAACCCCAAACCTACTTTGAAACCCTAACCCCAAACCCTAACCCTAACCCCAAAACCTAACCCCAACCCTAACCCTAACCCTAACCCCAACCCTAACTCTAACCCAAACCCTACTTTGAAACCCTAACCCTAAACCCTAAACCCTAACCCTACTTTGAAACCCTAACCCCAACCCTAAACCCTAACCCTAACCCTACTTTGAAACCCTAGCCCCAAACCCTAACCCTAACCCCAAACCTACTTTGAAACCCTAACCCCAACCCTAACCCTACTTTAATTCCTAACCCCAAACCCTAAACCCTAACCCTACTTTGACATCCTAACCCTAACCCCAAACCCCAACCTTAACCCTACTTTAAACCCTAAACCCAAACCCTACTTTGAAACCCTAACCTTAGCTTTAAACCCTACTTTGAAACCCTAACTCTCTTCGCCCCGCCCCCTACACTATTGGATTTCACCCCGCCCCCTAGGTGGTGGGCGTGTTCCATTGGTTTGCTCCGCCAAATTGGGGTGGCGCTACCTTATGTATTTACACATAAATACTTTCATTTGCATGGAAATCGTGGTTCCAATTCTAAAAGCACATTTGGGTGAATGCTAACACCTGGGATCGAACCAGGTTCTTACCAATCCAGAGCCCATGTCACTAACCATTCGGCTATTTCGACCTGGCAGGCCTTGGCCGTCTGCACTTATTTATACTAGTCATGTGCATTCCAGTTAAGTGAAACGAATCTTTAGAACCGATTCACTCAAAAGATCTAAATGCACATGCTCACACCTGGGATTGAACCAAGTTCTTACCGATCCAGAGCCCGTGTCACTAACCAGTCAGCTATTTCAACCTGGCAGCCGTTGGCCGTCTTCACTCTTTTGTACTAGTCATGTGCATTCCAGTTCTCAAGTGAACCGACTCTTTAGAATCGGTTCACTCAAAAGATTTATTCAAAAGAATCGTTCACCGAATCGTTCGCTACACTTTCTTATTTATTCATTCATTTTTTCTTTTTTTACCTCGTGTAGTGTACCTATTGAAGTGTCCATGAGGTGTGATTAGGACAGGCCACTTCATTAGGGAAAAAGCTTAAGTGAAAGTGAAAATTGCCACACCCGCCCTCACCCACTCCTCCTGATTGGCTGTTTGATCTCTGACGTCATTCGGACACTCCATTGGGTACACCGCCATTTTCAGGTGTAGTTGTATTGTTTGATGTATATGGGTTGTTTCCACGGAATGTTGTAATATAGAGAAAAATGTGCGTGTTGCCGTTGTCGATATTACCCTGTGTTTACTTGATTGTTTTTTGTCTGGTGTATTGTGAGGTGTATTGCTTAGTTGTGTGCGTTATTGGAAAAAAAAACAAAAAAAAAAAACGGATCAGTGTGTATGTCGGGGGGACGATTCGTTGAACGATTCATTTGAACGAATCGTTCGCCTTAACTGATTCTAAAGATTCAATTCACTTAAAAGAACTGGAATGTACATCTACTACCAAATACCAAATACTGTATATATGGTAATCCCCCTTCTATCGTGGGTTCTGCTTTCAAATTTCTGCTAATTCTGAGATTTTGTTTTTTTGTATACTTTGTAACTAACTACTGTAATTTACAGACTATAAGACATAACTGATTATAAGCCGCACCAGCCAAAATTATTGTATTGAAACAGGGTATTTCTACATGTATTTCTACATGTTCTTGTTTTTATAAGAAGGACATAAAATACAGTAGGGTGAAATAAAATATAAAGCTCGAATTTTAGGGGTGCTGGGATTCAAAAATGGGCTATAAACACCTATGCTGTAAGATGTCTGGATGGAATACCAAGTCCACTGTGTGATGGTCTATCTTCGAAGCTTTCTCAGCCTCCAGTGAAGGCTGTTGCTTCGTTAATTTGCCTTATCTCAGGCCACATGTGCCTACCTGTGTGAATGTGTGTGTGTTTGTGTGTGTGTGTGTGTGTGTGTGTGTGTGTGTGTGTGTGTGCGTGTGCGTGTGTGTGTGCGTGCGTGTTATTGTATTTTTAATCAGAGGAAGAAAGCGGCCATCGTTCTCATCACATTAATGTCTCTTGGTATTTATTTGCTGCTCTCGTTCTTTCAAGCTGTCTCCTTCTCTCACACCCCTTGTGTTACTGGGGGGGCTGAGTTAGGAGTGGAGGGGTGCTGAGAGAATCCATCTGAAATGTGCTCATTTGACAGTCGTTAGCGATATGGATCGTGACAGTCGACAATTAGCTCAGTCACCTCCTTTAGATTCACTCGTCTTCGGCTAAGGGATTTAGTGCAGCCTGTCGTTGCCTTAATGAGCATTGCACCTCTCGCCAACACATCCAAACTTTTAATTTTGTTGTCAGGATTGTTTCAAAATTAGATGTATGACTAGGCCTATTTGATCTATCTATCTATCTATCTATCTATCTATCTATCTATCTATCTATCTATCTATCTATCTATCTATCTATCTATCTATCTATCTATCTATCTATCTATCTATCTATCTATCTATCTATCTATCTATCTATCTATCTATCTATCTGTCATTATGTTCATCCAAGAATGATTTTAACTTGTGTGCACCACTTTTTCAAGAATTTTAGGGATACAAGGCAGCTTGGAAATGGGTCTAAAATTAGACAGCAAATTTTGATCAAGGCCAGGTTTTTTTTTTTACTTAATACTTAAAATTTAATACTTAATACTTGGGAGAACCTCCTTAAATAAATTATGAGGAACATAGTCATAAGGAAAGCTGGATGACTTAATCTAGTGAACCACAACCTTTAAAAGCATCAAGGAAATGCCTTCAAAAGATTTTAACACCACGCAACCACGAACATGGACAGAGAGAGCAAGTTCGAAACAACAGCCCTAGGTGTCGCAACCTTGTCCAAAAAAAACATTTCCGGGGAGGAGTCTGTGTTAGGCTGTTGGGGTTGAAGCAATACTTTTAAATGAAACATATGGATTCTCTTTTTATTCACTTTTGTTTTCCTCCTGTTTTCCACCATCTATTTTTCATTTACTTTTTTCTGTCTTCTGTGGGCTGTGGACAGTTGAGGTCATTTGATCAAGTTTTCTAGTGTCACATCAATAAAGCCTTCTAAAGACACACACACACACACACACACACACACACACACACACACACACACACACACACACTGAAACTACAGTAATTAAATAGCTTTTGCCACTTGGGTAGTGTAATACAGGCATATTGCTTAGGGAGTTGGTCTCAGCTCCCCATTATTCTTCATAATGATATACGTCTATGAGTATTTTTATATTAACTGTTTACTTTGGTCTACTCCACCATTTGTGTTCAAATGTGTACTGGTTAAAAGGCAGTGTTGGGCAATTTCATTAATTACATGAACTATTTCAACGTTGGTTTATGTCGACTCCATAAACACGAGGCGTTTTGATGACGCTGATACTGTTTGTGGTCAGGGTTGCCAAATCCCTTTACTCCCGCCAAATTAAGATCTGTTTACAGTGTGTTTAGCTGGGTTTTATTTTGTAATCTAAGAAAACCTGGCATCCTTGAATGAAAGTGAATTGCCGTTCAAAGCCGTTCATTGGCCCCAGAATGCGCGTGTTCGCAAAAACGTTCACAAAGCAAAAATGCGCTACGTTCAGTTGACGTTCATCCAAAATCTGAACGAGTTCAATAACATTTGTTCATTGATCTATGGATTTCCCATTTTGTGTTCTCTTTGTTTAGTTCTGTTCTGTCTTGAAGCTAACCCCTTTTTTTGAAGAATTGTTCCCGATCCTGACTAATTTTCTTGCCAGCAAGCCAAAAATAATTCGAATAATGACTTGGAATCTCACTGCATATTCAGGTCTCTCTTGAAAAAGAGGTTCTTAATTTCAATGGTACCAACCTAGATAGATAAACGTCAAATAACTAAATATCATTGGAAGTGAATCTTGTCTGTCTGTGGTGCCCTTTGCATTTTCCTCCCTTGCTCACTAGGCCAGCCGGCTCGGCTCCCCTCGAGCCGAGCAGATTTCGAGTGGCTCACTTTGCAAAATCAAATCACGGTTTGGGTTTAAGGCAGAAGCAGAAGTCAACTGTGTTTAAACCGAGGCACATCGACTGTGGCTTAAATAGCGGTTGACAATTTCACACAGGCTGTGAAATTTAAGACCCTGATTTTAAGGAGCATTGCTGCAACAATGACTCTTCTCAATCCCGCCAGCAGCCCTCACACAATGCCTTGGGAGATGCAAATGAAAACCAATAGGACATCTCTCCACACTGTTCCTTTTCTATCATGTCTAATAGCTCCAACAGAACCATGACGTGAAAGTGGACTTTTTGGCATCGTACGGTACGTCTCAATTTTGTGGAGCTGCACTCAAACGCCACTGCGGATTGTGTGTTTCGTTTTTAGCTGGCAGCGCAGTATAAAGACCTCTCTATTTGATTTAACTCTACCCAAAGGCTGCATCAATTATGTATCTTCACAAAGGAGTTAATGGACTGTAATAACAGCTGAAGATGACCTGACTACATTTTCACATGACATGACAAGAAAATCCCACTTCACACATTGCCTACAATGAAGAGTCGCTCTGCTTGTTAAATGATTTTTTTCTTTTCTCTATGTTCCTCTGTAAAGCAATAAAACACTTTTTCCTACTCTCTGAACATTGTGCAGTGGTGACTTAAACATACAAGTGACCCAACTCGTGAGTTTTCCGACATACTTTAGGCCAGTTATTTGCTTTTACTTGCGAGCGCAGACTTGAGATATACGAGCACTGCATGGTGGCTGTGAACTCAACTCAACTTTGGCCAATGATGAGCAATTCCTCAAAAAAGAGGTTTCAAATTGTGTATTGTCTGAAATTAAACATAAATCACAGAGAATTACACTCCATTCGACTATCTATAGAATATGCAGCCAGGAATGCTGAACACGCATGACTTCATAATGAAAATAATTCATGGTAGCCCCCTTGCCCCCCAAATCCGAGTACTCCCAGGGAGAACATTCTTTATCCTCATTGAAGAACGACTAGTAATGTCATTGCAGCATAACAAAACACTGCTGCAACGTGAACACATCCACCCTCTGGGCTTTTGATTCCATGAGCTGCCTTTCATGGAAAGCAAAGTAAAAACCTTCAACACCTACTAGTCCCATTGATTCAACTGGTCCACAGGTCAGCCTGTTCAGCTGCATTGTGCACCAACACAAAACTGGCAAATGACAGAAAGCCTCTAAAGGCTGAAAATATGCAAGGCAGCCACACTGTGCGTCACCTTCACGCTTTGTTTGGAGATGAGTGTTATCTGGACTCAACACGACGACTCGGGGCGACGACCTGATGGAATCGTGCTGCCATCAGACACAAGTTGACTGCAAGAAACACGTGGATTGCGCTGTGATCTTCAGAAGTCGTGAGGATGATCTTTCCAAAGCGTAGGGGTATCAGGAGGTGAGCTGACCTCAGTACTGCTGTTTCTCCTCCCAGCTGTGACGCCCGCTCATGGAAGCATGTTAACACGTTCACATTCTCATCCGAACATGGCAGCATATGCGAGTGAGTGAAGAAGCCCTCCTGGAATGTTTGTTCTTTGCACAAAGTGAAGAGGATTTCCATCAAGGCTTTGGAATGAATCCAGTTTATGAGATAAGAGCCAAAATGCAATTAGTGCAGGCTTACTCAATCTAAATGTAGAAGCTCACTGTTGTTCCCCACATTGTCTAATTATGAGGGCGTCTTCGGAGACTCCCTTTGGGTTCTTTACTTGAACATGAAAATAAATCACCTCAGAGTTGATTAAATAGCTAATATTAATGATACCTTTATTACTTTTGCATATTACTCCCATCGAAATAAACCCATGTTTGTTTAGGCTGTTGATGCCTCGCAGCTGATAAACGGTAATAGCAGGTTTGGATTTTTGTTTACCACTGCTTGGAGCTGCTTGTTATTTGTCTGGAAACCAATGGCTGACTTTTGGCACAGTGGGTGTGCTGCTACTGCCACCTCGTGGCTTGAGAAACTTGAGCAAAGAAATTTAATGTCATGTTCGTGTGGGAGTGGCAACAGTTTGAGGTTTGAGGTGGGTTTTTTTGCTGAAATTTTCAAATGTTCACTTACTTTCATATAATTCTATCAATAATGGTAAAGACACGTGTTAAAAAAGGAAAAAGAAAGAAAACTGTATGGTCGATGAAAAAAAACAAATTAGATAGATAGATAGATAGATAGATAGATAGATAGATAGATAGATAGATAGATAGATAGATAGATAGATAGATAGATAGATAGATAGATAGATAGATAGATAGATAGATAGATAGATAGTCCATTATATATATATATATAAATAAAGGTAGACAGCTTGAGTAACAAAGACAGAGAGGTGTGGCAATTAAATATTTAAGATGATTCCTTCTACTTAGAAGCAATGATACCTTTTGAATGATAACAACTAGCAATAATTTCATTACTCATATCGGCATAATTGATTTTCAAAATGAAATTCACCGGAGTGTGTCTTTACTGTTATTGATCAAATCATATTAAAACAAATCATTTAAATGGTGCTACCGCTGCCCCATGAGCATTAACTACCAAGGATGCATAATTCATATTGGCTGAGCTATTTTCCATGAGGCCTTCAACTATCATAGTCTGAAACAACTTGTTGGCCAATTAGCATTCATCATTCGGCACTTTGAGTCCTATTGTGCTCTCAGTTTAATGGGAAATCGAGTCACATTTCCCGAGCTTCAGGCATCTAATGAGGCCTATTATGCTGGTGTCCATACCATGCGGTGCCGCCCACCATCACCCAGCTCTGCTATTTGCACCGCAGAGTTGCGCATTGCATTACCACTGCTCACTCCACAAATGAGTCTTTTTCTTAAATTAAGCAAAAAAGTTTTGGTCAATATTCCTGTGCTGAAGAAAGTGTTCACGCTGAGAGCTCTGCAAGCTGTGGGCCTAATTAGGATGTGTTCTCAAAAAACTTCTTGAATGGTGTGGTCTTGAATTAATCTCCAGTATGGGTAGAGCTAATAATAAGATACAGTAATTGTCCTCATTTTCTTCAATTGCGAAACACAAGGTCTTTGTCCAGCTCTGGTTTGCCGCAACTGAATGAGATTGTCAGTGAAAATAGCACCACATCAGCATCAACACATCAACCACCGCAGCGTCTTCATGAATTTATTATCAGGTACATTAACTTTCACTTGTGATGCATTATTTATTAACAAGTGCAGTGCTAGTTAGGGTGATGGGGAGAGTGGCATGGCATAAAATAGCCTTGAATCTATACCTTGACACAACCTCATTACCTACTATCAGCCACACATATCGATTCGTTCAACTCCATTTGTGGGCTCAGCAGCAATTAGACAGTCTTTGTCCAGAGTATAAATAGTCACTAATAATATACACTGACCAGCCACTACATTGACCACTTGGACAACATAATGGGATCTATTAGAAGAGCTCCATCAAATGTTGTACATATAAAAGTTGTTCATTTGGGTTTGTCACAGCTGATCAAGGTACACTTTGTGCCTTGAGATACCGCGACCTTACTTTACTGGCGAAATAAGCAAAAAACACAGAGAATTACACTTTGCATCCTTAAAACCACAAAGATTCAAGTTCAGTTGGCTAGCTTAATCCTAAATAACATCTATGTTGCAGAAGATTGAACATGAACTGCTGTTTGAGTTCACAGAGGATCCGCAATAGAAACCGGCTGGTAGCTCATAACATCGTTGTGGGAGTGCTTTCTGACTGCAACAACAAACTGCACATTGGGATCGAGTTAATTACGCTCATAACGCAGAGCATTCATATCTCAAATAGTTTCTCATTGAAAAGAATGGAAATAACATTCATCTGTTCCAGATACGTGCATATTCGGTACTGTTGATTGAAGTATTATGTTATGATTCCCACTTGAGTTGTAGGCAGTCCTCGTCTCTGCGACAGATAATCACAATGCACATTCAGTCTAGAATGCAAATGTGATTCATCCCATTCCAATTACTCTGAGCTCATCAGTACGGCACTGCTAGTCATTCTACTCAAAGACAAAGTAGAGGTGACTGTTACTCCATATTACCAGCCTACACGTTGAATTCTTTGGTTTCATCCATTTATAAAACCCCTATGGCACACAGATCATGGAAGTCTGCCAAAAAGTCTGTTTCCGCTTTGTCTCGCCTGTGTAATCCATACGTTCAAACCGAAAGTGATTGTTAAAAAGAAAAAAGGTTTGTTTCACAATGCAGGAGGGGCCAAAACGAGACTTAAGTGAAGTAAATAGATTTTTCTAAAATCTTATTTATGAGCGATATTATTGACCGAAATAAAATCGGTCACTTTCACTTACACTGTCAACCATATCTTGTAATATATCTGGTGGTCTTTTTGTGTTGCTGTCTTACTAAGTCATCATCAGATAAAGTTTTCACTACGGAAAAAAAAAAAAAACTGAAGTGGTGCTCATAAGTTAGTGAATAGTAATTTGGCCACCTAAAGAAGTTGAAATGTTTATTATTGTGTATTATGAAACCTCAGAGTTGATTCTACGCTTGGCTACAATGCAGCAAATTAAGCAAATTTAGACTGGAGAGAATGTTAGGCTTTTGTAAAGGTCTTTGGCACCCACGATATGGTACATATTCTGATATATGGTCTCCACAGTTTTAATCAAATTGGGTTTTTCACTTGTACTTTTCAAAAAGAGATTTAGAACGTTTTAATGCCAATTTTGGCCTTCTTGTTAGATCCAGAGATTCAATGCCTTTTGACTAAGGAGCCGCTGGAACCCACTAAAGTGTGTTGAGTTCTCACTACATACAGACTATAAATTTTGTGATTATCAGCAAAAAAAAAAAAAAAGGAGTTGAATGATTGCTTGTTTCTCACTGGTATCACAAGGCACCACCGTACACAGGAAACCGGCATACTCGTGGTTTCAGGTTTGACAACCATTGCTTCACCCAGATTTTTAAAAATATTTGCACTTCCTTTTTTTTCCTTTTACCCAACTGTTTTATTTTTTATAGAAAATGCTTAGTGGCGAATATGCCTGCTTATTCAAAAGTGGGGGGGTTAAAAAAAATAAAAAAATCTATGCATTTTTAAAGGGCATACATTTCAGGCAGATTTTTGCGATTTACTGCCCAACCCAGTCCATATAAAATGGTTTAATTACAAATATGTAAACATCCAGTGTGTATTGGAATTCATTCTACCTGTTAATTACTGGCTGCTGCACTTTGATCATGAACGTTAACACAAATTTAACTAGCATTGAGCCAATTAAGGGCTATGTTGTTCACAAAGGAGTGAAAGGCCAATCATTTTGTCTATTTGCATCCATTATCACTTGCATCCAGTGTCAACATCATTTGTAAATAAGCCCCTAGCCCACAGCCTGTTTGGTGTCCAATTCATACTTAATTGCAGACCATTCAATATGAAACCCAACCCACCTCATAATTACTAATTAGCCTGTGTAATATCCAGGCGTAATAATAAGAGCCGGGTAAATGAGAGCAGAAAAGATCACATAGTCAAGTGGCAAAAAATAGAAAATTCAAATTGACTGGTGGACGTACCAAGGGGGCTGTAAGTAAGCTCATTTAACAAGCGGGTTGATGAGCACGTATTAATCTTGTTGAGGCATCTGCAGGAGAAGTGAACAGTCAAGGTGTAATTTCATCTTCCAGATAGGCAGTTAAGACCAAAATTATTGGGTATGGATAATTTTGGGCTTGACTGTAGTCTGGAAGGAAGTCATGTCATAGTTTGACGTCATGAATGCAGTAAAAATATGTACGATTCAACAAAAAGAAAAATAACATCCACAAAGAGTGACAGTAGACAATTATGAGGCTTTACAAATTGTATTACATTTTATTAATATACCTTCATAAAACAAGTTTAAGACTGTATCAAAAACTCAGTAAAAACATTAGATTTTTTTTCTAATGGTGCTATCAGATATGAATTGTACATAATTCACATATGTTGCGATCATATTCAGATGATACTATTTCTTTGTGATGGGCAGGTAAACGTTTTTGCACACTATAAAGTTCATTATGATGATAGAGATCATAAATCTAAGCATACAATTAAAAAATAAAATCATTTCCCCACTGTGACCCTTCGCTTCCCAACTAGGTTGACTGGTAAAAACACGAACATGATGGAGTTCTTTAATTTCACAGGCACACAATTATTTACATCCCCATGTGCGACACCGAGAGGAAAAGCAGAGCACAGCGGTGTTCTCTGCTCCTCATCAACTGAATGCAAGTGTCCACTCCACACTGCTCACAAGTCCAGTTATCACGTTTCACACTGTACGCCCAACTTTGACACGTCATCGCCATGGAGGGTTAACGACTCACAAGCAACACTCGCATTTTACGTTGAACTCTTCTACTTGCAAAAAGATTTGGCGCAACTCAAAACACCTAAGCCAATAAATGCCCCCCAAAAAAATGTGTTTAAAACAAAAAAAATGGTATTGTGTTAAGCCAAACAAACTTCTTCTATTGAGTGTAACATGCTCATGTTACCCTGCAGTGAAGCATTCATTGTTGACCCGACAGCCAGTCGACACCATGGCAACAACACAAAACATCTCAGACGGCAAGTTAAGTGGCACAAAAATAATACGAAGAAAAATAGTGTAATTATTTTGTGACTAATTTAGAAAACTCATTAGAAATACAATTTGTTTCTTATTTGACTTGACTGGTCAATTTTGTTGAAGTGTGGTGCAAGAAGTCATTACTGTCAATAAAAGCAAGAATGAAAAGGGATTGGTTTTATTATTGTGTGTGCGTATCCTTTCAGTTTAGCTTGTGATGTTAAATTCCCCTCCAAAATCTTGGCAAACCAAACTGAGGACACGTACGAGTGATTCGGCTCTCAAACAGCACGCCAAGGGAGAGCCACGGCTCTGCTTCAAGGCCCAATGGGCCTCAGTCTCTCCTGCTCTAGTATTTTCTATACAATAGAAATAGTACATCGTTGAGACAAACTTGACTCTTCTCGGCAAAACAAAGCATTTGGAAACAGTCAAAAGCGACAAACAAAGAGTGTGAGCTCGAGTAATGAAATTACAAAGTGTCTCTTTTGCCTGTTCCAGAAGGAGAACTCTGAATTCTTATTCATGATGGTCAAAATATACGCATGGTTGTCTGCATTTCATTGAAATCCGTGTGTGGAGTTACGTCCGCAGTAGTTTTGAACAAGCATCCCTACAGTGCACCTGAATTCCAAACGGACAGCTCCAGTGGACGTTAGGGAGGCACGTAAGGGGGCGGTGACCTGTAGGAGGTCATGTTCTTAGGGCGGGATCCTTTGCCTTCGATGGGGACGGTGAAAGGTGGCGGCGGCTGGTAAGGAGGCGCGTTGGGATCGTCATCTTGGTACACCGAATACTCTTCCAACAAATCCTGGTTTAGCAGCGTGCTGTGGGGACCTGCCATGTTGGGGTACTCCGGGGGAGGCAGCGGCGGCTTTTCCTCCTGAAGGATGAGAGGGATGCTGGAGGACGGCGGGGACTTGGAATCATCCAGCTCGTCGGCAAATATGATAGGGACTCCTTTTTTGATGAAGGTGGCCTGTTCCTCCATGGTCATCTTCCCTCTGCGCTTCTTCCGGTAGCACACCATGGCGATGATTCCGGCGATTAAAAGCAGGGCCGCCACCACGACCGCGGGGATGACCGTGTGCAGGTAGACGTCGTCGCTGCTTCTACGCCCCGTCCCAGGTGAAGGTGTCACGGGAGGGGTATCGGGGATTGGCGGGACCTCTCCCGGTGGAATGAAAGTGAAGCTTTGACATTTGTTGGCACCGCGAACGGAGATGTTAATGGGTTTGAATTCAGGCTCCATAGCCTTGATAAAGGCTGGTTTGGGTGTCCCTTGCGGATCTGCAATGATGCTGCTGAGAGCTGCGATCTGCTCCTTTGGACAAGAACCCTGCGGGAGGCTGTTGTTGGTCCATTCAACCACGATGGAGCCCTTGGTGATGCCTTGTAGGGTCACTGTGCTGCTATTGCGATCACCAAGAGCATATGCTAACTTTTTTGTCAGAAGAATCTTTTTATGGATATCGCCGCTTAGAGTTTTGGGGTCGCCGTGAAAACGGGCGACGAAAACCACTGAGGGTTTATGGTTCGTTGACCAGTGGTTGACCTGAACCTCAAAGGCATCCATAACACTCCTTCCCCCTTTATCAGTAGCCAACATGAAATACTCGTGTTTGCCCTTGTGCTGCTCCTCGGGAAGTCCGTACAAAAGCTGGATGGTGCTGTTGAATTGAATCCAGGAAGTTTCACCGACTGCCTCTCTAGGGGGATGCTTCAAAGTCAAACGCAACTTGTCGGTTGTGCCGTCTTCTTTGTCGAAGAACGTATCAGGAGGAATCTTCAGCTCAAAGTACGTGCCCACCCACGCGTTGACCTGGTCAATGGGGTTGCGGATCTCTGGCATGCTATTGAGGTCTGGAGCCAAGGGGAGCGAGGTGGTACGCTTTGGTGGTTTCGCTGTGGTGGATTTGGGTTCCCGGGGAGCCGGGGTTGACGTTTTGGGCTTCTTGGGCTTCCTTGTGCTCGAAGGTTTGGGCTTTTTGGTGGTGCTTGGTAGCGTTGGTAAAGCGGTGGCTTCCACAAATGTAGGTCTGGTCATGGTAGGTTGGATGAGGATGGTGCTTGTCGATCCCAAAGCCCTGGTGGGTAGAGGCGGACCCAAAACGGGCGTGTGAGCTATCTGATCTCGGACTCTCATGGTGGGCTTGACGGGAAGGGGTAAAGGACCGCGGACAGGTGGCGCAGAGTGGTCTGTTGCGGGGGCGATCGAGGGTGAAGTGGGGCTGGGGACGACACGAACCGGGGGTTCTGGGTAAGTGGTGGGAGGGAGCAGGGAGGGCACCGGAGTAGGGGTGTTGTACAACTGTCGTTTGACGCGTTTCACCGCGTGAGGCTTTTTGTTGGCGATGTGCCAACCAACCACCGGGTACGCCAGCCTGCCCGACATGGTTCCGTCCTTTGCGGACGACTGGACAATGCTGATGTCTGGAATGTTGCCCTGGTCAAGGGCACAGCCGAGTTTCCATGACAGCAGAACTCCATTCTCCACCACTTTCTTAGCATTCCCGGGTCCCGCCATGAAGGCTGACATGTCAAATAAGCGGTTGTTGACAACAGGGACGACCCTCATGTGCTCAACGGGAACATGTGAGAATCTTCTCATAACAGTCAGTAAAGTGACCCTCTGCTCTGCAACCATCTTTGTCAAGTCGGCATCAAGTATGACAGTGAGGACCGTGACAGGCTCCTCGGGGCCACAAGTGAAAGGCTGCAAGCCACTCAGATCAGACTGCAGTGCGAGCAGGGACGGTTCGGTGTCTGCTCGCTCCTCGGGGTAAACTTCAATCGAAAAGACCGTTGTGGGAAACTCTCGGTTGCCGGTCTTGTCATTTGTGTCTCGTCCAGACACAGCAATGTGGTACACACCTTTATCTAGCTCTAGGGCCAGGCCTCTCAGAATGCAGCTCTCTTTGTCCCAATAGAGCCATTGCGGTAAAGCCGTCTGCCCCATCTCAGTAAGCTGAAGAAAAAAGAAAAAGTCAATGCAATTACTCAACCGATCGAGGATTGCGCTAATTCCAGTTTTCATATATGGAGACACAAATACACGATTTTCTTATTAACCAATGTGACACAGGGTAAGAGTTATGCTTTTACCACTTACTGTATTAATCAAATGTGGCAAAAGCCTCAAGCCATGCTACTGCACTCTAATTTAGGTTAATACCCTTTGTAATGTGGCTTGGAACAAATGACATCATAGTCAACACACCATTCTTATACACATAAAAAAATTGCAAACGTTTGTCAAAAGTGGAAGGAGGGAAATATAATCATTGCAATAGTGGGAGACATTTGCATCAATTCCATTTTGGCCTGCTCGGTCCTTTACTGTGGACTGAAATTGAACGTCATGACCAAACCCTGAAAACAGCTGAACATGTTCACAAAGCGGGCCCGATGCCACACTGACGTCATTTCCAGGTGACAGAAAAGAGCGGTGTAGGATAATATGGTAGTGCCTGGAGAATAATGTAAACACAATAAATAGTCTTAATTTTTATTCCACAAATGCAAAATTAAATTTGAATAATTGCTGCGTTTGTGATTATGAGCACCAATAGTAGTAATTTTGACAAATATTGGCCTTTTTTTTTTAATCCGGCAGCCGATAAGAAATCAGTTTTGACGTTTTGGCTCTGATAGGGTGACTAATTGTGAATGAATTTCACTGTGCAGAGCTAGCGTATTGTTACTGTGCATATGACAAATTTTAATCTTGAGTAGGGATGAACCGTTACTGCATTTGCAATATAATTGCGATTTGATAAAAGGCAATTTGTTCATCGCAAAGGCAACAATTGACTAGCCATTGGGAGTTCAGAGCACTGTAATTAAAGTCTGCCCGGGTAGGGGGACATGATTTTCAATGGGTTTTCCGTCCACGAAAGATTGAGGGAAGTATCTAACATGTTTAATAGTTGTTTTAAAAAAAATAAAAATAAAAAATCACTGCGTTATGTATTTTGTGTTGTTCAGGCTGCCATCATGTTGTTGCACGTAGCAGTGTGGCTAATAAATAGTGTCATGGCTGAAGAGCTGTTATGTGCGAGTGAGCCACCACGACTGATGTGTAGCTCCCACGTCAAATAAAAAGGATGACTTTGACCAATCAAACACTTCATCCAGTCAAATGGTTTGATAATAGAAGCACCCTTCTAAATAGTCAGCCGTCGTGTGTTAATATTAATACGTCTACGGGATCATGTTGCATCGTCCGATTTCATGAATGAAATTCAAGACGGACGAAATGATATTCCTCTTCATGTGCTTGTGTGTTCGCCATGAGAAGTATAATCTTATTTTACCTACACTTAACGTGTCATCTTACTGACTGGAGATCGGTGCGTTTAATTTTTTATATACGTACATTTTATTTATTGATGTAGATAAGTTTAGAGTTTAAGAAGTGTAGTCCATATGTAATGTTTCATGAAACATTCATTTGGATATGTTAAACTGGTGAAGCCACAGATTTGCTTGCATAATTATTGTACTCTGCGGCTAACTTTGCTTTCATACTGATTTACAGTATTGTAAGACTTCCACTGCTCAAGAGAAAAAATATCTAAAAAGCTGTTTAATGAGCTTGTATTTTTCACAGTTTTCAATCCTATGTACCATATCTTTCAGTCTCCTTCACTAATGTATCGTTCCTGACCAAAACATATCAGTCAAAGTCTAAATAAGACTGAATTCATATTCTGTTCACTTACGTGGAGATCACAGCTGGCGTTTTCAGGTACCGGTGGAATCCTCAGCTGGAACACCTGGCCCACAATGGCTGAGGAGTCTGGGATGCCCGTCTGCACACCACCGTCGTTCACAGAGGACTCCGGCGTTGCCATGGCTGCGGCAGCAGACTGGAGCTCGGGGAGCACGGAAGACTGCATGGAAGCCTCCAGTTCAATGGTGAACCTCTCCACCAGCGCATCCCGCTCTTCCGCTGCAGCACCCAGGACCGTGGCTATCAGAAGCCCCATTACCAGCGAGGTGGTCCTGCACATCCTGGCTTTCCCACCACCCATGTCGCCCATTTTATAGTGCATAGCAGTAGGCCCTTGAGCTGCCTAACAGATGCCTAGGAACCACTTAAGAGGCCACATGCACTGAAGTCAGTCTGATGATACGCTTTAGGTCAGATTCCCTTGTTATTGGCCGTGCTCACTGCTTGTGTTCTTCCTTTTGTTGTCCTCTGGGATCCATCAAGAGAGGTCTATGGCAGCTGGTTAGGCGGCCATGCCAGGCAGCTACAAGAGAAGACAAACAAACATGACTTTGCGGAGGGAAAGAAAACCAACATGAAAATAAAACATTGGTGCAAACATACAAACATGACTACATCATTATAATATGCTAATCATTAGGGATGAATAGCTTTCACATTTGAACCGGTGCAATACCAATTCCCAGTACCAGGGAATCCATACATGTCATACCTGTCTACCACACCTGTTTTTGGGTCCTTTGTGCATGCGAGGGTTTTTGGTGGTAATTTGTTGACAACGAAATCAATGAGAAAAAATCTCAATTCAACATTTCCTTTTTTTTTTTTATATCTAAACATTAACAAAAAAGCATGAATCTAAAGTGAGCAAAAAATGGAGTATACAAATAAAGGTATAATAACTTTACAACTTAACAAATAAAGTACACAAAGTGTGACAGAAGCAAAGTTATTTTTTAAAGGACTGCACTAAACAATGAACTGCACAGGAATACAAAAAAAGTTAATAAATCGCATTAGTGTTCTTTAGATGTGTTTTTTTTTTAAGAACATTGGTCTGCTGCACGCCACATGAGGCGTTCAAACAACTTGGACCGGACCATACAAAATACGTATATATACGTATTAACATAGTATATTTAAAAAATTTAAGTTGGAAATAACTTGAATAAAAAAAGGCAATAATTGGGATCAAATGAATCACTTGAACGTCTCCAATGGGGTCAATAGATTTGGGCCACATACATTCGTAGTTTCACCCACAGTCACATATGTAATAAATATGGTTAAGTATTTATTCCCAAACCGATGGATGAGAGCAAGGAGTGTTGCCAGCCGCGGCATCCTCCGTCATAGCCATCAGTGCGGGGAACCTGGGCTTCTCGCCCATAACTGCCCGGCGCCAGCACCCAAAAAAATCTATCGCCCAATGTGGAATCAAAGCATGCTGAGAATTGTGCTGCTTCGTGAGTGTTTCAATGTACTTTGTAGACTGCATTTGTGAGGTCTGGCGGTGAGCCGACGCACATGCGGTCAACCCGGAAATGTATTTTTAGAGCGTGTATGAAAGCGTGTGTGAGTGGGTGACGTGATGTCATGACGTTGGTGTGGGCCATGGATAATACTCAACTGCTGCGTAGTAGGTTTCCTTGCATGCAATATTTCTTTTTGGGCTGTAAATAATCTCATTGAATATGTAACGTTTGCTATCCCAACCACTAATACTGAAAAGAAAAAAACAGTTCCAGACCTGATAGGGTGTTTATTTTTTTTTTCTGGGATTTATAGCTTGTTTGAAGAAATTCTTGCAGGAATTTATGCTAACTCGAGGGTTCCAGGACCGCTTCTGACATGGGCACCACTCAAAAACGTTTCAGGTCAGACCCTGGCTGGAGTCTATCCCAGGGAAAGGCAGACAACACCCACAACTACTCATGTTCCTTCTAGCAATATAATAAAAGAAAACAAACTCCACCCATGTGGACAGTTAGACTGCACTCTGCGCTAGACTTGCGCCCAGAACAAAAAGAAGGCCCGATGTGTTTTAAGGTTGTTTAAAACTGAGTGTAAAGCTGAATTAAACAAACTCCCATCCCTAACACACTATTTTGATTGTTGTGAGGTTAGGATTTCTCTGCTAAAGAGTATGATGTTGAGCACGTTTTGAGACGAGCTGACCCAATCACTGGTACAGCGTTGGGTCTGGCTTGCTAGGCTAATTATTCCTAGAAGCCTATCTACATTAATATATTAGCAATTTTGCGTTGTCGTGTTGTCCCAAAAATAAAACCCATTCGTTTTCTTGTGGAAGTTAATGCACCTTAATTCTTGGGGGGGGAAAAAAACTATAATAAGAAATAAAGCAAATTCCAGAAGGTAAAAGCAAAAACAAAAAGCAAAAATTGCTTGGGATAAGGTCATCATTAATTTGCTTTGAGTGAAGTGAAGGGGGGAATAAATTAAAACTGGAAATGGCATTTTAATGAGATTTTATTTCTACCCAGCACTAGAAAAAAAAAAAGTATAAGCTTTTTTTTCTTTTTTAATAAATCCTAATAATGGAGGTATATCAGTGTGCCAACAATCCTACAAAGTTAAACAATCTTCTCTCCTTGAGCAAGGATACACATTTAGGGCATTTTGAACGGAACAAGTCAATTTGGCTGTTAAGCCAAGGTGTGGCATTTGTCATAGATCAAATTACAAAGACTTGTTACCCTGAGGTTCCAAGAGGAGGAAATAAGGCATGGGTCAACCTGATACCAAAAAAAAAAAAAAAAAAAATCTGACATTTGTTTTAACAGTCAACATTGATTGTATAGTGTGAGGAAAAAAAATTGCATTTCATTTATTTCTATGGGGGGAGTAAACAATGCCCCACATTCTTTGGAGGGCTAAACAGATAGTATTGAGACCACCATTTTCTGCTCATGTCCAAACAGGTCTACAACCGGAAAACCTTGCATGTTACAGCAAGTTAGTTGCACAGCACAGTCATGGCATTCTCCACAGCAAGTTCAGGGAAATTCCCAGTCATTATGTACACACACACACACAAAAAAAGACATTCCTCCACACATATAATAACCAATATCTTCAAAAAACTTGTTCTGAATCTAAACCTCTGGTTGAATTCATGTCTGCTTTCTTTCATGTCAAATACATTTGCATAAAAATAGGTTTTGCCCATAGGCTTGGTTTTACTTCGAATGAGCACTACGCCTCACTTCGGGCCATTAACACACACACACACACACACACAGCAAACAATCTGAGCATCAAAGTAAGCGCTCCACAATGTGGCCTAGATTCCATCCTGTTAACTCACAGTGAGCAATAGCCACCACAAGCCACAAACCCTCACACCCAATTTTGCAGTGCTGATTTGCACTTTTATAACTTTATATTCTAATGTGTAATAGAACAAAAATGTAAATGAAACAGATGGACTGATAACCATTGCCTGCTGTCCCATGGACACAACATTACGTTAATACAGCTGCACCATGTAATGAAAGGGCCCTAATAAGTGGCGTAAACGGCAGACATAAAATACACATGTTTTTTCAATAAACCATAGCTAATTGAAAAAACATTGACACAAAAATGTCCTTCACTGTTGTCTTTGTCAGTTTATTTGATAACGAAGCTTTCCGGGTCTTTTCCCCCCCTCCCGTGCATTTATTCAGGCATAACCAGTTTTATGGCTGCTGGTGCGCCATGCAGCACAATGAGACTCAATAAGTCATCTGGGGATTGAAGTTCACTAACTATCACCTTAAGAGTGAGGCTCTGGGGCAGACCCTTTCCCTCAACTCGCTCACCACGAAAGCAAGGGCGCTCCTTTTTGGACTCATGTATACAACTATTGATCTACTGTACAGCTCTGACTATGACCCTGTCACAGATACTATTAGAGTAAGAAGCTTAGATTAGAAACTGGTACAACAGTACAAGTGGAAGACTTCAAGATCTGATCTGTAGCCATCTGAGAAATTTGCACTTGGCAGCAAGGAAAGGAGATCAAGACTGTCCCTAGCTGTACTGGACTTGCCACATTTATTCAACATGCAAGTAGTACTTGAATTTGTTATGCTTACAATTATGTAAAGAAGGCTATGGAAGAGAAAACAAACCCCCGACAAAATGTGTCACATTAATGGATGTGATGCATTTAACCTACTTGTGATTAAAAACAGTGGTTACAAGGCTTTACAGAATCCGGCTCACTGATCAGCGAGTTTAATACAAAAAATTTAGCCGATCTATTTAAACAACCAAATCAGTGTCAAATCTAGTAGTTACAAAATACAAAGAAAAATAATCGAGATTATCATTTTGGTCATAATTGCGCAGTCCTGTATGAGCTCATTCAAAAAAATAATGGTAAAATAGTGCGTCATTATCACCATGACAATCTTTAGCTCTGGACCTTTGGTGCAAAACAGTATTAAAACATGCTAGCAGTGTTGCCCAAAATGTCCCCAGGGAAAAGCTAAAGCTCACATGAATGAAGATCTACTTCTTATTCTACGCTTATTAAAATCTCATTTTAAACATCAGACAAGTTTGATGTATGGTAAACACAACAGTGGCAGATTAGTTTCTAGGTTTAAGACCTGCTCGAGTGGGAGTGGGGGGGGTGAAGCAAATCAGTTACACCACAGCGGCATTCTTGCGGTATGTCGTTCAAAGGGTAGTTAAAAATTAAAAACTATCACAAATAATTAAATCTCGGATGCACAGTTGGCGCTCAGGGCCAACTGAATTGACGTGGCACATGCAGCAGCCTCTCCAAAGAGCCTGAGCTGAATAACAAACTTCCACAAGACAAGCCCGCATGCTCCTCCACACTGTCCAGCAAAGTAAGAGAGCATGAGGTTAAAAAAAGAAAAGATAAACCACCAGTGCTTGGCGATAAGACGAATATTCTGGGAAAGGACCCCATGATTATGCGCAGCCTGGCAAAACCCTGGGAAATCCTTTAAACATTAATCTGAAAACTAGCTGTGATTATGAATCATCCTGTTAACGAGCTTAAACCCCCAAACTGCAGCTAGCAGACCCAAATGGGGGCTGTGGAGATACAAACATGAGAATCAAGAACAATTCACAATATAAATCCCTCAACGTGTAATAATATCCAAGGAGGCCCAGTGGTTAGTAGAAACAAACGCTGTTTTGGAGTTGATTTTTGAAAAATGCGTGATTCTGCTTTGCATTCTGACTTCTTCTTTTTTAGTAATTCCAGTCAGATCGGTTCAGTTGTTTCCCTTTCTTGCATGCCGGCTCAAGAGTGTGTTCATACTAGGCCCGTGTCGTTTGCCCTAGGTCCGACTACAATCTCATTTCGGGCCTCTTATAAATCATATGTCCAAATTTGAATTCCCGATGATGTTGTGACACGCTGCGTGTGCGTCATTATTTGAGCGAACGTTGTTATAGAGTCCAAATTGGGGCAAAAAATGCGAGCGCGGTCCAGCGCTTTTGCAGACTATGTTCCGCAGCTGGCCGAAGCTAGCAGACGTGCACCTGTTTTTATTCTAAGCGGATGAGGTGCGAGCAGAGCAGCGAGCCGCTGCTGCCTTCATCCGACCCGCACATCGGCGTACAAACGCATCCAGGCGACGGCCGAATGTGCCGCTTTGCCCCTCACATACGTGTCCGTGGGCAATGTGGAGGAGAAAAGGCCGAGGTAGCGTCATCAAAGTGGAGCGGAGCGAACTGAGCGGTCGTTGTCTCGCGAGTGTTGCTAACTAGCAGGCTAACGCCGAGAGAATAATTACTGTGATCAATGTCACGTTTATCCTTCCCGTTTGAAGGAGAATGCGCTTTGTTACGCGTGATAACGAAATGCACCAAACATAATCACAAGTGTGCATTTTTCTTTCCAAAGTGTGACATGCAAAAGAGTGGCACAAGCAAAATGTGTACTGACCTTGTTAGCGAGCTAACGTTAGCTACCTCGCGCCGTAATGTCTCCTCCCCGATCGAGCCTGCACGAAACGCCGCTGAGGTTTCCAAATGGCCATCAAAAGTGAGCTTTACCCCGCAAACGAATAGACAGTATGCGGTCACAATGATGTGTGGGCTCAGCGAAGCAGCTGATGATGTGTGCGCGCTTAGGTTCATAAATAGACGGCCCACCGCTATGTATCGTGATGAGGTCGCTGGCAACCCCTCCCTGGCTGCCTGGCTGCCTGACTCCCCCCGTCCGTCAGTCCTCCTACTGGGCACCAGGCAGGTTGAGGAGGCCACTGAGGAGCCAGGCGGCAGTGGCTCCTCCCTCTCTGGAGGTAACTTGAACATTCAGGTGAACCTCACTTCCAACATTTCACACTTTCACTGTTTCCCTTACCGCATCAGTAGTCACAGACAATGATGTAGACCTGGTTAATTTTACAAAGCACCTTATTAGTATCTAGAAGCTGTTTCAACACAAGAACAATAAAATGAGAGGAACCTTCATGTCCTCACCGTCCTAAAATAATCATCACCCAAGTCATATTTCGACCTATGATTCAGTTTGGATCATCTTTTCTATTAAAAAAAAAAAAAAAAAA
This sequence comes from Syngnathus acus, assembly GCF_901709675.1. Classification (NCBI taxonomy): domain Eukaryota; kingdom Metazoa; phylum Chordata; class Actinopteri; order Syngnathiformes; family Syngnathidae; genus Syngnathus; species Syngnathus acus. The sequence goes on along the minus strand of NC_051088.1, from coordinate 17,822,875 downwards.
AAGGCTTGTTATTGTTAGTATTAAGGGGGATGGAAGGGTTAAGGTTGTTAGGGTTTTAAGGTTAGTGTTGTTAAGGTTAAGGTAAGGGTTGTTAGGGTTAAGTCAGGGCGTGGCGTTCGGGGTTGGTGTTTGGGGACTTTCCATTGTCTTGGGTCATAATTTTTGGAAGGTGAAAATAAACCAACAATAATAATTAATGCTCCACTGCCTTCAGTAACACTGGTCAACAAAGTTTAACTTTAAAAAAAAATCTAAAATGCAAATAAACGCCACATAAAGTTTTTGTGCTGATTCCGAGTAGGCCGTATTTCTGTTGCACATGGCAATTTCAAAATAATCTAACGGTAATATTGGACCCAAAAATAGTGAAAGAAACAAGGTGGTGAGTTTGGAGTTCAATCAAAGTAAATTAATTTATAGGAACCAAAAAGGTCAAAACAAGGTACTTTAACCATCAAAAGTCCCAAATCATCATGAACAAAGTGACTAAACAAAGACTATAGGAAAACTGTTTGGCTTAGCTTGAACATGGAGTGATAAACAAACGGGAATTAGACGACGTAGCAAGGACAATGAACCGTTAAGGGCTGAAAGAAAACAGCAAACTAAATACAAACAAACTGATGAGACAACACAAAGCGTTCGAGGGAGGTGATTGGGTAACATTAAGGAGCACAGACAGATACAATAACCCAACGAAACAGACACACTCAAAGGGGCTCAAGAAAAGCAACAATATTTGTACAAGAGTTTTTTTATGTCTGCAACCTCGAAATGTCTGGAACCAAATTTCCATTTAAATTTGCTTCACCCTAGAGACATTTGACCAACCATATAAAATATCAGAATTTGAAATAATTGCTGCAGCAGCCACTTGAAAGGAGAGAATGATTTTATCCGAAACTAAATTCCAAGTACTCAACAAGCATTTTGTGTTTTTTTTCCCCATCAACCAAGTCTTAAAATCCATCTGATACATTTTAATGAAGTGTCCTTATAGACACAATCTCACGTTATTGCCACACACAAATAATTTTGTTTGACTCTCAAGGTCTGAGTCTTAAGCAAGTGTGCTCTTACTTTTTTTTTCATTTCTTTTATTAGATATAGAGTTTATTTTCTTTTATCACGGGTACATATGAAAGAGATTTTAGAAAAAGTTTGCTTTTAGTATCTTACAGAAGATATGTGCTGAATAAAAAGATATGTGAGATGCTAATGCAAATACCCAATCATAATAACCTTCTATGACACGTTTTAACTTACTACGTTTGCATTAATTCCAACAAACTTCTGAAGTGACTTTTCTGCTCTCTCACAGACACTCAAATGTGTATCTAAATATAAAGTTGATAAATGTCATTGACAGAACTGCTTTTGATGCCATTTTTGGCTTGTTGGGCATATGCTGTAGGCTTTTCAAGGTAGCAACTGTAAAATGGGCTGTGAAATCTTGTATTGTGTCTTCCACGTTCACCGCTCTCAGGGCCATTCTGTGCAGTCAAGGACCATTTGAGGTCTAAAGGTTATATTTGTTTAAAGAGCCATATCTGAATTATGACATTTTTTCCCATGCATGTGCAAAACCGAGAAATCTGTGATTCCCCAATAAAACATTACAGCATCAATTTCTGATTTCTACAGAAATAATGTAACACAAATTTAAAACAGCCATAAACCTTGCTGTCATTCCAAACATCATGTATGTTTCTTTCTAAAGTCATTTTTTTTGCTGGCCCGGAGTCTGCTTCAGCTGAAACAGGTGATCCTTTCCTCTGATAATCTTCAGCATTCTTCTCCCTGATCTGTGATAACTTGATGGTCTGGATAAAGTCGAACGTTCGTCAGGCCGATTGGTACATCCAAAAACACAGCAGGATATGACCATTTTCACCAGACGGTCAATATGGTCGTGTAGCTAGGTAGAGGCGGACAACTCTGCACCATCAATAAGCTGGAATGTGTCCAATTATCTGGCTCCTTCTCGTGATCCAAGTCCTTCAACTGTATGCCCGCGGGTCTGTCGTACATTTAGATGAGCTTTTCCGCAGTCTGCGACTTTTATCCATTGGAAAATCTTCCTTGTTTAGTATTGTTCTGCGCAGTGCTTACAGCCTAATGTTCCCAAGATGGCGGCCGCCCGAATGATGATGCAGCGTGCATCTTAACATGTAGTCATTTTACAACTTAAGGCACAGCTAAATAACACTGCAGAACAACACCAAACTCCATCATCTCCTTCGTCTTGATTAAAAGAACTTGATTAGTGGTGCTTCACATCACTGCTTTCCATCATCAGGTTGCAAAGCATTCCTTGTGTGTAATTTTCACCACCCTGATGACTTGTCTTTTTTTTCTCTTTTAAGTTAGAAGAAAAACATCCAAAGAAGGAGATGTTTTCTTGTTGGAGGCTCTGCGAGCTTTCGCATGAGTGCTTGTAATATGCTGCATTGTAATGGGTTTAAATGGGACACGAGCTCCATCGGGAACAATGCTCGGGAAAAGGAAGTTGAAAAGACTGACAGCTGAAGAAGAGGCAAAGCGCCGCATTAAAACCTTAAAATGGAACCGCAAATGTCATTAGGGTGACAAATACAGTGCAAATGGTCCTTCTCATTATGTGCTTATGCGCAAGCAAATGATTAGATGTTGCTTATTCCGCAGAAGAATATGTGGTGCCGTTTATGTGATGGCATCATCATCATCCATTCTGACAAACTGAATTCATGGCAGCAACGAAAAGGCTTTGGTACAGTAATAAAAATCCTTGGCAAACATGATTAGGATTTCAAGATGGAGAAACAGAGCTTGTCTGTTGTCGTTCACAAACCTGCCAATCATCGGAATCCCTCTGACTTTTTGTTCACCCCTGCGAGGCGACAGTATGAAGTGGAGAACCAGCGTTTCATATTCGCATATATACTACAGAGAATTGATTTTCAGTTGTACGTATCTATTTTAAATGAAAGGGTGCCGTTGACGAAACGTACAGAAATAATTAGAATTTTGCATTAAATTTACAATTCACCCTTGAATGGGTTAAAAACAACCCAATTGGGGTTGAAAAATGACTCAATACAACCCATTTTTTGTACAAAACTAATTAGGGTGTGTTTTTTGCAAAACAATCCAAAGTTGGATCACATTGACCCAACTTCCTGGGTCGGTCCAATTTTTAACCCTTCAGTTTTAAGGGTTTATATATAATTTTGAGACATAAGACATTAAATATCATATTGGAATAAAAAATACACATTTTTAACAACCACAACCTACACGGATAATAGTTCTATTTTGAGCATGAATGAGGAATATTAGCTTTTGAATTTTTGGGATGTGTATAACAAGCGTGTAAATTATTACATTATGTTCCTCAATTATTGCTCGGAATCTGTCACTACATGGGCAGCTGTGGCTCACTTTCATATTTGGCGTGTTTGGTCCAAAGTCTGTTTTGGACAAGCTGCTAAGGCTGTAGTTGTTGAGCACATGTGCATAAACAAATCTCCTGTGGATCAAAACGCATCAGCCAAGAAGGTAACAACTAGTATTCCCTAATTTTCACTGTAATACATGCAGGCTGTTTTCCCTCATGAATGTCTCAGCTAGATCTCATTTAGCCAAAACACTCATGCACAAAAACACCTGCAGGCCCGCTAGACCATGATTGCTCCAGCGCAGACGAGCTTTTCAGGCCGTTGCACAATTTGACTCTTGATGTATGAGCAGCACCGAGCGCGGAATGAGAGCAGATTAGGAATCAGCTGACTCCCCACATTTTCTTCCGAGTGACTTATTAGAAAGGTTATTCTGAGCGGTCCGTTGCACCGCTGGAGGGTGCTTGGAGGAGTAGTGAGACCCTCACTAGAGGAAATTTCTCCCTCGTAATGGTATATGACTTTGGACAACTCTTTTCGGCTTCACTTAACAACGCAATGAAAATAACCACTTTTTACTTGTCACATTCCACTTTACTTTCGTCCCGGGAAGGATTTATAATAAGATGCCTCATGCACATAGAGATGACCTCGGTGGTGTACAGATGTCACTCCACCCAGAGGAGCAGTTAAATGTGATGGAGTTCTATTATTTGGTTGTTGGAAGATTTGTTTTTGTGCGCTGTCTGTTTTGTTTTCACTCCCTTGTTATGTTGAGCTGATAAAAGGGCAGGAAGACGGATTTGCTGTGTCGCCCATGTTTGCGCTTGCCACGGGTCATCTGTTCCAGCAGCTCAGCACAAATAAGATATTCCTAGCGGCGCCATCACCTGTGCATGTTTACTCAGACAGCGATTATTGGACAGAAACCTGCATCCTCTTCATGTTCAAGACCCTAGAAAGTGATTTCAGAGATTTGTTTTTGGAAATACCCATACATATACCGACCTCAGAGACCTCAAAGGTAATTCCATGGGGTTGGCCATTGTCATGTATCACTGACCAGAGTCAGATTAAACTTTTGCAAGCGAAACATGTGGCTCTTAAAACCACCTCATGCTGAGTCTAAAGAAAGGTCCCTAATGGCCCATGTGACAAGGGTAATAGTGTTGCTATCAGGAACAAACAGGTCGAGTGACTCTCAAACATATTAAGAGGAGATCAGTAAGTTTAAAAAACATCAGTGTCCACAGGCTGACCCTGCAGCAGAGAGAAAGAAACAATGTGTCTCCGAAGCGCTGGCGCGGGGGAACAGAAACAATGTAGCAGAAGTGCACTCTGACTTGCAGTCTTGGATAAAACGGGTGCCATTAGAGTTTGAAATGGGAAAAATGTGCAATAATTACATACATGTATTTAAAAAAAAAAAAAAAAGATTTATGCAGAATACCAATACTATATGCATGTCATTTTTGTGACGATGTTAGCCATGTTAGCCACTTTGATGTTCAGTTGAGGCCATCTATCAGCAGGTCATTGAACGATATGCTTGTGTTTACTGTATTTGTTTTTTTAGTGCTGGTTCAATAAATTTGTTGTTATTGCACAAGCGGCTGTGCACTAGGGGCGGAACAGTTCACAAAATTCATGTTTTGGGTTAAATTTTGTTTTCAGCCTGTGTTGATTCTTAAAAAACTCAATTATATGTCTTATACAGTTAACTTAAAATGTTTACAGGATTATTATGAATTACAATTTTTTCATTGTATTGTGATATAATAATTATATAGAATTATTATAAACTACTATTTCTTCAATGTATTATGATATAATAATGATATAGAATTATTATGAATGACTTTTTTTCATTGTATTATGATATGCATAATACGGGTCAAGGTGGCTCAGTGGTAGACTAGTTGTCTCCCAACTCAAAGGTTGGGGTGGGGGGGGTTGATCCCCAGCCATTGTGTCCTTCTCAAAGTATCCTTGAGCAAGACACTGACGCAACCCACAGTTGCACTGAGCCCATAAAAACACAATGTAGCATTGACAGAGCGCATGGCTTCCTCCCCCATGGCAGCATCCATTTTTGTGCCTCCATTCACTAGATTTAAACTAATACTCAAAGTCCAACTTTTTCTTCTGTAGAGTGGTGGTTAGCGCTCAGCTGTAATGAAGATAATCGTCACCTTACTCTGTTTGGTACCATATTCATTAATCAGGGAAGATGTCTGGAAGGAATGTGCGTCTCTTTTAAACCACACTGGGTACATTCCCTCGCACTAAATACAGCAGTGAGGACTGACTAATGTTAGGTTCCAGGCACCTCTGCCTCTCATTTCGAGTCAGATAAAACCACGAGGCAAAGGTCAAGGAAGTATTTCTGTCTCCCTTGTTGAAGAGCTATTCTCACTATGTACGCGACTGGACTGGTAAAGAATGAGCCAAGGCTGTCCGATGCCCCGGCAACCTCCCATGCATCTCAGTGCTACTGCATGTGGGAAGGTGTGAATTGAAAGCAGACGTCAAGTCTCACTTAAAATTCCTAGTCCCAGTCATAACTATGACAAGAGCTGCCCCAGAGGAAAAAATGATCAACACTGAAGGAGGTCCAAACAGCGGCATCCGAAGCTGCCTTTTGTATAGCTCAGTCTATCCGCCCACAAGCCGCTCCAAGGTTGTCTCCTCGTCTCAACTTTGGATCCGTGAGACTCTGTGATGAAGCCCGGTTCTCAAAGCAGAGAGTGTGTGGCCTCCGAGCCCAAGTCCTGTTCGACCAAATCCGTTCGCACAGTCTCATTTAACAGATAAAGGCCTAATCTACAGGGTGGGCAGGGGAGGAAGCCACTCGTACAAGGCCACGCTTGTTGCTTGTGCACCATTATCTACATTCCAGGAATGTGTGTAGGCATGTGTGGGCAAACAAAACCCTGAGGGTATTTTGTTTTTGTGCTTTGAGGTTCCCAAATAATAACACAATGTAACGGTCAAAAGGTCTTTCATTAATTTGTATGACCTTAATTTCTCAAGAATAATGTTTACCCCTAAAATCACACTTCAAAATCTGCTTTTTCTTTGTAGTCGTGTCGTCTGTGCTCCTGTGTATTTATCTACGCTAAAAAATTTGAAGTGTTATCAGCTGAGCATTTCTTGTGTTCAGACTCGCACTTCATTGTGTAAAGAGAAGTTTTGGTTCCCAAAAGGAGGCTTTGTTTCATCACCTGGCGAAACTATTTTCAAGCAAAACAACGTTTTGGTTTTGATTTACAGCTGTTTTCTTGTTCCTCGCTCCGACCTATTTGGTGATGGACCATCATGTAAAAATTATGCTAATATTGTATGAATATACACTATTAACAGTAGACATTACAAAGTACACATCATACTGAAAGGAAAAAATACCTTTTTCACACCTCCTATTTACTGGTGACATACACATTACATGCGATGAATTTTCATAAATTCCTGTGTACTCATGTACAATACATACACCGCGTCGATTTTGGATGAATTTTTTATTTGCGAAAAAAAATGTCGTTCTCAAGAAATTACAGGAAAATAAATTGCTGCTGTTAATTCACACACACAATGTATTGAGATGACAGGCAATTATTGAGGAAACAGGAGTCTAATTGAGTAGATCTCCCCTTTCCAACTTCTCCACATACTTTTTGCATCTCGCCTGAGATAAAATACATTATCAGGCAGCAAATAGGCCTATAGCGACGACTCTATCAAATGATAACAGCACAAAATCTGAAAAAGTATTCCATTCCAGCTATCAGCGAGTAATACTTTTCCGCGCGGCTGCACCCGCTAGAGAGGTTTGATATATCACAAGCCCCAATCTGCAGTGTTGTTCATTCGCTATGTTAGTTAGCATCCGATGTGAATGCTTGTTACTGAATGAGTGCATATGATCAAAAGAATGACTAATGATGCTTTTATAATTAGTTAATTTAAAACGGCCGACTGGGCAACCAGGCAAAATGTAATACACGTTTGCATCTCCTTCATTGAAGTGTTTCTTTTACATTTTAGTGTATATTGTAACATGATTGAATCGTGTCACTTGAATCAATGTCTGCCATTTTCCTAACCTCCATTAACTTTTTAATGTCTGGATTCATAAAAGAAAAAAACAAAAAGTCCCAGGGATTGAATGAGTTTAATTGCGTATTTCAGGATGTTTTGCAGGAGTCTTTGATCTACAAGAGACTAAAAGCAACCGTCATTTTTTTAAAAATGATTTGTGGGTATGTAAATGTGCTCAAGTGCACAAGCACTGTATTGTGCTCCAGGGCAAATCTCATGACTTGTTTGCCCTTTTAAGATCAGACGCTTTTTGAAGGTACACTGATACTTGAGACTCAACCTTTCATGTTGTCCTAACATAGAGAACTAGTATATCATTAGGCTCTATTTGACTTTGCCCAAAACTTTTCTATTCAGATGGGTAAAATCAAATCCATGCAAAGCTAGCTTAAGGTACAATATTTCAATAAGGTAGCTTTGAGATAGCCTCCCACTTCAGATTTTCCACTTTAATTAACCTTGTTTTAGGTACATGTCAAATGAGTTAAGCCCCCAAATTTTAAATATATTCATATGCCTTTACAAAAGTGAGATATGTGCGCTTGCTGACAGACAGCGTGGCCATTTTTGGATCATTTAATGTTTATTGAGCACACGAACACTTAGCAACATGGTCCAGTTAGCAAGTTGACCGTGTTCTGTTCAACAGAAATATCAAAAATGTCATAGTATTAATTGATATTTCTCTATAGACAGTGTGGACATGCTAACAACAAACTTCACACATAACTGTGATGTCAATCACTTGTTTTTTTCCGCAACTTTTTCAGCCTCCATTGAAGGAATCAAAATGCTGGTTGTCTCGTCATTGAAAACAATAAAAACTAATTCATAAAAGCTTTTAATCAAATAACGTGTTGAAAAATACACTATTAAAGAAATATATATAATTTAAGTATTTGTTACACACACACTGTAGGATGTCAGTCACACATTTAGCGGGGGGATTTTATGAATTGATATAAACATATTTTAGGAGACTTATTAATGTACTGGTTTGTGCACAAATGCTTCCCCACGTATGATAAGAGTTGTATTTTTCTGCGACATTTTCCTGGTGACTGATCCTTGTAGTGATATTTACCCATTTTTACTTTCTGTTCATTTTTATGGTCCGCGTTTTGCACCTCTGTGAAAGGAATGCCATCTTTTCGCACATCTTCCACTATACTTTTCAGATTAGGTTGCTGCCTGCAGGCACTTTCCCACCACAAGACTAGCAGTCAGGCCTTCATAATGTTGCCCTCGCTGCATGTGTCTGCACCTTTAGGTGACACGCTATCATTGGGCTCCTTTGATGATGTAGCCTGAAGCCTGAAGAGCTGTGTCTCACATCTGCCATGATCTCATCTGCCCTGGAAGAAGGCTTCCTTGGAATGTTTAACAGCGGCACACTCTGACATGAAACGGTGTAAAATCTTTCCACTGAGCAAATTCATAGTTGGAACAAACCTGCAGTGGGTTTAAAAAGTCTGCACATTCTTGTTCAAATAACAGGCTTTGGTGAAAATTAGACGAAGATAATTCCTTTGAAAACTTTTTCTATAATTGATGTGACTTGTATAAATCGTTTGAAAAGAAATAATTCTTTTCATCAGCGGAATAAACAACCGAAGTAAGTTTGCACTTCCTCCTAAAGTTGAGACGGGTTCACATTCTGAGTCATGGTAAATGCGAGTCAGCACATACGTAATTGCCAACATTTAAAAATGACTGAGAAATCCTAAATATAATTCAGCTGTTCTCATAGATAATACTTTTTTTTCTTACAATAAATTATGCAGGTTAATGGCTACGTTAATGGTGGTATAAGTATTCTTTAATTTTTAAAAAAAATCTATTTCTTTTTTTTTTATATCCCCAAAACCTGGCACTGAAAACCAGGATGTGTATAATCTTCTAGCCACTGCCCAAGATAGACCCCGGTCGGCTTTCGACATCATACTGATGTTGAAATGACATCAGATGCCCGGAGGGATTATTCTGACTGAAATGTAACAGATGAACTATTGATCTTTGTCCTCAAATCACGTCAGGTGCCCATAAATTACAGGAATCAAATGTGTTCATTTTGTTCTAAGAAAGAGTTGTCCTGTGCCATCCTGTCTGTTTTCCATGTCTCCCTGTTGCAACACAACCCATTCAAATAATTTGGATCATTATCAAGCTTCTTTGGAGTTTACTGATGAGCTGATCATTTGAATAAAGTATGTTGCAGATGGGAGATTTTTATGGAAAACAGAGTCCCTTGACGACTGGAGCTGAACATGACCGTTCTAAGGGAAGCATGTTGCAAAGTTGTAATTAGAGTAAATATTTTACTTGCTTCAGACTAGGACATCAGCTCATGAGAATTTATGAATTTATGTCAAACCACAACGTTCGCATTTAAAGTATGTGCTGTATTTTTGTAGTTCTTTGCTCACTGACAGCCTGGTGGAAAAAAAATTGTCATTCATGTTGCGGCCTATAATCTGGTTTGCCGCGACTGACCCAAGTAACTAGCAAGTAGATCATTACTACTCCGGAATCAGATGTTGCAAGGCCGAAAGGAGATTATGCTGGCAGGCGAGCGCTGTATATGTATGTCATCTTGTCATCATTTCCAACATGTCACGTGTCACTTTGGACTCGGTTATGAAAGATGATCGTGGTGACATATATAGCATCAATACTGTCTCAATATTTGGAATAGCATCGCTATTGAAGTTTGAGACATCAGAAGAACAGAAATTGAGAAAAACAAGCAGTCGAGTGTTATGAATAAATAAACAGATGTCACACCCAGCAGAGGGTGCTGTGGTGATAAAACGTGTTACTTTTTTCTAACCACTTATCGATTGGCAAATGTTTACGTATGAATGAACCTGTCATAATTCTAGTCCTGTTTTGTGTCACAGTTTCCTTTTATCGTTTCTGACTGTTAATGCCAGTTGTCCGGTAACGTGACGGGGTGAAGCTAATAATGGCACCCATGACTAATTGATGACAAGACACGTGCGAGATTTCCTTGACAAGATGAGACTGAAACATGCAATAAATGTGTTTAAATTTGTGTTTAAAGTGTTTAAATTTGAATGATTGATGCTTGATTTTTTTTAATACAAACATGCCACAAATTCTGCTGTAACTTAAAGATTGAAAAGAATAGACGGGCTGCATTAAAAGCTAAACATTTCTTCCTTAAGAAAGATTTGACAAAGCAAATGAAAATTTGTAATGGCGGTAGTTTGTTATTTGTCTTGCATGAATGAGATTGAAATCCACACAGAAAGAAATCCCAAACAAACAGAAAAACACGCTCGTATCAACTGTGTTGTTGTGTAAGCTATTCTAAATCTAAATCTCTTATTAGTATTCCATCTCCATTCTGTACAAATGTCTCCTTCACCTCCATTGTTCAAACGACTACATTTGCTTGAGAGAGAAGCCATATATCTTCAAAAGATTATGGAAATGTGCTATTTCATATACACCAGCAGCCTGCATTGAAATGCACGACTTAAATATACACGGCTTTTGTTGGGGTAAGCATTTCATGCATGCCCCTCTTAATTTGTATATTTGACACCACACCACCAACTTCTTACAACATCCCTATTGTGAAAATCTTTCTTTTGAAAACCAAAGTCGTGGGGTTGGGTTGACCGCCTTTGTTTGCGTTCCCCATTATGTCTTCCACTGCCACGTCAGAGGAATAGCAGGTAATTCCATGGAGACAAAGTGAAACCATGCTCGTTTGTGCGTGACAGTTTCCGAGTGGAAAAGAGACATCCCACGGCTCAGTGATAATAGTTGTTGGCCTGGTGTCGTCTCTCATTTTTCTAACGAGAGACGTTTATAAAGCTTGGATGCTCCCGTACAAGCAGGCATGGTGTTCAATGTGTTTGCCAGAAAAAAAGAGCTGTACTCACATTTCACTGCAAGCGTCAATTTTGTAATTTCAGCGGTTCACTTTTTGTGTTAATGGAGAAAGCTTGACAGTAAATGCATGCAGCCTCTCTTCATTTAAGGTAGCATTAAAAATACCTTTAATTGCTTGTAGTAAAGTGGTGCCTTGAGATATGAGTTTAATTTATTCCATTCCTTGTAATTCAAAGCACTTGTATCTGAAACGCTATGCAAATGCCATGAATCTGTTCCAGGACTTCACGGGGGAATAAAAGGTTGTACTATGTAATTTAATGAAGAAAAAAATATGTTAGACTTTATCTATATCTTTGATATATTATTTTGCTATTTTATATATACTTACATACAAGATTGCATTCATAGAGGACTACAAAAATCTGATTTTATTTACTGGTAATAGGTTGAGATTATAAGGATATGGGCAAATTTAAATTAAACAAAGTTTATAAACAATTATGGGATTATAAAGCTCCACACCAGCATACTCAAAATTCAACAGGAAGTGCCATTTCAGTGCCCCAAAGTTAATAGAAAATGCCTCAAAATCAAGGAAGGGCCGCAAATTGCACAAGTGCGCTAAAAGACCCCAAATTATATTTTCTCCTCTAATTTTCACATTTTACGACTGATTTGACCACAAAATTATTACAAAATGATTATAACATTTCCAAATAAAAAGCAAAAATTACATTTTTTGTTTTTCTTTCTATGTCATTCAATATTATTCCACTTAACACCATTACTTCAAATCATTCTACTAAATTTTTCAGTTTGTCACCCTTCACATTAATTTCTCTTGAATTTCGGGTTAGTTATGTTTTGGGTTGCCTTTCCATGCTTGAATATTTATGCTAAGTACGTTGCTAGAATCAAACACAATTAGCATCCATCAAGTCGCTCCTCTGCATGCCTTTGCCTTAGATGTCCCTGCAGAAAGGCTATGAAAGCACACAGCGCCCTCTGCTGATTATAAACATCTACAGTGTATCTCTCAAAGGAACATTTGGTAGGTATTGCAGGAAATACATGTATAGTACGAGATGTATTGCCCTTTTCATCCAGATGATGCAAATTGTACATCATCTTCATGTAGCTTTAAACTGTTAAGGTAACTTCATCTGTAGATGTGGAATATGGGTGGATTGCTGAGAGAAAACACACATGCAAATTCCACACAGGAAGCCCGGATTCAAAGAGTGCATACTTGAGAATAAATCAAGACAGTGTCGTGGAACGTATACTTGCACTTTGGATATGAGTTGCTTTTTTTGCTTAATCTTAAAGCAAAAACTTGGAGTACAAATGCAATATGGTCCCAAGTGAATTTAGAATAAATTGCAGTTTTGCACATATTATTGGTAAATATGCCTAATTAAAGAGGCTTCAACCATTTTATTGCACATTGTGTATGCCAAGCACCCACGTAACCACCGTGACCTGAATGCTTGCTAAAAGTGACAGCTATGAAGCCGAGAAGGGAGCAGACCCCACAGTATGGTGTATAGATGTCTCTAATAGACATCTGTAAAGATGGCCAAGGCTCGAGCACCAAAAGGAGCAATACAATTGAAGAAGTGTGACAAAAGCGGTTTAAAAGACAGACTTTGCAATAATATATCTTATCTTTTTACTCTAGACAGGACAGAGGGCAATGTAGAATAAAATGGTGGTGCCCTGAGATGATTGAAAACAGATGGATTAATTTTATTCCATTATTCGCAATATCCTATTTAGACTAGTGGGGGCAGTGGGCACTCGGAATATATTATTTCAATGAAATGTTTTGCCTTTAGTTCCTCTTTAAAAATGTAACTGTAACAATAGCACATCACACTATAATATACAGTAGATTGCTGTTTTTTTTTTAAAATCATTACAATATTCTGTTGGGAATGGTTTTGCAATGTAACACAGCAGTTGCGATGCTAAAATAATCCAACAGATGGCACAAATTCACTTGTTTTCGAATTGTCAAAACTTCAGAGGCGCTCGTGGTTTTGCATATTTCTTTGTACTGCATAAAGAATCCATCCATCCATCCATCCATCCAAGAAATATGTATTTGTGATGATTATTATTATTATTATTATTATTATTAGATTTTTTAAATATGCAAGTGTATTTAATGTCAGCTATCCTATAGCCTCTGAGCCTCTGTGTCACCACACCAACCGATCTTGGAAGTTAATAGGAATATGAACCCCGGAAAAAATGTTTATAATGGTTTCAATAATATCAAGATAGCTGGTGCTCCTGCAGAGGTCCTGTGAGGATAGGAGGAGCAGTGTGCAAGCCAGCGTGGTGGGGGTGGGTGGGTTAGGGCATGGTGCGCCCCCCCGCCCCCACTCACCCGCGGACCGCCTGCCTCAGTCTCTCTCCATCACTGTGAACGGACTGGTCGCGTCCTCGCTGCTCCTTCTGTGCACTCCTCGTCCACTCAGTCGTACAGCTCCGCGGTCGTGGAATCTAATGTGGATACAAACACCGAGGAATTCCAACCAATGGCGATTCTTTAACTGGAGCCTTCGGCCGATTGCATCCGAACAGGTACAACGGAGATGACGCGTTTTGTGTTGTCCAACTTGACACCTTGCGATGCATTTCACTCGGCAATCGGGGATTTTCAACTGGAGTATTCCAACGCGCATTATTATGCATGCTTGGTGAATTAATGAACACGTGAAGTGTTTGAGCACACATGCACCGCGCAAAATAGTCTTCTGAGTGAGTGAGTGAGTGAGTGAGTGAGTGAGTGAGTGAGTGAGTGAGTGAGTGTCGGACACACAGGCCGGACACAATCGGTGTGTTGTGCGAGGACAATTTGATGATAATGAAGGGGGGGGGGGGCTACCGGTTCCAAACACAAAGATCTTTCTGCTCAAGTCTGCTCGTGTGGGCGCCCGCCCGCCCGCCTGGTGCTGAGGCAGCGACTTGTGTGACAGCACCATTATTCACCAAGATGCCCAATTGCATTAGTGCTGCATCTGGTTGGGAAAGCTGCCTTGATCAGAAGAAAAACACTAAAGCATACCAAAAGTCACTTTTGATGACAATCCTGGAGTTGTAGTTTTAAAGAGGGCTGCATGGTGTTGTATTAAGTGCTTTTAAATATTTCTGGCTTCCATTTCCTCTTGTGTATATGATGTCAAGTGAAAAATTCTCTGACGGGTATAATTTAGTGTAAGTAAAGTCAGAAATTTGCTTTTGATTCTTAAGTAAGGGTGTAAACTCATTAGTTCTCAGGCCACATTCACCCTAATTTGTTCTCAAGTCAACAATCATTATTAAAATGCTGTTAAAATTAATTGATTAACTGACAGGTAAATGATTATCATATTAATCCTCAAGTATTTTAATAATCAAGTACTTTTTTAGAGCCTTTTTTACATCAGAATTGTCCAAATCCTGTATTGTCAGCTTCTCAACAGTAATTCATTAATTTCCAATCATTCATGAAACGAAACAGATAAAAATAAATCCAATGCATTATTATTATTATCATTATTATTATTACAATACACTTCGTGCAAAATAAAATATTCAAATGATGTAATAATCAATAGAATAATCGATTCCTATAATATTCCATAGTGACAGCCATAACCATTATATATGTGACTTTATAGTATAAGCTACAATAAAGGACAACTGAAAAAAAATCCTCATTGTTTTGGTAATAATACACAAGAAAATATTCACATTTATTGATTGTCTTGTTGCAAATCATGAGCAATTTAAAATGTCAACCTTGTGTATGCAATTGCTATTTATAAATGAACTTGCCAGGAGCTAGAAATGATTTCACAAATTGACACATCCATTTGCAAATCTTAACATTCTCAACTATCAGTGCCATACAAACTAAAGAGGGAACTATTAAGAAAGAGGCTGCAATTGTCCCCTTCCTTGGAAATGTATTCATAAAAATACATACGAGTTATTGAAAAATAGAGGGGTTCCATCCGAGCAACCTCTTGTGAACTGACGTTGTCGACTGACATTTTGCAATTTTCTGTCTCTTAAAATGTTTCGTCAAGAGATTTTCACAGAACTGCATTCTTCACAGGACAAATGTGGCTCAGCATTTTGTATGAAGTAAGCTTGAGACTTGGAATCTCTGAACCTTCACAAATGCATTAATATCACGTGTCAAATGCTGAGTAGCAGTCAATTTCATTTAAGTCAATGTGCCCTCTGGTGGACAAAATTAGAAATATTAGTTACTTTTATTGAAAAATAGCAATTACTGTAATGTGTTATTTATCTTGTTTATCTAATTGGTAGCATTCCGCATTAACCGATACCCAAGAAGTTCTCAGTTCCAAAAAGGCCGGTGATCACTGGTCTACAGCATATTGTAGCATTTTTTTAAAGGGAGACTACTCCCAAAATGTTCAACCTTGCTTATATTTTAAATATTATATTGTTTTGTTTTTCTAGTGCTTTGCTACATAGTATTTAGTCCCAAAAAAACCAACAACATTTAAAACAGCATGTCTACGCGCTTATGCGGGTAGACATTTTTAGGACCAAATAATCCATGGGGCTCACTGCATTGTTACGCTCCAATTTTGAAGATGGGCTTCGCAGCACATCGGCTGCATGTTGCTGTTATTCATTGTTTGAACAATTGTTGTGGTAGATGGCTTGACTATGACTTTTCATCAAGAGGCTCGCCTGACCAAAGTTCATATATTGTTGCCATATGGTTAGCACCTTGATTTAACCGTTCAAATCCAGGCTCAGGCTTTCCTGTAGAGTTTGCATGTTCTCCTTGTGCATGGGTAGGTTTTCTCCTGGTGCTCCAGTTTCAAAACCATGCATGATAGCTTAGTTAAAGACTCTAAATTGGCCAGAACTGTGAGTGTGAATGGTTATTTTTGCCCTGTGATTGGCTGGCGACCAATTTAGGATGTAACCCTGCGCCTGCCCAAAGTCAACAGGAACAGCAAAAATATACTGTACACTATTATTTTCACTCGCTAACATCTGACGTTGCATACTAAGATGATACTTTGTGTTTTTTTAGATTAAGCGCAGCACTGCTCTTGAGTCTGTAATACAGAATCAATAAACAGCTGGGAGTGCACCATTTGATTAATGCAGAGAATCATCATCCTCACAGCCTGGAGATGCTTCATGAATCTTGCAAATGCCCCACCAGCCTGCAGCAAGTGCACTCAAACAAAAGTGGAAAGAAGTAGGACACAACTGAAGAATTGTGCATCACTTAGTCTGGCGCTGTAAGCATTTTATGGCTTTATCATTTGGGTTGAGTATGATTTTTTTTAACACACATCTTCACATCCACACTTGGTAAATATATGTTTGATTTTAAATACACACATATGTTTGCCTGAAAACATTTTTTTTTAAAGTCTGTTGGCTTATGATGCGCACACGTCATTAGGATCCATTCCAGGGCTACAAAGACAGACCCCGGTGCAATGCCCACTCTCTGTCCAAATGTAATTCCGTAATGCACTCTGAGAGAGGGAGATCTAATAAGAAGTGGAAGAGCATCTTCAATAATGAAACCCCACCTGCATCTGTGCCGCAGAGTGAGGGCAGGGACTGACAGGCTTCATAAATAACACAAGCCAGATCTGTCACGTGACGCTCCAGCAGCTGGAAGCTGCCTATAATCCCCCTCATCTTCCAAAAACGGTGATTCTCTAATCTCTTCCCCGGGTGCCGTGAGAGATCATTAGGAGTGCTGCGGGAAATTGTGCAATTTGACGTCTTTAGTCTGAAAATTATTGTTGGTTCAAATCAAATACAGTGGTGCCTTGAGTGACCCAGTTTAAATGTTTTTCGAGGTACAGGCTGTTGTTTGACAGATCACAGACTTGAAATACGAGCACTGTGTGGGGGAAGATGGAAGTGATTTCAAGTTCTGCCAAAAATAGCCTTCAAGCTGTTTAATTTCATTATATTTTTCTGGTACTGCAGCTCTTTTCCATTAAGGAATTCTGCAGAGAGAGAGAGAAAGAGAGAGAAAGAGAAAGAGAAAGAGAGAGAGAGAGAGATTGCGCTTCACTGATGTGTGCAGGCAAACATTATTTAGTCCTAAATACATAGATTGTAGCTTCATTCATACAATTGGCGTCTTAGATCTAATCAATATCAACTGATTGCTAAATTGCTTGAGCCATATGGTCACATCCATAAATAATAGAGCATGGGTACGATCCCAATTGTTTGGACTCTTAACATCACCACAATGGATTTGAAAAGAAACAAAGATGATGTCATTTTCATTTCATTTCAGCTTTTCATTTGAGGGTATTTACATCCAAATCAGGTGGACATTGTTGGAAGTATTTACTTGTGCCTCCCACTTTTTAAAGGAGCAAAAGTAATATTGGCTGCTTAGCTGTTCCAAGGGAAGGTGGGCATGTACTGCTGCCAATGAAACTGGTTGCCTTCTGGTTATGAATGTTGCGACAAACACAGCAGGATAATTATCTGAAGACTTTTGGCCAGTCTGATCAGAAATCAGAAATTATTGGATGGTGCTTCACAGCCCAAATGCAAAATAACCTGAAGCATACTGTAAAAGCAACTAAAGAGAAAAAGTGGCGTGTTTTGCATTGGTCGAGTCAATCACCGGACCTGACTCCAATTAAGCATCCATTTCACTTGCTGAAATAAATGAAGGGAAAACGCCCTACTAGCAACAAACGAGCGGAAATGGAAGACAAATTCAATAGAGGCCTTGGCTAAGCATCACGAGAGATGGATTTCAGCATCTGCTATTGTCATTGATACGTTGCAGCCTTTTAGGCTTTGAATGACTGAATGATTTGCAACTCGGGCCCTCACTGTCGAATATTTTTAGAATCGATTGCTCTATTGATCGTCACATCGATAAATTGAATAATTGGATAAAATGTCATTTCATATGAGTGTATTACAAAACCATCTTCCCAATTCCTATTTATTAAGCAACTGTTGTTTTGGTATTGTTTGGTGATCAAAAAAAAAATATATAATAATAATAACTAAGGCATATGACACGAAAGGGATTGATATAAGTATTATATGTTATTATATATTATATGTATATATACATATATTGATATATGGTCACCAACTGCTTTGAAACCGATTCAGTGACACGCTTGCTCATTGTTTTCCAAATAAAAGCAGATGTTTGCAAAGGTCTTATTTTGTTAAAACACACACAAAAAAAGATCTGTTCTACTGAAGCACTATGGAATTCAATCATGTTATAATTACTGTTGAAAGGCTGTAATCCCATTAAAATTTGGATTAATATAATGATCACACTAGTTGTGAATTCATCTATTATTCCTGACACCTTTATCTGCAACTAAGCATTCAAAAAGGAAAGTTTGATTTGTGATTTTTTTTTTGTTAATCCCATTTATTTTGGTCCCTTAAAAATCCAGAGGCCAATCTATCAACTGTTGTCATTCCTACATTGATCGGTTGACCTGATTTGGATGTACGTACCCTCAAAATAGTGCTGAAAAATGTTTGTCTGTATGAAATGTGATTGGGAGGATTTAATAAAAATCTTTGGAGCTTTGTTACCGTACAAATTAATTTCCTCTAATATCGCTGTGATGAATCACATGTAGCAATTAACCTGCCTTGCAGCAATTAACCTGTGCTTGTTGCTATCTAATAACGTTTGACTCTGGATGCTCCGGGTCCGCTTGGTCGATTGAAACTGATCTTTCTACTGCGCTCCTTATCTCTATGTCACAGCATGAAATGGGCTCTGTTGTACAAGAAGGGTGTGCACGGAATTTGGTCACATGAACGCTGGTTTGTCATCTGGCAGCGCTGGCGAACAGTGCGGATCATTTTGTGACGGTGCGAGTTGTTTAGCAATGAAGGGAGTCTTTATTTGAAAGGCATCGTGACCCCTCGCTGCTGTTCTTAAGCCTGACCCGGTGGCTGACAGCGCTGCGAGCCAACCTCGCCATCAAAGGATGATGCTGTTTTAAGAGCTACTGTTTTGACCCAGCAGCCCGCATGACACTCCTTGTCTCTTTTTTTTTTGCCTCACGAGATTCACGATTTGATTTCCTCCCCTCAAGGAGCTACTTTTATGGAGTCGGTAGTATACAGAAAGTGGATCAGATAAAGCGTCAAGCCAAAAGATGACCTTTATGACAGTATTTCCCGTTTGCCTTCATTACAAAGCCTCTATTCTAGCGGCCATCTGCATCAGTGGCTCTTTGTGTACGGGGCCAATGACGATAGAAGCTTTTTATCACCCCCTTCAGCTGCTGAGTGCCTGAAATATTTAGCGGGGACCACACTATTTTTGGGTTTGTGCTCAGTTTGTTTTGGAGCTTATGCAATACCAAAGTGCACGCTACTGCTCGAGTCCAGATGATACGCCGACAACCTGCGATGCCGTAAACATGATAATTAAGCGCCTGTGTAGAAAGAATGTCTTCACCTATGATTTATGGTGCAGTCAGCAACGACTGGGAGCACCATTTGAGCCTGGATTCATTTAATTGCCATTTTTATACAGCGCTGCAGGAAGAAGCAGCAATGTCTCAGGTTACCTCTCAGTGACATATCGATCCAATCCTCGCTCCCTGCTTGCAGCCGTCCCGATTGCCCGTCTATCGTTCTCAATTTGCTTCCCTTCTCCCTTCGCGACCTCCTCCCATCTCCTCTCTCCTCCTGTGCCCTGCGAGGTGTCAGATTCTCTGACTCATGTTCTGCTGTGGAGGATGGGAGGGAAGCAGGGATGAAAGCGAGCTATAGCGAGGAAAGTCATTTTGCAGATACGGTGTGACCTTCATCTAGTGAAAGCCATGGGCTAAAAGCCCAAAGTCAATATCCTGATAAAGTGTATTCTACACTTGCCAAATTACAACAACCATTCAGAAGGATATAGTGTATAAGAGAAGCCTTCAAATAAGAAGGATCATGCTATATTTGGTCAAAGAAAAGGCAAATGACCAGCAAAGGCTCAATCAATCAATCAATCAATCAATCAATCAATCAATCAATCTATCTATCTATCTATGGATAAATATATATATTGGCTACAGTTCACGGAGTCAATTGAATCCACTGTAGTTGGTTTTCCCCACACGTGTGAAGATTTTTGGCCGTAAATATTGAACATCTTTAATCGGGATATTTACAGTCTTGACACACTTCAGACAGGATAACCTCTGAGGACAATCACTGGAGTCGGGTATTTGATGTCCTTGGTTGGAAAGGGACAAAAACAGTCTGTCTTTACGTGTGTACTAGGTCTAAGGCTCAGAGCACGCCGCCACCGGCTGTGGGTCTGGAAATACTCAAGAGATAGCGAATGACATCCCAGAATAACCCATAAGGTTTGTTATCTGCACATTTGTGTCATTTCACCAGGACAGGCGAAGGAAGAAACGGATTTAACTAATGAGAAGACATTTGAAAGTGACTGCATGAACTCTTGATGAATGAGGGATTCATGCAGAGTGGCCACTCAAGGATATTCACATCAAAATATTGCTGCAGCCTGACCGGGGCAGAAACCGATGGCTCAGGATTGACTGCCATTTAGCGTGTCCATTATCGTGCTGTTCATTAGCCATATTGGATCCACTCACTCCTAAATATGCAGATTGAGCCCAAGCAGAGGTCGGGCCGCGTAGAAGACAGCCTGACGCGACTACGAGGTGTAATGACAGGAAGGAAGTATTGATCCGCCCAACGTGGAGATAAAGCAGTCTTTGCAAATGCAGTCATTTGCAGATTCCGTAGCTTCTGGGCTGTCAACACGCTGCTAAAAAAAGGAACGACAGTCGCAACAACGGTGAGAAATCTTTTCTTGTCTAGATAAGAGAGTTGAGGGCATGAAGGCGAAATTGAGGAGCTTATCTAACTTGACAGCGCTCTATATTTATAAGATCCAGCACAGTTTTACTATAGGGGATGTGATCAGATGCATAAATTCACACCATCTGAAAGAACATCGTTTTAAATGGAATGTCAATGTGGGATACGAGTACCACTATTGGTACGTGGGTTGACTCTAGTGGTACGCAAAAGAATCACTGAATTAAATACTCAAACGGTGCACAGTCATACAATGTCCTAAATGTTTTTGTTTTTTTTAAATCAAGTACATTTGCTAAATATAGTTTTCTTGCAGTTAACTAAGGTACAATATATTAGTTGAGTTCTTATTATTTTAGTCTTTTTTTTTTTTTTAATTTGGTGATTTGTCAAGTGGAAGATAAAATAAAGGTCACCAATTGTTGCGTAATTAATTAAGCTGCAATTCTCACAGAACTGTTTGACCTTCCTTCTTTTGTACGGACGTACAGCAATACCCAAATAAATATCGTCCATTTAAAATAAACCCTGAAAGTGACAACGAAGGACATTTTTGCCATAGTCTTTGCTCTTGTTTTTATTTCATTTTGTCAATGAAAATGTGTCTCAATTTTAGATTTACATAGTTTGTTCGTGTTTGTTCATTACAATAACCTCGCTTGTACAAATTGGCCCTTTCATTCATTCAAACATAAGAAGCTCATTTAGTTGAATGAGATCAAATCAGCGACAAGATGTTATATATCAAGATCCCCTGCTGTTGCTGCAGGTAATATTACACAGAGTGTGTTTCAAAAGGCATCAGGCGCAGGGAGCAGCAAGCAGTCACAGGGTCTCCGGAGGGCCTTGTGGCTGACAAGCCGTTGGCTGTGACATGGTTATGCTTCAACTCTAAATGAAGCCAAGGTCTGATCGGGAGGACGGGCCTCTGCTCGCCAAGGACTGACCCCTCCCATTACATGTGACACAGCTAAGACAGACACGCTGAGAGATGAAGCACTGCTCATTTCATTTCAAGCGTCTCTCGTTTCACAGCTCCACTCTTTGCCTCCCGGCGCATTGGAGAGATTATAGAATTTATCCCTTTCGAAAACTGGCAAGATTTGACATATAATGATTGCACGTGTATTATTAGGACAGATATGTGAACATTTTACAAATTAATAGTGTGCGTATGGCTATGAGACCAAATATATACTATTTTAAAATGTTATCCACCATCGTGATCTATAAACTTGACGTTGATTCATTGTACGGTAACATGTTTTTCCACATACGTATGTTGAGGAGGTTTTTGCAGTTTCTGCACCAGACAATAAAGCATTGTGGTGGCAACATCATGTTATGCTTTAGTGGAACTGGCTCCTTAAGCAATGAACAATTATGAACAATTGCAAATAGCGCTTAGTGTTAGCAGAAAACCTTCAGGGTTCGATAAAAAGAAAAAAGAACCCAGCCAAAGCTTAATAGAACGTTGTTTAGAAATGAAAGGCACTTCAAATGCGATTGGTTAAATCTGAACACAGAAAAAATCCCCAGTTGCAAGAGGGTGTGTACACTTTTGCAATGTCACTATATCAGTAGTTTAGTTTTATTTCCACACTTAAAAAAAAAACGATTGTAGGTGGCATACGTAAGAAAAACAGGAAATTATTTATTTTGGTCTCATTTTTCAAATCACAAAAGGTTAGCACTCAATATGTGTGTGTAGACTATGTATTTTGGATCGCACTTGTTGATGGAGAACCCATCTTAAGTAATAGAGGAGCAGTAGATAGGAGAGAAGTTCTTCACATCGCTTTTCCGACCCACGGTACACGATTGTGATTCAGAATGGGATATTCATATTGCAGATTTTTCATTTCTTTTCTGTTTTGTATTGCATGTTCAAATTAAGTTCAGTCACGTATATACTATGCATGTATGAATCTTGGGAGGTTTAGCATATAACGGCTATACATTGATATTCCTTTTCTGTTTTGAATTGCAAGTTCCAAATAAAATTAATGAATATACTGAAGTTCAATCTAAAGCCAAATATATGTTCATGGTTTTTCTATAAGTATATTACATTTCAATGAGAGACATACCCTGCAGGCCATTTAATACCAGGCAGGTATAAAATAAGGGTTTTGTGATATACGTCTCATAAAAATGCTGCACGCTCATCTTCAACCTTGTGGATGAATCGAAGCTCACTTTGTAGCCGCCACGTGATTCCAGCATATCCAAGAATGTTCATCATTGAAGATCTTGCTCATTTAATCAAGTAGTGTCTGTATGAAGTCGGACCTGTCAGCATTTCAGACAAGTCCGCCATGAGCGGCATGTGGGACTTGCAAATGCCAGTCAAGTTTGTTTACGTGTGTGTATCTTTGTGTGTTGAGGGGTGTGCGTGCGCGTTTGCACCCGGAGGATCTCATTTAAATTTGAGCAAGACAACAGCGAATAACTGTCCGCCAGTGAATATGAGCATAAAGTACTAATGGGATACATCATTTTTGCCCCCCTTTTGTGGTTGTTTGTGTCTTCATCACTGTTGATGTCTCAGGGGAAGATGCTCTCATTGTGTCATTCTACGTACACAAATATAGTTTTAGACTGCAGCAACACAAAAGTTTTCAGAAAACTTTATCATGGCAAAACGTAGGCATAATTCTGAAGTTTGCATGCCAAACCAGCAGAAAATGTGTTCATCTCAAATCCACCCAAAAAATGTATTTACACAACTTTTTTTCAAGTGGCCCCACTTTACGTTATTTCCCTCGCATGTTTGTATTAACATCAAAACCCCTTAAACAGAAAAAAATTAAAAATTACCACTGATTTACATCTTACCATCATGATGAAAGTACGTTTCATTTTCATTTTGTTTTTGTCTCACACAAAATAAATCCTCAATTTCAAACAAAATAAACCAAAGAAAATTATTTATTTATTTCAACCATTATCATATAGCATGTGTTAACTAAATGAAATGCCCGCTGCGCTCAACAGCAAGTAATTGCATGACAAGGGGGTGAAAAATAACATAGAATAAAAAAAAAATGGTACAACTAAAGTGACACATCTGCACAACAACTGCAAATTAGCTCAACGCCCAAAAGGTTTCTTCATTTGCAAGATGTCACCTTAAAGGTGACATCTTGCAAAGAAATACACTGTGCGTGCGGAGGGGCTTGTAAAACTCAGATCGGTGTTTGAGAAGTTCACCGCCCTTTTTGCAGAGCATAATTTGCAGTTGCCTTAAAGTGTTGCCACCCGTATCATTCAAGCATCTCCACACACTCGGAAGGTAGACGTCATGCTAGTGATGCAGTATAAAGTGTCGGAGAATATTTTTGAGCTCCGATACTGATACCGATACAATACCTCTGTTGTACAGTGTTGGCGTCAGACATTTGTTATTTTATCTTTAACTCCGGAGTACAAACTTGAGATATGGGCGGCATATGGTATGGTGGCAGTGAACTCAAATCAACTCATTTCACAGCCAATAGCAGTTTGTAGAATGATCATTTGTGTATTTAAAACAATCACATTGCTTCAGAAAGTCTGCTTACTTTAATGCTAACAAGCAATGCAAATTTACATATTTAAAGTCAAATATTGGAATAACACATGCCGACAGATTATGCACTAATACTCCACAGCATTTATTTTTTATCCTCGAGGGGAAAGAATACTTATTGTGCTACGTAGATATGAAACTATTCTTCATTTGAGTCTGCATGAATGCACTATTATACTATCAGCCAAAAGAGAGGCGCCATAAGGAGCAGCAAATTCAACTGAATTGTTTAATTCCTTACATTCTATTTAAGTACATTTTTATTCGATTACTTTATAACGTAGTTCAGCAATTTTAACGATTACATATTGGACATGTATCACTTGAAAGCAGAAGTAAAAAGATAGTAATCAGATACCCGATTTTAGATGAGATAGATACAGCATGTCGTGTCCAACCAGCCCAAGTCTCAATGAAACAGCTTGACCATGACAATATCTCAAAAATACAGATTGTCAGAGCAGAGAGAATAAACATAGCCTGCTGTCTGCTATGGTGACCGCGTGTCCTATTTTTACATGACTATTTGGGTAATAGACATGTGCTAAGTTTGGTCCACCAGTTTTTTGCTTACCAGTGGACTAATAAAAGCGTTGCAGCTAACCACATCAAAAGAAATCAATAAAAAAAGAATTTATGCCAATGTACACAATCGGAGGTATCTGAAATGATATTGACCTACGCTGCTAGGGAATAGATCTCCGAAGGTTTGTGTTTTGATTACAAAAAATAGAGATAAATAATGTCAAAATTTAGGCCAGTGGTGTCCAGCTCCGGACATCGAGGGCCGCTGTGTTTACACGTGGCCAACGCATTTGATTCAAATAATCAGGGCTCCTTTAGAGCTTACTGATGAGTCGATCATTTGAATCAGGCGTGGTAGACGAGGGAGGAATGTAAAATAGGCAAGACGGAGGCGCTCCAGGACCGGAGCTGGTCATGCCCGCTATAAACAAAATACAGTCGACAAACACGCCTTTCTAAAGGATCAAAGGGTCTCCCCTTTTGTATTTCAACTAGCCGCTTCCTGTGTGCGTCGTAGTGTGTGAATTGTTGGCTTCTTTCATCTCAACAGCTGAACGTGCGCACTTTGTTTGTGCGTGCGAGGTTTCGGGATTTATGCGGGGCATGTGTGCGAACGGTGTCCCACCTCGTGCCGTCGCCATTGCACGTGTACTCAGCTTGACACCCTGTCACGTAATGCTCTTTATGTGCCCACACCCTTGGGACACCCCGTTTGTTTAGCGAGCAAACACTGTATACCCAAGCTCCTTTATGTTCTATATGCAGAGGGAAACCCTAAGCGCGTCTTTCACAATACGTGTCAGGAGTGCACAAGTGGTATAAGCCTGCCCGCTCGGTCGTCTCTGTGAGGCCGGGGACGTGTTTATCTCGGAACAGGTGTGGGCTGTGGACTCCCCAGACAAGCCAGTTGTAAAAGTTCCTTTTTATCTCGGCAGTTTCTCTGGTGTTGATGTTTTGGAAAGAAAATGTAATGGTTGGGTCGGCGGGGGGGGGGGGGGGAACATCTTTCCTCCGGTCTTAGAGATGCGTGCTCTAGATGCTTTGAGCCGGGATAACTTTGATGTGGCCGGTTGTCTGTGTTTACTCCTTAAGCGAGATCAAATTCTGCACTTTTTGGAGTATAAACGCTTTAGCATCACTAGCAATCCGAGTTATTTCTCGTGTTAATTCTAACAAACAAAATGCCTCAGGTAACACGCGCCGTATGAATGAAAGACGTGTTAAAATCAAATCCATAACACACACTGTAACTAGTTCTTTTTTTATGTACCGTAATTTTCGGACTATAAGTCGCACCGGAGTATAAGTCGCACCAGCCATAAAATGCCCAAAAAAGTGAAAAAAACCCATATATATGTATATAAGTCGCTCCTGAGTATAAGTCGCCCCCCCACCCAAACTATGAAAAAAAACCGCGACTTATAGTCCGAAAATTACGGTAAATAAGTGTTTTCATTCTTCAGACCAGTCTAAAAAAAGTACACAGTTTTGTTTTTTTTCCCCAAAAGAGCAATGTTGGTGTTTTAAGAAATTATTTATTAGACACGAAATCTCTTTATGGGTTTGTTATTAACACTTATTCCTACTACACTATTGTTTTTTTAATTGGGCTATTTGGACCGCTACTGTGCCACTTGGTGAGAAAATATTCTGAGTCACTGCCCTAAAATTATTGTTCTTGTTATTAATCTTTGCTGTTATGCTGCCCTAAAAGTAGCTCACATGACATGCACGGCAAATGGAGGCCGACAGGCTATACGTCATCTTCATTGCTGATATGAAGAGATGTTATTTCCCGGAAGCTGCATTTGGTTTCTCCTCAGGTCTGGAATATGTCAGGGCGCATTGGTGGTGACTTGTGACAGTAGCGCTACAGTCTCGGTTTTGCTAATTCTCTTTTCTGATTGAGAAGAAAAAGGCTCTGTTCATCCTGGAATGCTGCTGCCACTGCTGCTTCTGCTGCTTGAGATTCTGTAAATGAGGAGTTCAGATGCTCGCCGCCCTCGCCCGCCGGACACAAAGCACATGCCTTGTTATCAACCCCCGGAATTGCGCATTCTGATTCCTGCAACCATTAGTCTTAGTGTCAGTTATGCATTCGCCTTTTGGTGCCTCGGCATCATGAAGTCTCAGCACGTATTGCAAAAAATACGCTTGGTGGTAACGCGTGTGTTGAACACATATGACCCAAAATTAAATTCATAATCACTGGCTTTTCTATTTGTAGCTGACAGCCGGCAAATATTCCCAATAAACTCTTGACCTTAGTTTGAAATAAATTGAAATTACATGGGGATGGACAAGTCCGAGCATCTCCCTCAAAAAATAAAGCGCAGCGCGATTGATTTGCTGCGATTTAATCCGTCCAAACGACTCTTTGCTGCATTTACTGTTTACTGATAAATTAGGATGCCACGCTGTCCCGTGAAGGAATAAACACACAGAGGCAGAGGAGCTTTATGACATCTTAAGAGGGATGTGCGCGGGCATCTGAGCATATCTGAGCATGTCTTTGCAAGCTTCTAGTGCATAAATAAACCAACGAAGCAGTAATGGCCTTGTGCACTAAGCAAAAGCAATAAAGCGGCCTACAACACATCTCCCGGGAGTTGGATCTCATCTAAAATAATACCCATTTATTAAACATGATCTCCTCACATAGCTCACTGCCTCGACTGACGGCAATGCAGATTTATGAAAAGCACACACAGATGAGCATGTCCAGCAAAGTCAGCAGAGAAGCATTTCGCTAGGCGAACAAGTGACCTTGATTAGTCCAAGAAGACAGCTTACTGTTACAGAGTGTCATTAAATCGCCAATAAAATCCAGTGCTTCTCATTTTAGTGCTATTGAATGGATTGCCTTGAAATGGAGTACAGACATACTATATTCCCAAAGGACAAAACCTTCTTTAAATTTCTTCCCCCGAGCTACCAGTGGCCGTTAGAATATGGCTGAACTGACAGAATAAAGACACAATGTCACCGACAGTTGTTACGAACAAGTCTGTATTGTGCACATTTTGTATGCTTTTTATTAAAGGGGCAGTTTTCAATTTGCGCTGACGTGTTAGCCTGAGCAAAGAACCGTATTCAAGGCACAAGATGGGGCCAGACAGTTTTAACAAACGCGCTCTTTAACAACTTTTCAGATTCATGAAAACATCTTCAAATGCATAATTAATGTAGCTGATAAATTTTACGTGTTGAAAAAATGTTCGCGATAAGAGGGACAGTTCTGCCCAAGGGATAAACATTAGTGAGACTTCAATGCTGTTTTAAAATTAAGAAAATGGTAAAAAGTCAATTGTATAAAATTTCCTCTTGATCCTCTTAAATAAAGTTATGGAAAAAGCAGTAGACAGCCTTCATATCAAGTGGCGTCTTTAAAAATATCAGCCACATCTTTTAAAGAGCTATTTCTGGGGAGTGATTAAAGCGAACGGACACACATAGCTAAAATGAACTAGCTCAAATTCCCTTAAATTATATGGTGCAATTATCTTTTTCCTCTAATTCAATGGATAACGGTAAAGGCACTTGTGTAACTTTATTCTCTCTTGTTGGACATATTTTGTCACCTTATGTTTATATGTGTGAATGTTTCCCATGTTAAAAAGGCCTTGCCAAAAGTCTGATTGAAAAAACAATAAATGTTTTTGAAATTCAGGCCTTAAAAATAAAGACAAATAAGAGATGAATGCACTATTTCATCTAAACAACAAAATTCTATATGGAAATCATGCGAATGATTTCTCACAATATGTATAAACAATAATCTTCAATATGGAACACTATTTCTAAAATTCTGTTCTAGGGTTTACATGTCCAAATCCTCCAATGTTCCTAGGAAATCACAATGTCCCATCACTGGTGAGCTATTCCCAGAACAAGCCTGTGTACATATATGTATGCTGTAGGCCATTTGATTGCAATGAAAAGACAAATGCTGATAGCATGTGTGTTAAAA
Source organism: Syngnathus acus (assembly GCF_901709675.1). Taxonomy (NCBI): domain Eukaryota; kingdom Metazoa; phylum Chordata; class Actinopteri; order Syngnathiformes; family Syngnathidae; genus Syngnathus; species Syngnathus acus. Next base: position 17,793,597 of record NC_051088.1, on the reverse strand, counting down.
TAGTCCATTGGTGGTTTCTTAGCCTCAAACAACACACGCAACATTCCGAACACTGCCAATCCTCCAGCTCAATATCCTGTACACACCCGGGTCTTCATTATGACTCTGTTACGGATCACCATCTGTATCGGTCAAACTAATGAACGGAGATAGGAAGGAAGACAGATTTTGAGACCCACGATGCCGGTGTGCGCGTGTTCGTGTGTGTGAGCAATGCATCTAAATTGTGCAACTTACATGGTTACGATGGAGCTAAGGGTGTATCTTTAACGTTACATTTTTTCTTTACCGCTTCGCCAGAACAGTTTTTGATACACCACCATTTTGTATTGTATTTAAAAGCTATTTTTATCCATACATATATGAAACCGTACTTTTCAGAAGACATTGGACTGTCTCAAAATCACTGTACTGTCTCTCATTTGTCTATTTTGGTTTAAAATTTAAATCATCACGACCTGTCGAATTCGATTCTCTTTAAACAAATGTCAAAATAATGAATTCATTCATTGATGCAGGAAAAATAGATTTTCTATCTTTTCAAATGAAGTGGATACATGCAAATATTTTTTGTGTGCTTGCAAGCATTCTGATTGGACGAATGTTGAATGAATGTTCCTTCTCTTTCAGAGCAGCACCGAAGGACCTCGGAGAGCCAGCGAACCAACGCCGGCCTTGGTTTGAGTGCGTGACCAGCGGATGAGCCTTGTTCATGCGTCTCCCTGCGTGCCACTCCCACATCACTATGAACTGTGAGCAGGACTTTGGAGACGGGGGCTTGGGAGTGACCCTCACATTACGACTGCTCATGCATGGAAAGGTAAAAAGGCCTTCGCTGCACAATTTGCATCTGCCTCATGAATTATTCACACCGGTGCAAGAAATGATGTGTAACTAAATTGTTGTACTGTCTTGAGTCTTTACGGGGGAAATCAGGCCACCGAGCACCCAAAGATGATCAAAATCATTCCACAGTCGTTGCAAAACATCAAAAGCGGGGTTATGATATTTTGGGATTTCTCATTACAGTTTCATTTTCTTTTTCAATTTCCGTGAGTCTCAATTTTTTATTAGAGCAGGTGTGTTCGTTTTTATTAGTTTATATCTTTTCAAAAATGCTCTGTTGTAGATTAGTTATTCATTTGAGGGGATTTATGATATATATGCAGTTTGTCAAATGCAAAATGAAAAAATGGTCACAGTGTTATGCACTAAAGTAAACTACTAATTCGCAAATGACTATTCAATCTTCCTTCTTCCTTACAGATGTATAGTAATACATTTAGAATCAACTCTAATACCTCATGTATAAAATTATTATACAAAGGTTAAAAGAACATGTTCACTATAACTATAAGGTTTTCTAAAATTAAAACATACAATAGTTTCAGTTACTAAAAAATACAACAACAAAAGCTCATTTTTATTAAACTCTGTTTACAAAATGATGTTTCAATTTTTGTTTGTTTTCATTAACTTTAATTATCTTGCTCCCAAATGGGATAGAATTTCAACTGCAGGGCATATCCAGTAGTGCACAACAACATGCTTGTTGGATTATTTCCATTTTGCATGGTGCTTTAGTTGCTAGGCAGAGTTCATCTGCTTCAGTCATAACTGATTCATAGACCAATGAAAAATAGATGCCACACCCACTCGGCTGTTTGAAACGTGCCTTGTGCCCTAGTACAGCCAATGCGACAAGTACGGAAACCGTTTACTAGTATAGTACACGTGACATTGCGGCTGATTTACTGATATGTACTGAATATGCACTACCATTCAAAAGTTTGGGGTCGCTTGGAAATGCCCTCATTTTTAAAATAAAATTGGAATTTTTCAATGAGCATAATGAGTTTTTAATGCAATATCTACATAGGTGTATTAAGGCCCATTTCCAGCAACCACCACTCCAGTCTTCATTGTGTTTGATAATTGTGATAATTAGCTAATGGATGATTAGAAAACCCTTGTGCAAGTATGTTAGTTTTCATGGGAAACACTATATTGTCTGGGTGACCCCAAACCTTTACTTGGTAGTGTCAATGACAATGCACGCAACTGCCACATACTGCAGGGATGTTTTTGCTTAGCTTGATGTGCTGAATATATATTTATGTTTGTATTACAGGAGGTTGGCAGCATCATAGGAAAGGTGAGCTTCCATTTTGTCATTTTGTTTTTAAAAAAAAAGCATGAGTTTAATTTCATAGCATTCATTTCAGTTTTGGGCAATTTGCGTTTTGATATGCGGCTATTAATCTCAGTCATATCCCGCATTAATACATTTTATGATTCACAAAGCTTTCTAGCAGCGTACCGCATTCCCTTCTTGCCTACTTTTATTGGAAGTCAGCAGAAAGCTTGATGGTTGGAATACCCTCAGCCTAAATGTAATTGCCTCAAACCACCCCCATTACCCCTAATGCAACACAGCAATCAATCAAAACACAGAGAGAGAGAGAGAGAGAAAAAACATTAGTGTATTGACTGCAAGACTACGATTGAAACTAAACTCCACAGATGCTTTCCCGTTGGCCCCTGGTGGGCACTCGTGGTGTCAGTTTGCTGGGGCACAGCTGCCTTGTAATAAAACACCTGCATCAATAGAAGGTGGAGGGACAAAAAATAGATTTGCACCAATATTAAGGGTGCCCGAAGGAATGACAAATGCTGCAATATGCTACAAGTTCGCTTTTACGCTTTAAAACGTGTTCAGTATTGCATTGAGAAACGAATGATGCGACTTAAGACAACAATCAACATTTTTGCCTATTTTCTGTCATGTTACAAGCAAAACTAAAGTGTCATTCAATTTGAAATATTGTCCTTAATTTGTATACAAGGGTGAAATGAAAAAATGATTTCATCTTATTCATATTGCGGGGAAGGGAAGAGGAATTAAGAGACGGATTTAGCGTGAAGTGGCACTTGCTCTCCGCCACTTGAACTCAAACCAGCTCTCCATGAGACAAGCCTTCTCGCTCTTCCCCATCAATAGCAAGCATGATGGCAGAATCACAAAGAACCGCGTGTCATTCCAAGAAATGAGAGCCCATCATTTTTAAGATGTAAGAAGGAGATGCTTAGGTGGGGCACAAAAATACAAACAAGTGAGAAGAAAATGGAGGCTTGTATGACTCGATCGATGAAGAATTTTGACCAATTTTGAACTTGTAGAAGGTCCTCAGTCCCCACTTTCATTAGACAGACTAATGACAATTAGACAATTACTGCAGTTAAACATCCTCCTCTCGCACAAATGTGTCTGATACAGCTTTGTGTGACACACTATTGCATCAGAACAGCGCAATACGACATCATGCTGAATTCCAATAAGACTTGATTTTAATTGCTTCTGAATAGCGAGACACCACACAAAGTAACAGAGACTGTGAAGTTGTTGCGTTTTGAAACACGTATAAAACTGCTTTAAAGCTGTCCTTCGTTTTGTTTTGTTTTCCAGAAAGGAGAGACTGTGAAACGAATACGTGAGGAGGTACGGTATGCACCACTTACGGCCGCAATCACCACATTTCATCAGCGGCGCCAATGACGACAGATTAACTCCATCTTTGACTCAATATCTGTTGTCATGTTTCTCATGTGTGCAATCAACGATTTTTATAACGACATCAATTAAATTGAAACTTTGTTACTTTAGCTAAATACAATGCATGAACAGGCATGGTTGAAAAGAGGATATTTCACTTTTTCCACAATTGTCATATTGTTTTAGTAAGAAATCCCTGTTTATCACAACAAAACTTCTAAAGTAGCTACTCATGAGTGCCTGTTCATACTTTCTTACATGCATGGTTCACCAAATAAGACATAGGGCTTTATCTGTCACTCACAGTTAAATTCAGGATAAAACTGGCAGGTACTGTAACACAACTGGATATATTGACATTGCGCAATCAGGGCAAATGAAGAGTAAAAATGTTGCACTTTACTAAGAGCTCTACAAAAAGGAATCCAAATCGCCTAACGTTTATGATTTTTGTGTCGCTTTTGGACATGTCGTGAAATCAAATATGTTAATATGCCGTTGCTGAATCGTTCCTAACTGCGTGATTTTCTTTGTAAATAAAGCAGGCTGGAATTGGCTCACCCGCATCACATTCTTACATTCGAAAATGCACTTTTGCCAGTGAAAAGATTTAAAAGTGGTGGCCCTCCATAGTGATGACGTACGTGTCACAAAGTAATGAGCCCAGTTGAATTTTCAAAATGTTCAAAATATTTCCCCGTTCCTATCATAAATACGTATTAGAAGGATAATTTCAAAAAAAAAAAATTTAATCCTGTTCTATCCTGTCGGTCATTTTGAAAATGTCATCATTGTTGGATCACCGCTCGGAAGAAAAAAGCTGTGACTAAATCTTTTGCTTCCTCTTCCAGCTCTTTAACCAGCTCTTGCTGAAGATATGAACATTGAAAATATTATGGAACTTTGTGGTATATTGGGTTCAGTTCCCTTTTAATTACCCTGCATCGCTTTCAGTGGAGCTGGCATGTTATGACACAATGCGATACTATACGCTAATGCAACTCTGAATTCCGAATTGCCTGTATTCTGTGAAAGTCCATTAAAAAATAAAATGAACATTTTTACGTAAGGACAAAGAACCACGATAAAGTGTGGGAACACTTGCAGTATTCAGGAATAATCCCTCCCCAGGATTTGTCTCAATGTCTCTCAGTTTGGCTCTCAGGTCAGGAAATGGCCTATACATTATCAAATAGATAGACGTACAGCAACTCTAAGCACCAATCTCAGTATTTATGTGCTTTTCACTTCAAACTATCTTTATGCGTCTCTCATCAATGTGCTCACTCACCATATCGCCAATCTTTGTCGTTTCATGTTTAACAACAGCAGCTTTCCATTTGAATCGCTTTTCACCAATCTCAAGGGCGCAAGTTTATCGAATATGCTGTATCGACTCGTATTACAACGTAATTAGTCCGACGCTGCAGAGGTACATTTGATTTTCTCTCTAGTTGCAAAGGTTTTATGTTGTCTTCTTAACAAGGCGCATGAATAAACCGGAGAACTGCATGTGAGGTCATGCGATAAAGCCGCTGGACTGAACAGTCGCCCGAGGTCGTCATCCGACTATGCCATCATCCAGCCAGCCACTTTCGGCTTGCGTTACTAACTGCATGAATATCATGCCGTCATCGTCCTCCCCGCCCCCAAGCGGGTCGCACTGTCACAGTGGAATCATGACTCACTGGAGTGACTGGAAAAAATGGCCCAGAGGATACAGCACTGTGCTGTCACTGCTCATGTGACTGAAACCTTGAAATCAAGGACGCTGAATGGGAGCAGATGAAGGCAGAAGATTTATAATGCAGAGCATTATACCATTCCCAGAGCAGAGGCCATGTTAGATGGTCTGTCTTTCAGTCTCTTTGGTTCTTTATCAACCGTTATGCTTCACTAGGATAATGAGGAAGATGTGGAATCGAACCCCTTTATTGTAGCTAATCGTATACAGTATTCTCTATATGGCAATACAAACGGAAGTGTAAAAATTATTTGGGAACATTTAGTGTTCGAATGTGAGAACTGAAAATTAAAACTCAGCTCTCTAAAAGATTTTCATGCTGAAGCAAATTTAATGACGTCATCTTTCCATGGTCAATTCCACATTCTCCCACTATATCTTTTGAATGTCACCGTGAACCAAACCAACTCCAAATAATGCATTTATAAACACAACTTTCCTCATCATCTAAAGTCACCATTCAAAGGTAAATTTTAAGCATCATATCTGTTGACTTCTGTCCCTACAGAGCAGCGCTCGAGTTAACATCTCAGAAGGTTCCTGTCCAGAGAGGATCATCACCATTACTGGATCCACAGAAAGCGTCTTCAGAGCCTTCACCATGATCACATACAAACTAGAAGAGGTAGCGCTACATTTTGCTGAAAATCTAATGAGTCTCCTCAACTGATTAACTGAGATGAATAATCGGCTAGCCATCGTATACTTATGGACAAAAGTATTGAGACTCACATCTTAATATGATTATTTGAATTATTAGTCAATCAGGGTTAAGATATCTTCTTAGTTTCCTTTGCATTTTGTTTTTTGAACAGTTGACTCCTCGACTTTACCACTTTGCAATGCCGATTATTGCTTGCGGTCGATTAATGGCTAATCACGGGTTTGGCAACAACATGCCTGCCCGAAAAAAACAGATGGTGTTTTGCAGCGGTGCCTCGTGAGACTGGTAGCACGGTCACTACACCAAAATATTAAAGTCTATCCTCAAAAAATACCAAAGCACAAGCACTATGCACAGCCAACTGAAAAGGCAATCACTAACGCTAGCAGGGTGAAATCATATCAGCCACCTTCCTGTAACGGTAAAAAAACAAACAATAATGTATGTCCTGCCAGAAAAAGAAAATGAAGGCATGTGTTCAGTCATTAACCTCAAAGCTTGAAAGGTTAAAGTCGCCAGAGAAAATATCAAAGTTGCATTTTCTTTTCTCCAGCAGATACTCATAGTCCTCGTCCTTTTCCTACACCCTCTGACTCACTCATCCATGTACGAATCACAAACACCTTCAGGGTGTCACAGATAATCAGATCTTTTAAAACTCTTGCAACAATCCACATAACTGCAGGTTTTCTATGTAACATTTCAAATCATTTCCACTTTTCTGTATTTTTGTAGGTCGACTTGCGCGTTGTCCAAACCAAAATAATTAAAAAAGTGTATTATATTGTTTGTTTTTACCATTTCTTCTGGATGCAAGTATTAAAACAGGCTTGTGAAGTTGTCAAGCAACGGGATGGATCAAATGAAATCATTAGCTTGTAATGGATGGAGGGGGAAACAACAGAACTCAAAGCTGGTTCTCCACATGATACAAAAATCATTTCCCAACCATCATCTCAACAGCGTCACTAATGTGCTCTCAGCATGTTCGATTAGCCTCCCAACACAAGTAATACAGGGTGAATATTATTTTTTCCACAATTGAATGTGCTTTCAAATAGGTGAAACGCACTTGTTGAATAGATGTAAAGAAGCGACTCAAGACGAGGCTCCGTTTTTAAATCACATTAGTGACATGAAATATCATTTAATGTTATTTGCAAGAGTTTGCCCTTTAAAAGTAATAAGTCAATTAATTGATGTGTTTTGCATACATGACCAATGTAGCAATACGGTGAATTTAAAGGACGTCCAGACTTTTTTTAACTACTTTGTTGTGATGAATTTACCAGCGCCTCTGTTGCTTGCAATCCATCTAGCCACAATTACTTCGAGATGAATCGACACTCAGTTTCCATATAAATTCTTAAAGTTGGCTAAATCAATCAGTCCTAACAAGCCGTGTATACAACCTAATGCATCTTGTTGTTTATCAATGAGTAATAGAATGGGAATTGTCTCCATGGTGATCAAGCACCAGCCTCCATCTCTAATTAAAAGGGTGTCACAGTAGAAAATGATGACAAAACAGGAGCGGTAGTCTACTCAAAGATTTTTCCTCTCCTCTATTCAAAGTTGTGTTTGAGAGATATACTTCAGTTTCCATGGCAACATATTAACTGACACACTGTGTGCCACCACGCTCGACATTAACACAAGTAAAACAAAGGGAATAATGTGTTTGCTGGTCGCCGAGCGTTCCAATCGTCTGGAGTCTCATCTGCACACTTTCATTAAGCAAAGGAGCACAGCCGCCTCTTTTGTGCATTGTAAAAATACACAAGAGGGCTTGTATGGTGCGCTCATGCAATCTCAAACTACAATTGCACTAATAACGCCAGAGTAGCACATGTTTGTTTGTTCTCAGGTGTCATGGAAGCAATTGAATCTTTTGTTATCGGAGCTACCAACTTGCCCGCAAGCCAACACATTGCAGGGATTAAACCCCGCAACAGTTGTGCGCGTGAGTTTGTTGTTGTGTGAAAAGTAATGAAGAGGTGGCAAATATACTCACACACTACTTGGGTACAAGTAAAGATACTTGTGGAAGAGACAGTTGGAAGAAATAGAAATAATAATTCATTGTCTTTATTTCGACTTGTGTTCTTTTTTTAAACCAGCCTAAACAGTAAGCTTGCTGGCAAGACTTTAAGGGCTCTAGTTTGAAATGCTGTGCGGCAAAAATATCTGATGTTGGCCAATTTGTATACGAGTGCAGGCCAGCAGATCTGGATTTTGAGGGAAGGCTGCGCCGCTGTGGGAGTGGTCAAATCAATCATAGCCAATAAGAGTGTTGCATTAGATTTTCAACATGGTGAAAGCACTGGCCTGCCGAGCTTGGTGGAATCTGGTTTGCCAAATTGAAAAACAAAAACAGCAAGCATTGCTTTACCAAATAAATCCCTGGATTTGTTACGAATCCTCTCAGCTTCCCATGGCCTCTCCCCCCGCTTCATCTGATCCAATTCTGTCTTTTTAACTTTTGTTGCCAACCAGAGAAATCTCCCAAGGCCCAACAAAACAAGTCGTGGCAGTAGGTTTCACAAAAAATAAATGACACCTCGTCAGTCACATCTTTTATCTGTTACTGGTTTGTTTTTCTCCGACGCGTGGTTCCGGAAGACTGTAATTGCAGGTACATGTTCTCCACAGATTAATTTAATGTCTTTCAGTCAGCTTCACTAGCAATTCATACAAATATGGAAAATCTATTTTATTTTCAAACATTGCGACCTCCCTCTTTAGGTTTGAGGTTTAATGAATTTTTAAAATATTCATAGTGAGAAGAAAATAGATACTTTACTCAAGTAAAGCTCTGCTACCAGAAAAACCGACATAAGTACAGAAAGAAAATATTTGTACTTGGTTACGTTCTACCACAGGAGTGAAGGGAAATTGTTGAATGTTCAAAGTTATTATGTGCCTCCTATTTTTAGATCAAATCAAGAAAGTGTTTTGACTCCACAGACAAGCCGAGTGCTCTTCTTCTAACGAGAGTCGACGTCAGAACGCCCTGTCGGAGAGGCTGAATATAGATGCAAAGAAACACATCATAAAGTGCTACTTTAAAGTTCAGTGGTTGGGAAATGATTTTCAAGTTGCTCTTAGGAGATGTGAATACACACATCGCAAGACAAACTAGTTTTATTGCCAGATGGTCCTCGCACATTTAGCGTTGTCGCACATTAGCTAGGCGTTGATGAGCGGAAGTGAAATGTTGACATTTTAAATTCTTCTATTAAAAGCTGCCTTTCCTCCCATTTACAATGTTTGTTGGTTTTGCTGAAAAAAAAATCGACCAAATCGAATGCATTGTTTCATGAATGATTCAATGTGAATAGGGATATCGGCTCTCAAAATTATACAGTCATTAGGAATCCCTGAAAATGTATTCTCTGAGAAATCCAAACTATATGCATATGCAGATAGGCTCTATTTAGGAAGATGCTGTTTGCGGATTTGATTTTGAGTGGTTGTGTTCCTTTTGCATCGCTGTAGTATAAATCGCAGTTGAGAGCTTGATTGCTCTCGACCGCCATCAGATGGAGTGTGACATCACAAATGAAGGCACGCTCATTAAACACTGATTCTTCATTCAAATTTCCAAAGATAATTTCAACTTGGATGCTGATGAAGTGGTAAAACTCCCTTCGCATTGACACTTTTTGGATGATGTGGCATTTTGTCACTTGGGGTTCTGTGGGAAAGGTTCTGTTTGAAAGATCATTTGTGGAACTGCTTTCTGCTTGAATGACAAGTTGGCAACCTGACAAATGTCACAGTCGTATTTCTTTCAAATATATACCCTGACATACTCTAGCCCATTTTTAAGATATCCTTTGTGTTTGGATTAATATATAGTAGAGAAGATGTTCACAAGTGCAAATGTTGACTCATGAGTTCCTTTTTGGACTCTCTTATAGAAAGGATCTCAAATTACTTTCCGACCCGACAAAGTTTTTCGAAAGAGTGGCCATTGGGCCGATTGTTTTTTTTTTTTTTAATTCGCCTTGTGAGCTCTACAGTTTACTGCTGCTCTAAGTTGAAGATTACTGTCAAACTAAAAATCAACATGAGTTTACCTTAATGCAAGCATTAAGCATTTTTTGTCTATGTGAAGCCCTTTGAGACTGCTTGTGATTTGAAACTTGACTTGACTTGACTTGACTTGGCATATTTGCTATATACATTTGTAGCTAAAATGCCAAACTTAGCATTGATACTTTAGAAACCTTTTAGTACATAAGTTATAGTTGAACATAAATGGTGGGGCAACACACGACACATCTAACATAAAATAAAATGCTCAACAAGCAAAGCCCAACATAACCAATAAAAAAAGTCCCGTTCAAGTTCAAATTCCCGTATTAAACTTGAGTGGTTTCATCCCTCCCCCTGCATGCTCCTCCTTGGATGGCCAAGTGTCTTTTATTTTTCCCCTGGGCTATCTCTCTTGTGCGCTCTCTTTATCCTGTTGACAGTTACTGTGTGTCTCTGACAGGACCTGACAGCGCTGGTGGCCAACGGCACCATCAGCTCCAAGCCACCAGTCACCCTGCGTCTGGTCATCCCTGCCAGCCAGTGTGGCTCTCTTATCGGGAAAGGAGGGGCAAAGATAAAGGAGATCAGAGAGGTAAGCATCCTCCCAGTCGATGGAATGATTGAGCCGAGGAATACAAATGGATATTCTCCTGTCCAAGTCCCAAATCCACTGCATTACAATAAGGAGAACTAATTCAATACAAGAGTAAAATAAAAAAAAGACATTGGTAAAGATGTATCATTGAACACTGTTTATCATTGTGGTTTTAGCGAATCTAAATTTAAGCTCAACACTACTGTGTCTAATAAGGCAGACGTTTTAAAACAGCTCTCATTCGACTGTGCAATGCGACACAATGTTGGTGTGTTGCTGTAATGAGATTGCACCAAACCTGCAGTGTGAGATGATCAAGATAAATTACTCTACATTGATATGGAATTACTTTTCATATTTCATTTTAAGCAAATGTAGCAAATGATGGTGATGCATGTGGGTCATTGTCAATATAGTAAATATGGCCTCATTCATGAAAATGTAGCACACTGAGATCTTCATTCACGTTCTTGCTTAGTGTGTTTTTTCTGAGGGAATTACAGCACTTCAAAAAGTTTCTGAGGTTAACTAAAGCACTGATAATGTCATGATCCAAATACCCGCTCTCCTGTGCTTGTTTGGCAGGTATCGCCGTGTTCACAATAGCATTCTAACAGTCTTTAATTAAGTACAACTGTGCCCGATGGGAAGCTCATTAGTTTTCAAGGTATTAATCAACAGAACATTTTGAACTGACGATGACACTGGATGAGTCAAGTTTTTATCCTCGGCTGAGTATGGAATGTTTCAAGGTTTGCCCGTCCAACTGTGAAACGAGCCAGCACGGTTGGGGACCAAGTCATGGGAGTTTATAAATAGCACAGCAAAAAAATCAAAAGGCTAGATTGTCGATAAAATACAAGCAAATGTAACCATCATGGAAGAATTAGCCTTTGAGCTCGTCTTTGGAGAGCGCCTCATTAGAGCCTCTGATAATTACAACCAGAATCTCTATTCAATGAAGCGCATTAGGCGGCAGGAGGTTAAACATGACAACATTTTCGGCCCGTATAAAACTTTTGAATCGAATTAACATCTATTGTCAAGGATGATTACGATCTTGGCAGCGCCTTGCAAAAATTTCTGCAGTTCTCTGCCGTGTTTTCATTGTGCCTTTTAAATAACCCACAGTCAGATCGTGACATCAGCTGCATGATAAATTTATCGTTTTTGCCTCAGTCATTAAGAGCAATGCGCTTCATTTCCCCAAACATTCTGCAACATGGTCCTTTATCAGCAATGTAGAAGGTCATCTGGCATAGAGAAGCTGGGCTTGTGTAATTACAACTTGTCTCATCAGCCTAATCTTTCTTTGAAACACCCCTATCGTTTGCAGACCACCGGAGCGCAGATACAAGTGGCGGGGGATTTGCTGCCCAACTCCACTGAGCGAGGAGTGACGATATCTGGTAATCAGGACTCTGTAATCCAGTGCGTCAAACTCATCTGTGCGGTGATCCTGGAGGTAGGAAACACCTCTTATCTCATATGCTTTACTCGTCTGATGAGAAGGGGGTGCATCTATCAATCAAACTGAATTTATAAAGCGCTCTTTATATAAAAATATGGAGGCACGGGGAAGGAACATGACGTAACCGTGACCATGATCCATCACAGTGAAGACGACTGTCTGAGAAAACACAGTTAAAAAATAAAAAATCCTTAAAAAATGTATCAAACCTGTGGTATGACGTCAGGCCTTCTAGCACTATCCAAAGCGCTGACCTCCATTTCCAATTTACATGAAATGGTGTTCATTTATTTTTTAACAATTCTATTCATTTCATAATGTGTCTCTTGGCTGCCCAGTTTCCAGTAGTAATGTAGATTAGATTCACATTTAGGGATGTTTTTTTTCTCTATCAATCTTGATTTGCTCTCCGATTTATCGATCTTTTTCAAAGGCCACGGACACTCTTAAAGTTGTTCAAGTATGCTACATCACACGACTGAATCCTTCGCACATTAGGGAAATGTGGTGAGTCACAAGGAGTCAAAAGGTTTTTGTCTCGTGTCAGAGCTGGGGGGTTGTGACTCTGCAGAAGACAGCAAAGAAAGTGGCCCACAGCAAAGTCTGTCCACCTTTAGACGCCAGCTCAACAGCTCTCTTGAGGAAGCGGCAGAGGAGATAAGGAAGAAAAAAAAAACAACCCCGAGCACAGTTTCCCTCCTGTGCCTTCATGGGAGCGCACAAGTCCTTTTTGTTCCGGTGTTACAGCTGGACTCAACTGACTAATTGCTAGTTTGATCCAGTTTGCAGTGGCTTTCTTCAAAGCAAGCTGCATTGGGATTCAGTACTAGAGACTCCCTGCTTTGGGCTCTGAGATTTAAATTATGCAAAAATTATACAAAGAATTGGCTGTGGCTGCTCCAGCAGAAAAGACGCTCCAAATTTTGAAGGCCCCTCCCCCTCTAAAACGGCACCATCAACACTATGGTTAACTCGATAAGATATCTAAATTAAACCGTGTCGCGCACAATGTATAAACTCCTTTTCTCGCCGGGCTTTGAAGAGTTTTATCTCAAAACGTCTCCCCGTGAGGGGATGCTAGATTTCCCCACAAAGACGAAGGAAAGCTCCAAGCTATCATCCTCTGCAGAGCTCCTGTTATTCAATGAATGACCAATTTGAACAGAATAAAAACAAGAACCCGGGAAAAAGCTCATTAGCAGTTTAGAACATCATTAATTGTTATTGTGCTTTAATGTGGCGCAGCACGTAACTTCGGCTCTCGAAGCCTCTTTGCTTGGCAGCATGTAGCTTCGCCTTAAAGGTTTACACTTTGGCCTCTCTTTTGGCTCCTCAGTCCCCCCCGAAGGGCGCCACCATCCCCTATCGGCCGAGCCCGTCGCCGGCCGCCCTGCTCATCGCAGGCAACCAGGTAAGTAGGAACATTGACATTGACCTGCAGTCACACTTGAGCAGATTTATTTCAGCAGCCAACCCGAATGTTAATGAACACAATGACGGGATGTGATGCTCAATAGGGAAACTATGAGATATTCCTCTTGAATTTTGCCTGAATACTGAGGGCAAGAATGAATTGAAGACACTGCTAGATATGGCTCATATAATCCCGTTCAGGCATTTTACATGGAAATTTGAGTCAGGCTGTAAATCATGGAACAGAGTTTTCTTAAAACTTGTGGATATTTTAATTTATTTTTTAAGTACCCTTTAAATATGGCCTTACGTGTCGCTGAAGAAGTCAAAAAATGACTCCCATACAAGCAAATAAAAGCAAATGATTAAAGATCAATCCCCACCACTGTAATTGTTGTGGTAGCGGGGGCCCTGCATTAAAAAAATAAAATAATTATCTATAATACTGGTAAATGTCGGCGGTAACACCCAAATATTGGGGTTGTTCCATCCAGAGTTCTTGTCTGGCCTGAGGGTGTGTAGAAATGACAGATTTGAGTAGACAAGAGAATGCGCACAGGCAGAAAAGTGCGCAGCAGGATGCTTTTTCTGATTTACGCCCACGAGAGATTATAACCCAAACTGACTGGCTGCTTAGTCAGTGTGATGAGAACTGAGGTGATGTCATAGCATTGTTGCTTTACACCTTCCAAATTTGCATTTTATCTTTGGTTAATTGATTAGAACGAATAAATAAAATGAGTTGGGTATCCAAGTGAGGATAAGCAGGGCAGAAAAGGAATACATGGACTGAATGATAATAGAAATATTTTTTTAAACATTCAGACAATGAAATCTAGATGGCTCGCCTTCCCGCTATTGTTCCTCATGCGGTCTAAATACTGTTTTTGATCCAAGACTTATCTTCTGTTCTGAAATGTTGAATTCATGAGAAAGACACTATAATTTATTTCAACAATAATAGACACTTGGCAGGGTATACGATTCTTAATCAATTGTGTCGACTGTTGTCTTACCCTCAAAATTCCTACTACGTGAAAATGAATATGCCTTTTGTGCAATTACTACAAAAAAAGGCATTTGAATTCGATTCAGTTTGATTCGGTTCTATTTGATTCGATTCAGTTCTGTTCGGTTTTGTTATGTTCTGTTTTGTTCTGTTATATTCTGTTCTAATAACAGTTTTTATACTTTTGATATAATCAAGCACTAATGGTTTTCCATTTTGAACAATTTACAAGAGTTTCATTGGTTTTTCAGTAGAAATACAACACACACAGCCTAAGTGCGTGTGTGTGTGTGTACATGCTGAAATGCAGCTCTTGCAGAAGGCTGATACAACCACCCTGCCATTACATGGGGTGAGTCACAAGATTAGCAAGGGAGACCGGAGACCTGCCGTCTCCTCGGGCCGCAGCGGAGTCCAGATACTCGGCATAGCTGTCAGCAATTCTGACACGGTTCTTCGCTTTCCGGAATGGTGTTATGTTTGCGATATCCCGCATAATGGGCTTTCAAATTAAACCCGGGAGGTCAGTGAGAGATGGCTTTAATAACGGCCGCACAGTGATAATTGATGTTTGTATTACTTGTCGGGGGGAGAATGGGGAGGAGATGGAAAGGAAGGCTCTGTGGATGAGTCATTTCTTATAAGCCTGTTAGGTGTGTTAAAAACTCAGAAGTGTAGCTTCTGGAGCCCACCAAATTTGATACACGCATTGCACCCGGCCAGCAGGTATCTATTTGGAGTAACACTTTTTGGTAATGCACAATCAGAAGAATTATTATTAGTGGTAATGAATTTTTTTGCTTTTTCTCATGTATTTCAAGGTGTTTGAAGCATCCGATTTCACACCCCACCCTCTGTACTCAGTCACCCAGGGTGGGCTTGACCTGCAGCAGGTACGTCAAGTCTAAGAATAATTCTTGTTGTTTCAGTATCAAACAATCTCGCGACAAGCAAGCCCGCGTCTCCAAAAGTCGGGGGGCTGCGGAGGAGCTCGGGTGGCGGGTCCAAATTTAAACGGTCCATCCTCTGGCATGTGGCATTAAAAACAACAGCTGAGTGGAAGCTGCAGCTATTGTTCCAGCCTGTCATAAGAGCTATAAAGCCTCCTGAAACGTGATGCCGCCACTTTTATTTTAGTCCAGCCTTCCTGCTCATGCAGCTTACTGAGAAATATGCCTCTTCTATGACAGT
Organism: Syngnathus acus; assembly: GCF_901709675.1. Lineage (NCBI taxonomy): Eukaryota > Metazoa > Chordata > Actinopteri > Syngnathiformes > Syngnathidae > Syngnathus > Syngnathus acus. Next base: position 17,777,916 of record NC_051088.1, on the reverse strand, counting down.
AGGAAACCGCGGGTGTCCTTGTACCTCCAAAATCATCACTTTGCATAAGGACCCTAAAATAGCATGTTTGGTAAACCATTAACACTTTGAAATGGGCAATAATTGGGAAAATTAAGACATGTGGACTACTGGACTGACCATTTTATAGAGTTGTGAAAAAATACAAAATTTACAATATTTGGACATGGGAGGTTTTGGCCCGACACTAGTGAAATAAAGATCTGATGCAGATGCTGAAAAAAATAAGTTCTGAATAAAAATAAAAATGTCAAAAGATTTGAGTTTAGTGATAGAGTTGGGTAGAGTAGCAAAAAATATACTCAAGAAAGAGACTTGTTTTGAGAACAATGATTGAAAATGCGGTATTAGTAGTATCACGAGTGGTACTCAGGCTCCCTCGAGTGGTACGCCAAAGAATCACTCAATGAAATGTTCAAACTGTGCATAATGGTAGTGTTTTTTAACCAGTCCAGTGCACATCACTGTCAGCCATCATTCCATCATTGTCTTAGACCAGCCCAGTCAGTCCAAGTCATTGGCAACAACCAATCGGCGCTAAAAACCTAACCGGTACTAACCGGTGCTACAGCCACTTGACGTAGTAAGTACATTCTAGTCGCCAATTGGCTATCGTTGACAACCCTAACCCACCCAAAGTTACAAAAGTTTTGGGAGTAGATATAGCGCGTTAAAGAGCAAGATTATTGCGGTACTTATTGTTTCGTACTTGAGAGTTTAAAGGCGGTATGAATGATGCATTTGAAGGGCAAGCTCTTATCTCCACTTTATGGCCATGGATGGACTCTTGATAGCAAGCAGACTGCTGGCGTCAGGCAGAATTGAGTTAAGCTGAGTGCTGTCTGCTCTGACCAGAAATATATTGATGCAGGCCTGCATAGTCACCAGCCTCACTAATTACACGGCGAGGTAGGGAGGGGCCGGCATGGGGGCTGATGGATGGACTGGGACAACATGGGGTTCTCTTTTGTGGCTTTACATTTCATGGCATGCATTCAAGTCGGGCTTTGCTCATCAAAATGAATGGAAATGCCAAAAATCCATTCTAGGCTTCCCCAAAAACTGTTTGAAAGGTTTTTGGACACACACATGCACATAATATATTTGTTCTTTCCCTTTGAGAAGCTGGAATGGATTCATATAGTAATTTCCATTCATTTCAATGGGAAAGATGATTTCAGATTCTGGTTTTGGGAGTTCTGAAAAGGGTCCAGGAACAAATGAAATGCAATGCTGTAATTAAAGGACCGTCAACAGTGTCAATCAAAAGGGACCATTCCCTTTGCAAATCCTATACAGGATATTTGAAGCATCTCGGAATTTTTTGTTTCTAAACTCTTGCGAAAGGCTTGCAAACTCTGTTCATTTTTTTCCTGATTGATCAATCGATTGATTGATTAATTAAAAAATATGAATTGCTTCATGATGACCATCCTTTTTCTGACCGTCAATGTATCCCAATGGTAGAATTTTACCACACAATGAGCTAAAAAGGTTCCATCATTTTGACTTTCCTTTCATCCAACAACAAAATAAATCATGCGAGCAAAATACCAACATTCCACATGACTGCACCTTTTCATATGTACAGCTTTGACTAACTGGCAAGAGACCTTTGGCACCACATGCAAAATCTTTCAAAGACAAGTGTGCTAAATAAAGCTAGACTCAAATGTGTGAAGCACAGTACGCCGGTGGATGAGATAATAAATATGTTTTGTGGTTTGAAATGTCTCACGGTAATGTAATCAAAAGGTTGCAAAATCTTGGGAAGGAAAAAAGACAACTTTGGTGTGTTTCGAGCAGCGAGGCTCTTCCAGTAAGAGAGTGCGCAGTCATTGCCCGCCTGCTGCCTTTTATTGCTGCAATATATTTAATGCAGGATGATGCTCTCTTGCAGGCCTACACTTTGCAAAACCAATACGGCATTCCACACTCGGAGGTGAGTGGATGCAATACGCTGAGTAGAAACTAGTGCGCACATGACAATGCTCTTTGTATTCAATTTGCAGTTGGCCAAACTCCATCAACTCTCCATGCAGCAAAGTCTCAATCAGGTGGCCCAGCCCGCTTCGACTATCATCCCTGGTATGGACCACAGCATCGCCTAGCAATTGGAGCTTTAGTTTTCAAAACTGCCTTCAAATGGCTGAATTTAAATAGGTCAAGTTTTTCATATTAGATATTTTTATGATTAAGTTTAGCCTATAAAAGCTTGGGCAATACAGATTTTACCATTATACCATTTTTCCACATGATAGATTATTATCATTATTAATTATTTATTATTATTATTATTATTATTATTTTGTTGTTTTTATCAGCTTTAGTCTATGAATTGTCAGGGGGAAAAAAAACATGTTGAGCATCGTTTTTGAAGGTAAAAGCAGTTTGCAAACGTCTTATTTTGATTTGACACAAATATAATCAGTTTGCTTTCATGAAGGTCTACAGAAATCAGAATGTTTACTGTTGAGAGGCTAAAATCAGTTTGAGCCTCAACAATGACTCTGGACAACTCATCGATTATTAAAACAGCTTGAATTGTACAATCGATCCATGAATTGTTGCACGGCAGCTGGAATCAGAGGATTTAGACAATTTTAAGATGAACAATAGCCCTAAGTGATTAATTGAATATCAGAATGTTGTCGATTAATTTGAGGATTGAGTAATTGTCTAATTTTGGTACCTCTAATATGAAAGGAATAATTATTTAAATTCTGCATTTATTGTTGAGTGAATTCTTGTGCATTCTCTCATCAGGGATGGAAGCAAACGCTCAGACATCTCAGGAGCTGCTTATTCCCAATGATGTAAGCAACCCTTTTTTTTATTATTATTATTATGATTCTTTCACATTTGACCGTAAAACACTACTTCCACTCCCTGCTGACTGGTGCGACTTTAAAACACACGCAAGGCTCCTTGCTAATTATGATCATTATTTTAACCTCAGCCTAACCCAAGGTTAAAGGGATTACAGTTGATACGGATCCTTTTGCGTGATTGTCTGGGCTGCATTGCAGTGTCTTCCAGTGGCTCCTGCGAGTGCCGTGTAAATCCTCTCATGTTCCCTGACCTACTTAGAAACTGTCTGCTATCAAAACAGCCAATAAGGAAGCAGACAAACATCCTTTCCCTCTTTAGTTAGCCAATCTGAGCGCACAAATTACAGACCTTTGATTCACATCATAATTTATTCAGAATAATAAATGTTGAAAAAAAATCTCAGTTTGTAAATTTAATCCTAACCTGCCGCATTATCCAACGTAAGAAGAAGACCATAATCTTGGTCACAATTCTTTGGGAATAAAGATTAAAGAAGGAGTCTTCTTGGTTTCTTTACATTTACAATCCCATGAAAGGATCAAACCTAACATTGTGCTGCCGCATCACTCGTTCTCCGACTATCCTCTGCTGCAAGCTCCCTCCATCTCATCTGAGGAAATAAATCTTTGGAAATTGGGTCACAAATAAGTAGCTTCAAAGGGTAAGAGTTTACTTTTTGGCAGATGCAAACTGGAAGGTCACTGGGGATATTTTGAAGTGAAGAATTAGGGATTATTTGCACTTGGATCTAAATTACAGCTCACTGCACCTATATATATATATATATATATATGCTGACACATACCTAAAACAAATGTTTAAAACAACTGAAAGACACTAACAGAAATACTGTAGCATCTACGTATGTTGTCGTGCTTTAACCCTTCAGGCAACAGACTGAACACAAACGGTACAGCAAGAACACATAGACAGACAATAACAGTAATCTCCTTTATGCAGTGTATTCTTTACGCTTGTGTAGAAGCGTGACTATGAAAAGCACTCCCCGCTGCAATATGATTGGCTGCCGCATCCAGGCAGGATTGCTTGGAACTCAAATTGGATTTATACCGTAAATGTCTCAGTGGAGGTCATGTATATCCGTCTGTCTTATACTGCCCCCATATGGCCAAGGCAAGCACACCAGATGTAGCCCCATTCAATTGATGCGGTGTGACAAAAACTGTTTCATGCTTTTTGATCCTATTTAAGAGTGCTGTTTGGCCTCATTACAATTTGTTTTTTTTGGAAAGGGTGAGGCCTGCAAAGAATGAATGTTATTTTCATCCATTTCAAAAGGGAAATCTCATTTGAGGTAGAGTTTTAAATAATTCAATTTGTATCTCAAGGCATCTCTGTTTAGCTACCCAACGTTTCCCCTTGAAAAGCTCTGTAAATTCTAGCCTACATCCATTTAACCTTCCACGTGTTTCTAGAAAAAAAAAGATCATTTTGCTCACTGTCCAAAGGAGAAGAGGAAAAACAATCGCAAGATTGATGACTCCTGGTTGCACTGTTTTGCAGAGTACAGTTGCAAACCTTCAGACCTTCAGCGACATTTGTAAAATAGTCTGAAGGTTTTTTTATTTTTAGTTTTTTGGAGTAAATCCCCACAGTGAGCAAAACAATGCATCGATGGAATGAGGGATACTAGTTCTCTATGTGACAGGGACAGCTGTAAGCTCCCATTGTTCCAGAAGAGAGGACTTATAGGGAGGATGGCGCCCCCGTGCACCCCCGGCCCCCATCACGCACAATTTGCTCCGTGCAATGAACACCGATGCACTGAGAAAGTGCTTACACATGGTGAACAGGATAGCGTACTTAAGCACTACAAAGAGTTTGCCAGAAGAGAAACGGCTGCGCACACCGCCATCGCATCCTTCTTCCTGCATCCTCTCCGATGACTAGCTCAGCAGGAAGTGGATGACACACTGTATACGACAGCAATACGCTTACGCCAAGCATATTGTACACTCTCGAGCATGACTGGGAAAGTTAAATGCCCGAATGGGCCACAGTTTTTCCATCAGTGCCTGTGGTGGGGATTACAACGGACTCCACACTTCCAAACCAGATGTGTGAGAAAAATTAAATAGGGACAAAATACTGCATGTCAGTTTATTTGTATGCACATTTACACATAAAATCAACTCAAAGATCTTAACAGAATTTAATATCATACTGAATGTCCTTCATGTCATCCTGAAATTAATAAACCGGTTGTATGAACACGTTGCAGTATAGGGCAGTAAAGTTTGTCCCCAAAGCGTCCTTCTACATGGTGAGTCAGTCGGCCATCTGTCACAACAGCCGCGTCTCCAACCCATCATGTGCGTTTGTAACACTGTCAAGCGTTGAATAATATATCCGCGTTTCTGGAGGGTACAAATTTATTAAATTGCCCTCATGTACTTCCAACGAGCTCTCAATGGTTATTGGGCGGGGGCTGTTGTTTGTGCTTTGTTCTTGACAGATTTGGGTTGGAGGGGCTGGTGTGCAATGTCTGCCATCTAGTTGTGAACACCGGTATTACAACTTAAACTACTCTGAAAAAAATAGATATTTTCAAAAATTAATCTAGGGCCGCTCGGAGTGTGGGCTGCCAGTTGCTCATCGCTGCTCTTGAGCTTTTCCAAAGAATGCCACCGTCATTTGCACCAAACCTGATGACAGCTGGCGTCTATTGACAGCTGTAGTGAAAGGCCAGAGAAGATTGCGAGTCTCAGTGGGTGGAGGTGTTAGCTGTGATTTGGACTTCTTGCTGGCCATTGTCTCCAGAGTGACTCTTTTTAGGCAGCCTATGGTCTGTGTGCCCCCCCTCCAACCACCCAAGCCCAAAATAGCCAGATAGACAGAGCAAGCTGGCCTCTATGTGACAAATCAGACTTTGCCCGACAGGCCGCTTACCTCTCTCGAAAGGAATGCCAAACGCAGGAACAAGAGCGGCATGGGCGGCGCGTGTGTTTGTGTATTTCAGCCTCTGCGTCAGCCGCCGCTAAGCTGCCAACACACACACATACTACAAGTACTCCATCACTGTCTACCCCACAGCCAGCCGCACACACACACACCCTATGCTCCCCCCACCCGGCTGTATATCTGCCACTGAGCTCTGAGACCCTGCACTTGAGCTGATACACACCCTCTGTTGAATTTCTATTGTTAGTCGTAAGCCGGGCTCCGCTTTGGGTGAAACGCAGCACATGCGCACTTGTATTTTGGAGGTCGACGCAATTTCAATCTCCTGTTGTCTTCTCCGGCTGAGGGGAAACATCTGATAGATATTTGAGTTGTTTTTCCATCATGTTTTCCATTAGTGTGGAGATGCGTCTCTCTGCATTGGTTTGGGAAGTCGCCGCCACTCGGAGAAATCAATAACCTTTTAGCTACTCAGATTAATGAGAGGCAAATGTGCCTTCTGTCTTCTCTTTCGCCCATGCACACTCAGAGGCAATTAAGCCAAGTCCCGGAAGAGTAAAAAAAAATGCTTTTGACATGAATGATTGATGGATGGATGAGCAACTCACTTGAGGAAAAACAATGTTATTGCAATACTTGAAGTGGTTTTTCTTTTGTCTGCCAATTTGATTTATCATCATAGGTTTCAATTGGGATTTGTTGGATTTACAGTCTTTGTCCACCATGGATACACTGATCATTGTGGACCTAGAAGACAGTAGAGTGGCGCCTTCATATGACCCAATTTACATTTCCAACAATACGAGCCGTTGTTCTGTAGATTTGAGACACAAGCGCTGTATGGTGGCAGTGAGCTCAAGTCCACACACTTCTCAACGAGCAGCAGCAGTCTGGCAGATATAAAAAAAAAATTATAATAATAAATTGACTTCAAGATCTTTAATCGTACTTCTGGTTGAAGTCTAAACATCAAACAAAAATAAGTACACATTGTGCATTTAAAGCAACCTAACTTTATTAAAGTCACTTTAGCTTAATGCTAATAAACAATGGAAAAGTCCATAGATGGGCTCATGAATAACATTTGGTTTGCAATGTTATAACAGTGGCCCGACCGAAGCTGATTTTTTTTAGGCTGATTCCAATATTCGACAGAATAAAATTCAGATAACCAATTAAATGGACGATTTGGAAAAAAAAAATACAATGAATAAAATAACTCTTCTTTCTGGTCCCTGATCGCTTACAACTATAAAGATATGAATTACAGGCATAGTATTTGACTGTTATAGCAAAGATTCACATCTTATTTCAACTTAGCTCTAACATCAAAACAGTAAATCAAATGGCTGGCCGATTAATCGGTCAAATAGTTATAACGCTTTGATCAATGCAAATAGTTGACCAAGCAATTTATCAATACACACATTCTTCCCCCTTTGTGAAAGGAACTACTACTACTTTTTACAGGGCCACATGAAAGCAATTGTAAAACTCTTGGTTTGTGTCTGCTTGACTTTTTTGTACTGCACCCTGGTGGCCAAGTAGAAGAAGCTGCACTGAAATAATCATGCTGCACCAACTGTTTAATTCTTTACATTCTATTTTATTATGTTATTACTGGATGGTTTTATAAGTAGAACATTAGAGAGTGACATTTTACTCCTATTTATTATTTTTCTACGCTTGTTGCCATCCTTGTCATTAAGCCAATGAACAAAGAATTAATTTATGATTGTACTAACGTCCTCCATGCCAATCCTCCCTTCTGTTTCTTCTCTCTTAGCTGATCGGCTCCATCATCGGCCGTCAGGGCACTAAGATCAACGAGATCAGGCAGGTGTCGGGGGCCCAGATCAAGATCGGCAGCCAACTGGACGGGACAAGTGACCGCCATGTCACCATCACAGGAACCCCAGTCAGCATCAACTTGGCCCAGTACCTCATAACGTCCTGGTAAGGGCTAGCACGTAATTGAATGAATCGCAGGGAAAGCCTGGGGGGAAGTGCATCCCTTTAAAAGGGTCAAAGGTCATCCTGTAGTCATAAGTGATAATGAGCTACGTCCTGGTTTGACCGGTAATTAACCCCCAGGGGAAGAGCAAACGTATTGCGGTTTTTGATGGAAAGAAATATTAGAATGTAGCTCACATCTTGTATGACTCAGTTAGTCAACCATGACTTGAGATCACGAAGCCCTGTAAGATGTTGACTAAAAAAAAAGGAATGAAAAAACAGAACTTTACAAAAAGGTATGGATTCGTATTGTTGCCACATCATAAAAAAAAGTTCAATATCATATTTTACTAGGGAAGGTTGGCAAGTAAAGTAACTATGTACATAACGCAACTGTACTGTTCTGTAAAAAAGTCAAATGTTTAAAACGATTGTAAAAATACCTAGATAGTAGCTGTGACCTGAACCAAAAGATACTGCTTTGTTTTGTTTGGCCAAATGCAGAAATCAAACTTATTATTAATACAAATTAACACATTACAATTTGAAGGTATTATGTGAAAAGTGATACTTATCACAAACATGACATTCATCATGTCACAATAATGTGAAAATATTTTTGTGGGTGTAATTGAAATGCGCTTCTGTACAGAATAATACCTATTAGATCAAATAATGTAATAATAATGATATAGTTTCCCCTGAGAAAACATGTGCGACTCCAGACTACTGGACTGAAAATATGTTGCTTTTCATCTGGTAGGAAATGAAAAAAAAAATGTTTGGCACTTTAATGAAAGCCTTGAAGACAAGGCATGGTGTGTGCGTGTACCAGGATTATAAATGCATTTTCTTGCAATTTCCTGACTAATGAACACTGATGGGGAGATGCTGGCACTCTCGCATGCCTCTCTACCACTTTGATAGAGCGAGAGAAAAAATCTAGAGCATTCCCTCAGCTTGAGATGCACGCAGCATGTGAAATCTGCCAAGATCATCAGCCTGCCCACCCATATGTCTGGTGATAATTCAAAGCATAAAGAAAATTGGATAAATCATCTCTGATATATATTTTTTTTTTTTTTTGAGGAGTACACATTTGCTTGTTAGGACTCACATAGTCTTCTATTTCAAGTCCCCATCTAGCCTCTGCTTCCTCAATGCTAACATACAATGGGAAACTCCATAGGCACACAGGCTAACAGTTAGCATCTATTTGGCGGCCATGCTGAAACATGTTGACACACCATGTAATAATATCAACAGGCATATATTCTTTATCCTCTGAGAAGAACAACCAATTTTACTGCCATACTGAGAAGCAGAGACAGGAGCTGATCCTCTAGTTCAGTGGTTCTTAACTTTTTTCCTTGTTCGCACCCCATTCAATTCACCAACCAGTTCTCGCACCCCTAACCCTAACCCTAAATAATTATTAGAATAATAATTGGTTTACTTTATAGCTATAAGGCTTAATTAGCATTATCCCTAATGCCAACACAATGACTTCTTGATTTCCAGAATTTTTCACTTTTTTCGGTTACCCGACCATTATCCCCGAAAAATTGTAAATTTCCCCCAGGGTATCCTCGCGAACCCTAGGAAGCATTCTCGCACCCCTAGGGGGTGCGTGCACCCCCGGTTAAGAACCACTGCTCTAGTTAGTACAATCAGTCTGTCTGTCTTATACTGCCTGCAAGTGGCCAAGGCTCGAACACCAGAATGAGCAGCAGAACTAAAGAAGAGAGTATGACTGACTTTCTATTTGTATTCAATTATGTATGCTTTTAAAAAGGAGTTTCTGTGAAAAATCACATTAACATCACACTATTTTTAGTTTTTAGAGAGGCCGGAACAGATTCGAGGGATTTCATTGCAATGGGAAAACAATGGGGAAGAATTTGAGTGTGGTGAAAGACCAAATTAAACACTCAAGGCGCCACTTTTTCAGTTTTACTTTTGGAGCCTTCACTTATTTTTCAGTTCGATCAACTATGGCTGCAGAATGAATCAATTTCTTCTCGTGATGGCAACGGGGTCCGCCATGATTAACTTAACACGATCGTCAATGATGTCTACATTTCAAATGCAGACTCTGTCGCATGTCTTCATTTTCCCTCCCGTCTGCCCTCGCAGTTTAGAAACGGCCAAATCCACAGCCCAGGCTTCCACCATGTCGTCTCCCGTCGACCTCAACATGGCCTTCACTCAGCCGGCGTCCCCGGCCGCCTCGCCCGCTCCCACCCTGGCCACCGTGGGCGCCTTGACCCCGGCTCACATGATGGGCGCCCCTTACGGCGCCGTGCCCCTCTCGGGCCTGCTGGGGATGAAGTCCATCCCCTTTCTGACTCTGTCCGGCCCCGCCCCGGCCGTGGCGGTTACGGCGGCGCCGTCCCACACCACTCTGGCGGCCTACACGGCCAAAATCTCCTCAGCCAACTGCATCAAAAAGCCAGAGAGACAGAAGTTTGCGCCCTACTGATGACGCCTCTGCGCCTCCGCAACCGCGGGGCCGACGGAAGGACGGAAGTTGAGTGTTCTTCCCGCAAACGCCTGATGTAGCCATATCCTGGGGCAGACACGCCCTTGACTTTGATTCTGCGATGCACCAACAGAGAAGAGACCAACAGAGTAAAGCTTTTCAAAATCATTTACAGATATACAAGTCAAATGTGAGTTTCACGTCAATTGGTGGGCCGCCGTCATCGTCACTTCACTGTTATCGATCTTTTCAAACGTGTACAAGGGCTTGAAGCTCATCTGAGAGACACATGTGGAAACACCTTTTCACATGTGCGTCTCATGTTGGAGGTCAGCCATAAGTATTTATCCTTCAATAATTTGTAAAGTACTATAATCAAATGACAAAATGCTCTACTGTAAGATGCTTTTATACAATGTCTATGTTTGCCTCTGGAAGTTTTTAAGAAAATTTGTAAATGTCTGGGGGGATTTTCTTTTTGGAGGTACCGTACTTGACCGTTCAGTATTTTGTTCATTTGGTTGGATTTTATTTTGATTGTGCACTCGTTTAATCTTTATTTATTAGCATTGTTACATGTATTAAAAGTCTCTTTTTCCTGATGTGTTTTTTGTCCTTTTTTTGTCCTTGATGCACAGGATGCATTCAACAGTGGAATACATTTTCTTCATCTCCTAGATTGACAGAGTCACAAAAAGATTTCAATTCACCAGATACGGGGGGGTCCAGAAATCTTCTGAAATTCACCTCCCAGAAATGTCACTTGTTTGGGAATCACTTTACACAACGCTAACAGGCAGAAGTTGACGAAAGAAGCAATGCACAACATAAAACCTTTTTGGTCTGACAAGCCATTAATGTAAATATCTACATTAAAAATGTTATTTGCTATATTGACAGTTCATTCATTGGCTTCACCATCCTGACCAAATCCATTTTGGATGGCAAGCATTGAGGTGACCAGGAAAATATGAAGCATAAGTAAAAGTAAATAAGCAACTTACCTGAGTGTTTAAACATAAGCATACATATGCCAAACATAAACATCCACTTTGCCTTTGTGAATACTTCAAATTGATTGAGCCACTCAAAGTTCAGATAAACACAGCTTTTAACTCAAACCAAACATTTCAAACAAACTAAGCATTAACCAGAATTAGAATATTTCCTACCAGTTGTGTGTGACCAGGAACTGAGGAGTCTCTTTGGGTTGTTTGTCTTTGCTTTCTTTGTGAAGCTTTTTCTTTCTTTCTTTCACGAACAGGCTTTCCCTGGTTTGTTCCCCCAGCTCACATGCTGGTCTGTAGGCAATATGGCCGTCCCTGTCATCTGACAAGAAGTTTGGTGAATAGTGATGTGCCTCTTTTATCTCTGCCCCCTGCAGCTCTGGAGAGGGACTAGTGGATATTTTGACTGAATGATCTCTACCTCTGTTAGTAGATGTGACAATGAGTGAATTCTAGACTTTCAGATTTAATTCTTCGAACGGATAGAAATTACAGCCCATTTTCTGGAACTCAAAAGTATTTGAACAATACTGGTGAGGCCAGGCTACTTCTCTTAGCCATGCAAAGACAAAGTGGGTGCCAGTTGGTGATGCTGATAAAAGATTGTCTTTATTGTTTGGTATTGTGAATGAATTCCATACCACAGCAGTTATGGGAGTAGGAAAACCACTTTTACAACCAAACACTGTCCGATCATGCTAACACCATATGTACAGGAAAGCACATTGAAAAGTGTATAAATTATTTATATGAGACTCATAGTCAAGAACGGTGGAGACACCCACAGTCTAATGGATTCTTCCTTTTTCAAACACTGATTATAGATATTTATCAATTACATTGATCTCTGGAGTACATGTATATACACGAAAACAACAATAAATCTTTTTCGGGGGTGTCTGCAATAATTCTCAAAAATATCTCACAATACCGCTGTATGTACAGTAACAGAATTTACATTGGAAAATCGGAATTGTTCCTATGGTTTGAGTATCGACTCATTCCATAGTTCTCCTCCTCCGTCGATACTCGCACGGTGTCTATATCTAACCTCAGGCTCATTTCCATACAAAGTACAGCAAGGCGTGCAGTACGAGGGCCCTTTGTAAAGAAGCTCACACCACTGATGATCTCACATACAAAAATAGATGTTGTCTAGTCAGCTGGAGATGCAATGTACAGTAACACGAAGCCTCCACCTGCCAAATAAAACACCAAGGGAAAAAAAAGGAAAAAGTTCAACATCACCTTCCTTCGCCATTGCATTGTAACAAATGCTTGTTCTCTGTCTGATACGCGATTGGTTTGTACGTAACAGGCCGTGACCGAGAAGAGAAGAACCGCAGGTAGGATAAGAAATATCAGCACTACGAACAAAACCACAACCCGAAACCCGAAACCAAAGCAAAAAAAAAAAAAACATCACTAAGCGGATTTGTTTTTTTCCGTCAAGGGAGTGAACACAGAGAAGAGCTTAGAGTCCAGATGAAAGGTCAAACTGTATGTGACTGCGCTTAAGGCAAGTAGGCGATTGCAACACTTTCTGAGTGGATCAGGGGCTTGACAGTGTCATCATCCAGGTTGAGCCCTCACTGTTTAACAGGATCTGATAGAGGAAAGGAGAGGGGAGCAGAAAGCGTGACAGACAAGAGGTGTGAAGTGGAGAGTCCTTCCAGCCTTCATTCACTGAGAACAAGTCACATTGACAGTTTTGGGAGTGATTCATTCCAGGCAGCCTGTCAGCCCATAGCCGTTCCTCTCCACGTATCGTTTTAGGTCCACAACAAAGATTCAAATCAAAGCACTTTGACAAAAAAAGAAAAATCTGAATCATCAGGTCTGCAACTTGTACAAGTTGATCATCTGGAATTACATTCACGTGGGTTTCCATACGCACGGTACGGATGGAGAGTAGTCAGTCCCTTGAGATGGCGGTCCGATCTTCGCAACCTGCTCGACGTCTTATCGGAAAAGAGAGCGTCATTCCAGTCATGAGTCACTATTAAGGAGCACTTAACAGTGTAATGGATGTACAATATGAAGCCTTTGAAAACACTATCATGTAGCAAATTTATCAAAATAAGAATTCCTGGATGTGAAGCATTGAAAGCAGAAGTCACTTCACTGTGAATAGCCAACCACCTAACGCTGCGTTGTGAGTTCATCCTGCACTGGCATGATCATGGTCGCTAGACTTCACAAAACGCTTGTCGAATTATTCTCAAATGGAAAACATGCTCACAGACAAGTTGTACAACTGTGTACAATCAAGATGTTTTCGCTGGCCCGTTAGTCAGCGGCTCCTGTTCGTTTTTTCTTTTTAAAACGAGCCACGCGGCCCCGCCCTCGCCCCCATGCGCACTGAGTTAAAAACACAGCGAGGAACATGCTTTCATGTCGGACATTTCCCCACTACTTTCACGCAGTGCGCATGAAGGGAAGATGGGGATCACTGCGCCTCCTCGTGCTCCTCACTGATGCATTGCTCCCAGGGATGCTTTCCCTGCTCGTCCCTGTGCCCGTGGGGGGAGTGGAAGATCCTGCGGGGCAGCGGAATGGGCTGAGGCTGCAGATCCTCTTCCGGGATGCAGCCCTCCCGCAGGTAGGGTTTGGGCGGGATGGCAGGGGGCTGGGGCCTGCGATAGGGGATGTGATGGGGCCCGTGGACGGGTGGGTGATGATGAGGCGCCGGCCCGTGGGAGTGGCCGTCAAGCCCCGAGTGAGCGTGCGTGTGAGGGTGGGAGTGAGGGTGCGAGGCGGGGCTGCGGTAGTGGAAAGGGCGGACCGGGTCCACCGACTCCATTTCTGGGGTGCCGTAGTGAATGTGCAGGTAGGAAGAGGCCAGGTACTCATCGGGGGGCGACCACAGGTGGCTGGGGAGGGGCTCCAAGGCGTCATTCCTGATGGGGCCCGGATCAGGATACTGGCCGCTGAAGTTACTCTCGCTCAGGGAGGAAACGCCGCTGCTGGCGCTGCCGGACAGGGTGGAGTTACTGCCCCCCAAAGCTGACTGAGGGCTGGTGGGGGAACCGGGAATTGGGTGGAGGGGCGACTAGAGGGAGAGAGACAAACAGGCACGTGTTAAGAACTACTCAACCCTGGAGAACCACCGCGACTTCATCATTGTGACTCATGTCAAAGGTGTATTGATTAGGATGGAAATAGCTTTTTTTCTGATCCAAATATGACACCGACGTAAATCATGACAGAACTTTTACCTTGTTTAATTAAAAAAAAAACGAATAAAAATCTGAATGTAGTGTTCAGAATTAATTCATTCCAAAAATGCTAAAACCAATCGTATGAAATAACTTAAATCCAATTAACGTGTTCCAGACACACACAAATATTTTTATAATTTCGTAGAGAATGAATATATGCACTTTGTACTTTATAATTATCTTATTTCATATTTTTATATAGAATGTCACTTTTTAACCAGCCGAAATACCTCTACATTGTTGAAAGCCGTATGCAACGAAATTTCGTTTTGTACACACCTAGTGTTGACAAAATGACAATAAAGTTCTGTCTAAGTCTAAGTCTAAGTCTAATATATGCATAATGCCCATCCCGGGTTTGTACCTTTCGAAGTGAACGCACAGGCAGGGCAGGTGGAGGGTCACTGTTTTGCGGGTTAAATGTGTCACATTGCATCAGGAAATGTCCTAGAAGAAGAAAAAACAAATCTGACATGACGAAGCATCTTTTTCAAGATTGAGCATGATCGCTGCTGTAAATGGGACACGTACCTGGTGGGAAAGATCTTGGAGGGATGGGTGGCATAATTACACCTCCAGTCGAAGTTGGCATGTAGGACACATGGTCCCTGTTCTCTCCATCCAGGTTCCAGCTGCCGGGAGCATTGGGAAACACTGTAGGCAGTAGAAAGGCGTCATCTTGCTTGCAAATAACACAAAGCACAAATATTTCGCAAGCACCTTTCTCCGGCAGAGTCATGTGAGGATCCGTACACGGCTTGCAGGGGCTGACTTGTTGCAGTAAGGCACGCTGCATGTGGTTATTCTATCCAAGATGACAAATATTGTGTCAGCGGCTGTGCTATTTTCTCAAATGGTCTGCTGTTTGTCCCTCATGTGATCTGGACTCATTGCGTCCTACCTGTCCGTTTTCCGCCAAGTTGTAGTACAGAGAGTTGTTGACCCGCTCGCGATGAGATGGCAGCAGGATCATCACTTCCCGGTTGTGTTTGGCCTTGTCAGGCAAGGACGGCGAGCCTGCAAAATACAAAAATCCGTACATGTGAAATGTAAAGGCTACCAAAGCAGCCAGAGCAGAAAAGTTCCGCTTTTAAGTTTATTTGTTCCCATTGTGAAATGTCATACAATAGACTACTATATCATGCAAAGGTATCATGAAGCCACAATCGGCAACCATACATACCTCTGGCACTCGAGGGAGCAGAGTTTATAATTTGGGAGGAGTTGGAACGTATCGAGCTCAGGCTTGAGGACGAAGGGCTCGGCTGTGAAGCATGGATGAGAATAACACAGGATAAGTTTTTCAAAATTAAATTGTAGAAAGTGCAGTCAGAGTCATTTTGTTGCATTTCAAGCATTACCTGCATGTGTATGGACTCCTCGGGGTGCTCCCCCATGAGACCCTCTGTCATTATGGCGAGGTTTACCGGCCCTGTCTCGCTCGAAGTGTGAGAGGACAGAGAGGAGGACGAGTGACGAATCAAACCCTGCAGGTTCAGAGGGCTGCAGGAGACAGATGGATAAAGAGCAAATCTGGGACTTAAATTCTGTTCTATAGACAGCTGTCCTATAAATACATTGGATTTTATTGATGGTTGATTGAATTGATTTTGTCTTAATTAGTATATTTGCAAAATGTAACTAAAACTAAACAAAATGCATTACATTACTTGAATATTATGGTACTTGGATTACATTGCGTTCTGACAATATTTAATAGTGACTGTATCCAAATTCAAAAATGTTTAAAGTAAGCTGCTCAACCTTGAAATTAAGCCACTTGTCCTTTGCAAAAGTTACATTGCACTTGAGCTTATTTTATCAAGTGTGAAATGATCTTAAACTTTGGACATTCTCTGCCTTTTACACACTCTTTCCTCCTTGCTCGCACTTATTGCTTACATGATTCAGCGGCAACAGCGCGTGTGGAAAAAATAATCACAGCAAAATCCCACGATGCACGAAATCAGAAAAACGTGAACCGTGATATAGCAAGGGACGACTGTGTTCCATTTTAAGGGTCAATGAAATTTTCTGAAACCCTTCATCCGAATACCAGGAGAGACTTGATTGTATATGTGTATGTGTTGGGTAACTGACCTGTGTCTGTGTATGAGCCGCAGACTCTCGGGGCTCATGTGGCTGTGGGAGGACAGGACACCTCTGGGAGAATTGACCCCGGAGCAGCCAGCAGGGCCAAATCGATCCACGCCGGGCACACCCTGCTGTGTCCCAAAAATATACTACTCTGAATATTTATACTGCTCACGTGCTAGTGTCAACATGCTAATTAGTGAGTTTTTCTTTTTTAATGCGTTAATTCACTATAAGGCTTCACAATTATGGCCAAAATGATAGCCATAATTTGTTTTTTGTTTAATATTTTTGTATTTTTGTTTAATAAGATTCATAATTATTCATGTTAAGGAAAACAGTTTTGCTGAACAAGTTTTCAAAAATAAAATGTATACAGTTTTCAGTTAAAAATTAACTTTAAAATAAATGCATTATCATAATAGAATAAATGCTAAAATAAAACAAGGGCTAATTTAACAAATATGCAATTATCTTATTTAATGTCATTTCTGAATCTGAAACAAGTCCAGACAATAGATAATGATACTTTTTGAAACCCTAACTCATGTCCTTTATGCTTCTGAGCTTTGCAGTTGTTTTCTTCTTTTGACATGACTGGCTTGATCAGCAAAAACACCACCAACGATCTGGGTAATTTCATTTTAGCAGCCAAAATCGTGATCATGATTTAAAACGGATTAATTGCGCAGCCCTCTGAGAAGCCAATATAGTATGACGGCATGAAAATGTCAATTTGTTCCAGCTGTAACTCACATGGTGCAAGCCAGTCCTCATCATGTGGAACTGGTCCACCAGCTTTTTGTGCAGTGGACGCATCTCCGGGTGGACCAGCTTCTCATGAACAGCTAGACCCACTCCAAGAATGTGCACCTACAGCAAGAAAGGTATTTAAAGGGATACTTCACTCATTGTTGATCGGTCGTTACCTGAGCTCTGGGCAACAGTGATGTCATTTTCAGTCGAGTAACAACATGTTTAAAGTTATTAATTGTACATTAAAATAACATTTATCAAATTCATTTTAGATAAAAGATTAGCATTCTATGACTGAAAATTATTTGTTTAATGTTTGGCACTTTAAAAAAGAAAGGGTTTTTTTCTGCACCTGTTATTGAAGCAGAATTTGGAAAAATGAGCCTGTAACAAAAGTGACTCTCCTACATCACTCATTTTCTTGCAGGCTGATCAATAAAAAAGAAGATATTTTGAAAACTAGGAAATTTAGATTAGGCATTATTTGACATTAGAAATTCTGACCTGCTCCTGCATCAGGTCCTTGAGGTGGGTGATCCTCTCCGTGTCCTCAGGGTGACTGCTGATGTAGTCCTTGTCGAAGAATGCCTGTTGAAGAGGCAGGTGTCAATAGTCAGGACAATTCCACGCATGAGCCAGTGCTTCGTGTCTACCTCTTGGTATCTGGCGATGCCTCCGTTCACCGCGGCGTCTATGACCCCATTGAGGCACATGCTGAGCGGGTTGATGTTGCCGTGATGCTGTCTGTGCTGGTACTGGCTGATCAGAGTGCGCAACTCCTGGGTTTTATTTTCCACCACGTAGATGGCATTCTCCAGAGGGCTCACCTCCACCTGCAAGTACAGGTATAGGTTTTTTTTGCCATTTAGTTGAGTTGAGGAGCAGAAGAATAATGATTATTGATCCTCAAGAAAAGTTCAAGTAAATGCGACACGCGTTGCTCACCACTTCTCTCCTTTCCACCTCGGCCCAGCGAGAGATGCCCGGGAGAGGGCGGGAGAGGATTAGAGTTGTTCGCTCAATCCACAGGCTCTGTTGGAATAAGCAGACACCACGCATTAAAATAGTAAAAATTGTAATAGTGGAGAAATGGGCAGCAGTCCTGTTGAGCACCCCACATTAGTTGGCCAGCATGCGCTCTTGGATTCATATTTAGGTCACTGTGCCATGTGTTCTCCAAAAAACATGCAGTTTCTGAACTTCAAGGTAGGAAGCACGAGCAACCCAAAGTAAAAAAATAAAATGAGATGATTGTAAATTCTTATCCAAATTGAATAAAGTCTGAATGATCATTTAGCAATTGTGCTTTCTTTTCTTGAAAATGAATGCTGATAAAAATGCTATTTACATTCAAGCCTACTGACTGTAGCTCTTTTTTTGTATTTTACATTTTGTCCAAAACTACAGCTGTCTTAATTTCCCAGTTATAATAATTTTCTTGCTACATTGCATCACTGCAGTTGATGCCAAAAGTGATGGTTAAAATAAATATTAATATTGGTCATAATTGACTTTAATTGTGTAATTTCATGACTAATCTCAAATATACACTTTTTCTGTTTTGAAAAATGTATCTTGCTTTATTTTCGATCAGCATTGCGAATGAAAATGGGTTCTCACAATCTGTTGTCTCTCTCAAATCAAAATAGCTCAAATCGATATGTTATCTAATTCGTAGTCGTGCTGTTGTGGTTCACATTCTTCTTTTATGTGAGTTTAATCATCATCGAAATTTCCAAATCGATTGTGTTTGTCTTCTCTGAGAAATGGATTAAAGCCTTCTTGCATATCAAAGGAGATGATGTACTGTGCGCTAGTCATTTTTGCTGAGTACAGCACTTCTTCACGGTCAGGCACTGCCGCTGCAGTTTGCATTGGTGACCACAGAGAGGTGTCACTTCCTACTTTTGAAGCAACTGGGCCTCACTCAAAAGAGCGAGAGCATTCTCTGTTTCAAGTAGTGCTACATCTAAATTCTGAGCACGACAACCTCACCGTACCCTGAACTCATTTTCGCGGTCCTTGGGGCCCTTGTGGAAAGGCCTGTCATAGTGGAAGCGGCTGACATTGTTTATGCGGTAAAAGCTCTTGATCCTCTCGGGCACGCGTTCCAGTTGAGGCACATCTGAGATATCTGACACTGGTGTCACCGCATAGATCTGCAAATCTACAAGCTGAGTGTCAAGGAACACGCTGACAGGCAGGAAGGCAGGAAGTACATTACACTATTACTTGTATTGATATACTGTCCTCTTTAGACAGTCAGATCCATAAATATTGCAACATGGAAACCGTTCTCATCATTCAACTTCCAGTTTGGGAAGAAATAGCAAAGGGGTTATATCATCTTATATATTGGAATTCTTATTATATGACATTCCTTCTATGAGTCACTGTCTGACAAACACAAGGCCACAGTACAGTGAGTGGGATACACTGTGCATCGCTCTGCAGAATGGTGTCGTCGGGTTGGTTGGGATGCTGCATGGCGATGGCTTGCGGAAATTCTCCCAGCATCCTTTGCTGGAAGTCCTCCAGCCGTTCGTAGTCATAGCCACGACAGACAAACTCTTTGTTCTGGAAAGAGGTAAAGCATTTGTCGCATTTGCAACTTGAGGAAGAAGAGGAACATCTTGAACAGCACCCATGAGCTTATAAATATTAAAAAATATTTTAAAATACAAATGCAAAACGTTCTTTTCGTTTCGAGTGGGGTTGTCCAAACTTATTTGACTGAGGTGCCACAAATGGATAGGAGAAGAGGGGCCACGTCACTTTGTGCTATAAATATTTGAATAGGCTGCAGGTCAACATGTGGGAAGCAGTTAAACATATTTTATTTAAAAAAATACTTAGTGTCAGAGTCATATCTAATTGTGTTAAATGAAAAAAATCATGAAAATCATAAAAAAATCATAAAAAAATATATAAATTATAAAAAACTTTAAAAAAACTGTGATGAATTTTTATTAAACTGTTTTTCTACATTTAAAAACAAAAAGGGTAAAATTTTGACACATTCTACTTGAATGTTTTAGTACTAATTTCTGTACAAGAAAATGACACGCACACACACCCAGATAAAAAAATTGTGAGAAAATATTTCATTAAAGCTGTCGATATGTCTTCCCTTCCCTCACATTTAGTGAAATTCTGTCATCGTCAGAAAGACTTACCCTGAGGAAGAAGGGAAACTTCCTGCCATAGAATCCCATTCGGAAAAACTCTGGTTCAATGCGTTGTTGCTCAATAATGTTGTCATAGTAGGCCGCCTCCATTTTCTGACACGGGATGAAAATGGCAAAGTCACATGTGGTCATCAGAGGCCAAATACTTCTTTGGCAATGAGAGCACAAGCAGGAAGCTCACTGACTTGACTTACCCGTATCCAGCTGAGGCTCTGGTAATCATATAACGTCTCATACTGGAAAGCCAGCTCCCGACACAGAGAGATGCCGTATTCCCAACACTGCGGGACCACAAACAAGGAAATTCAAATACTTTTAGAAATGGTATCGCTGAGCACAAAAAGCTGTAAACGCTATGAAGGCAATTTCTTTGAAACCATATAGCTAACTTAACCTATTGATAGTAAGAAATGGAATTGATCTAGTTTATCCAAATGGCAGCACAGTGGTCTTGCCATCATTTTCTTCTAAGTTGCTCCGGAGAGATTTAGTTTAGTGCGGAGCCCTTGAAAATATTTATATTTTGTGGATGAATACTGGCTAGGAAGGAGAGATTGAAGGGAACAGCAGCTCCACCATGATGGTGATGTTTCAGATGTTATTAGATTTTACAATATGTTAGCAGTCAGCATGGCTTCTCCGTGTTTTCCCGTTTATTACTCCTCGTCATTCACCTCATGATGAGATCGATACTTGGCAGAAGCGTTTCTTATTCTCGTAAGTAGCACCGAGCTTTGACCCAAACAGCGGAAAGCGATGATGATGGATGACTGTTGTACTTGAGGGCACCACGTTTTGTTTGTTGTCGAATTTTCTTCAGATTCAGATTCGTCTCTTGAGGTCGATACGTGTCAGAAAGGAATTCCAAGTTCCGTTGTCTGCGTGCTAAAACTCAAGGTTGCCTTACCTTGCCCTTGTTGAAGTAGTGAAGAATTTTCCGACTCAGGTTCTCCTTGCGTTGCCACTCGCTCTGGCAAGGGTAGTGGAGAAAATCCCTCAGAGGCCGGTCCTCCCAATGGAGCAGTTCCCAGTAGAGTAACAGCGTGAACGCGGCCTCTGTCAGCAATGACACGCAGTTCAGGGTGAGAAAACGGGTACTGTTGTCACATCTGTTGGGCCGCAATACCAACACATGTCAGAGAGTTTGCACAGTCTGGCCGCCGGAGCGTGTCGGAGCCTGGTAGACATACTGGCCCATATTTTTGTGAACAGATGTCAGAAGCCGCCTGGAACGTAGCAAACTGTCTTTGGCTGAATTAATGACCAGAGGAGCAAAGTTCAGCCTCACAAATGAAATTATATCATTGGCCAACAGCTTCTGTACTTTGTCACACGTAGTACACTGCACTTTTGTAAATGAACTGCATTTAACATTATGCTCAAGTTGGATTTCTGTTTTACTTTTTCAAATATAGATTCCTAATAAAATATGTTTCTCAGAGGTTTTCTATGGCAATAAATTCAAACTGGAATGCCACAAATCTGCCATGAATTGAGGAAGTATTTCCGATACCTGTGAAGTCTTCTGCTTGGAGGTGCAGGTCACACAGCTTATGGATGTAACGGATGTACATGTCCTCCTTGTTGACTTCCGATTTGTAGAAATTCTTAATTCGAGTTCAGAAAGTTCCTTTGAAAACGTCCATTGACACGGAGGCACTGGAACGCTATCAAAATGATGTCTTACCGTAAAGTTGACAGAGCCGGCCATTTTTTTATTCTCGGCTTCATCTCCTTTCATGCAGTCTCTAAAGAAACAAAACGAATAGTGTTATTAATTAATTACAGTATTTGAAGCAGACTGAAATCATCAAACACAGCTAAGCTTCCCCATTGAAATAAACCATCTTCTGGATTAATGAACAAAAGGTCCCATAGACACCCACCATTTTTTACGAGCTGATTTAAAAACCCTCAAGTGGGAATTCAGTTAGCAAAGTGCTGTGTAGGTTTCTATTGCACACTGCACACATTCAGGCACGCAATGGGAGATAGATGTCTAACCCGTTCAAACAAGAGTGAAAACTCCTAAAAACGCAACACTGTTGTTTCATCTATTGTTACTGCCGTTTTTTCTGACCAGGTGTCCCAATACTTTTGCCCATGTAGTCACCGTGACTCTTTTAGTTCACCTGTAGTCCAGCAGTCGTTCTACAAGTCTTGTGACCGATGTGACAAATGAGATGCCCGTCTCTCTCCAGGTCTCCTGCTCTATCTTCTCCAGTAGACTGAACACAAACGAAGGTCACATGTTCTTAGTGAGGATGCAAGCAGATCTTTTAATTGTGGTAGCTGTGTAATTTACCTTGGGTAAGGTCCGAAAAGCTGGGTCCTAGGGTAAAAGAAAAAAGAAACATTTTATTCAGCTGAGCAGATCTAAAAGCACAATCTTCACTTATTAAAAGACCAACTGAACCCCACATGAGAAAGCGCTAGGTGATAGAAGTAAAATAAATAAAACACTTGTGTTGGCAGTGCGCGCAAAGAGCAACAAAACATGTCCTTGGACTTTTCCAACTATTCTTGGCATTATTTTTCAATGAATAGCACCAACAGCAACTGTGGTCCTCATTTTTGCTTTGAATGATTTAGAAGTCCTCACAATGGCTTGATATTTGTGTCCTGCATAACGTCGGCTCACTTTGAAATACTGAAAAAAAATACTGTGAACAATGAATATATTTTTAATTCAATAGTAATTTCATGTATTACGATGTGTAGATGGGTCATTTTAATGTCAATGATTATAAAATATAACGGTTATGTAATTTCTTACTGTTAATATTTACCAAACCAAATATGTGGCAACTTAATAAAGCAATCCCATTTATTGCGTTATACAAAAGACATTCAATTCAGATGCAAACACAATTGCAAAATGTTGCCGCCTGTTTCCGTTTCTAACATGGTCCATTTGAAAAATGAATTGCCCACCGTTGGGTTAGAGTAGAAAAAGAGAGGCAGAGCGAGGGAGCTCGGGAAAAAGAGGTGACGTTTTTGGCTGCGAAGCTACACACATCATCAACTCTCTAGCAGTTCAACGAGGAACCAAGCTGAGGTGGAATGCAACCAACTAATCAGCCAGGGCAAATGTAGACGGTAGACAAAACGTAAAAGGAAAAAAAAAAACATGGATGCTTTTTGGATGACCTTTTAAACATCCCAACATCTTGAATGTCATCAAGCAATTTTGACACTCACAAAAGACTGAAGAGCTCCCTGTGGTTATCGTCGCCTTTGCCATCCGACACCATACTGTCCAGCTTATCCATCAGTTCCGCTTCCACCTACCAACAACACAACCGCAATCAGGCAAATTGTTTCTTTGCTATGAGTCGACAACTGCAACAAATGTCAAGGTGACCTGTTTGAAGTTTCCATTTTTCCTCTGCTCCCAATCCATCATGTCATGGAAAATTGGAATCATTATGTTTCGAACTTCAGTCTGAGGGACCAGGGTGACTCCCAGAAAGGGGCCCATCATTCCTGGGATGAAGTGGGGTTTGTTGTCACCTAAATGAAAAACACAAAGCCATCATTTAGTATCATGTGCTGTGATTTTGAGCTTCGGCATGTTATACAGTATGAGTCCAACCTAATTTTTGCCACATGCTGAAGAGCTCATACGCCATCAGTACTCTCATGTCTCCATACCTGCAGAAAGAGACAAATAGAACATTGTTAACCTATGTGTGCCATGAGCAAATCTCATCAAAAGGTCGATTGGCCTCGATTCTGATGAGGACATCAAAATGATTTAATAGTGATAGTCATCCATACGCAATAGCAGTTGCTTACTTGTCCAGAACTTTCTTTCTCTTGGTGAGCCCAAGCGCCTCGAGCTGCAGACTGGGCTGATTGATGTAGAGCACGGTCAGGCTGAAAAAGGAGTTCCACACCTAACAAAGGAAAACAAAGACCATGCGCGTCATGGACATGTATTGTCAGAGGTTTCGCGCAGTTACACAGACACACCTTAAAATCGAAATCGGCTTCGGAAAAGTTCTTGTGCAGCGCCGGGGAAAGAAGCTGCGTTGTCACGACAATGATGCTGCGGAAAATAAAACAAGTGTGTCACTGTCATCTCCGAAACAGATGGTAGCAACCAAAAATAGATGACGAGGATCGTAGCATAAGTGTAACCTTCACAGCAAAGTCATTTGAATAAAAGTCTTGATCAAATGGCAGCTTATGTTTCTGAACTATCAATGGCACAAGGACTGCACATCACGAAGAAAGACGTTTGACTCACTGACTGGTTAGAAGTCTCATGACACTCCAATCTCGAGGGAAGATTGTCAGTTTCATCAGGTTGCGGAATACACAGAAGATCTTTAACAGGAACTCCTTGAGACAATACATAATGTCATTTAGGGATGAAGCAAGCAAATTTCAAATTGTTAGTCAGGTTTTCCCACTTTGAGTTCCTCCTTGCTATGGAAGTTGTTAAGTAGATGGTGAAAGTGGATCTCTGTCATCTGTCGGAGCAGAGAAAGAAGACAGGACACGTACTCCCCCTAGAGGAGACCAAATTACACATCTAAGTTTGCTAACGCAATTCACAAATAAATGGTTTTGTTCACGCATGAGAAGGGTTGATTTGACCTACTGTGATCTCAGCGGTACACTGGGGGCAGCGTTGTCCTCTGGATGTCTCCACAGAGTGAGACTTGCTCATGATTGACAAGAGAGTCTGGAGCAACACGTCCAAGAGGCTCTCCACCATCATCTCTACTTCCTCCTGAACAGACGACTCCTGAGGGTAGGAGAGTTAAAGTGTCACTTTAATGCATTTTGAATGTAGACCGCTAACATCCGAGACAAAGTGATTCTCAAAGTGTGTTACGAGTACCACCGGAAATATGTGGGCGCCCTCTAGTGGTACAGGAAGAAATTACTTCATTAAATGACAGACTGTCTTCCACGTTGTTTTAAAATCTAGTCCAGTTATATTTAATGTTGAAGTAGAATGCATTTGTAGTTCATCACTTCAAATTGTTTGCTTTCAAACATTTATTCAGGCATAACCTGTATCTGTAATTTGTATACATTTTGAATAAGTATTTAAATACAGTTGTTATTTTGTTATATTTAACTTTATGAGTATTTTGTAAACTTAATTTTCTAGTATTTTGTAGAGTTGAGAGTACTTTGAATATATTTGGATACACTGAACCCCCTCCCAAATTAATCCTGATCCTGTGTCATCTGTGTCATCAAGTTGATTGTGCAATATTTAGATGATTTTTAGTAATGTTTCGATACATTTAAGAGTATTTGGGTAACTTTTCAGGAGTATTTGAATATATCCAGCATTGTTTATATCACATTGTGCATGAACTCTTGGGCCTACTACACATCTGTATTTTAATTTTCGTCATTATGATGATACTTGGAGAGCAAGTATTTTTGGAGTTTGTACTTGGCACAGAGAACAACCGTCTAGACAACTCATTTGGAGGACAACTGCCTGCTCAATTTGATTGAAAGAGTAGCCCTATTGTTTGCGTGACAATGCACCATACCATAGAACTGCTTTTGATGATGGAAAAAATGCTGCTAAGGATCCCAGAACAGATAAGCAGCTCCCTCTGCTGGCGCAGGTGCAAGTGAATGTGGTGCAGAACAACTGGAAGTAAAATGCTTCGAGACTCTGAGGAAAACACAAGAAAACGGGGAGGAATGCACTTTAAATGCTCTGTACAGTACAAACCTCAAATACACGGATATTGTACATTGATCTCATCATCTGTAATTTTCACAGAAAGGTTCTCACCGGGAAAGAAGAACAGACGGCTTTCAACGGTGCGTGCAATCGACTGCAGTTTGACAACATCCATTGACTGGCCAATGTCAACAGTGCTGGGCATACTTCCGAGGGTGCCGCGGACATATTCGGCCACCTCCTGAACCGTGAACATCTGCAGCAGCTCATCAAAGATATCAGGGAAGCTGTTCAACAGAGCCGCCTGTGAGGTGAACAACAACAAGGAGCATGTTTAAACACAATACAGAAAACTCAGTAATGGCAAACATTGTGGTGTTAGAAAATACCGTATTTTCCGGACTATAAGGCGCACCGGACTATAAGGCGCACCTTCAATGAATGGCCCATTTTAAAACGTTGTCCTTATATAAGGCGCACCGGACTATAAGGCGCACCATTAATGCATCATGTCAGAGTTTTAATCCAAATCAAATCATTCTCCATTTTATCTTTTTTATTTCAACTTCAGACACGACAAATTACTGTATAATCACAAAATAATGATCCATAGTCTTTTTGATTCATGATTCATAGTCTTCAGCGGGCCACTTATGATTGATTTCATGACACAATGCTTCAGGCCAGTTTAAATTTAGGAATTTGGTCCATATATAAGGCGCACCGGACTATAAGGCGCACTGTCAGCTTTTGAGGAAATTTTAGGTTTTTAGGTGCGCCTTATAGTCCGGAAAATACGGTAGCTAGCTATTCGAATTCCGAATTCGTTGCTAAAGCAAGCCGTCACTTTAGGTTAACAGTAGTCCGGTCAGTGTCAAAACAGGAGAAAGGGTGTTGAAGCAGTTCATGTCTAACAGTTGTGGGACCAGCGCATAATGTTGTGACTTACTGAGAGTGACGACAGACCTGGAGCGTTACCACAGAGACATGCAGCCGATCACACCCCTCCAAGATCAAGCCAAGAAAGGTGCAAAATAGGACAATGGACAAAATGAAACAGAAAACATTTTTCTTTTTTTTTTTTTTTAAAAAGAAACAACACAAAAATGAATACATGAAACAAATGTAAACTGTGAGTGAGTGAACAAATGTAAACAATAAGAAATAAAAATTCCAAAGAAATGTAACGTGTGCACACAGAAAGCGAATGGCGGTCTCTAATTCAAACCTGCGTGAAGACCAGATTCTCTGAGCTGCGACTGTCCAGGCTCAGCACAAAGCGGATGGACTGAAAGAGCTCCTGGATGCTTGCTCGAAACTGCTCTTCCTCCATCCCGCAAGTGGCCCGCGCATACAGAATTCTGGACTGGACGATGAACTTGAACAGGTACTCCAGAGCCTGAGGGAAGAAGTGAACAAAAGATTTTTAACAAATATCTTGACATAATCTGAAACCCTGAGGAGGCGTCAATTATTTGGTGTGCACTCGCTACGAGAGCTTTGCGAGCTAGTATGGTGGAATATCCACCTCTGGAAAATTAAAAAAAAGATGCCAGCCATTTATCATCATCAGACAAGCAAACAGAAAGAGAGAAACAACAACATAGAATTGATTTTAGAGGTGGAGTCACGTAAGGCAACTGAGAGCATTCAGAAGCAAAAATGACTGTTCAATATTTCATCTTATCACCTTGTTTTGTCTTTTTGATTTGTAAATGAATACATATTCTAATATTCTCACAAATGCCCTCTTGAATTAAAAATATCAAGCCTATGGAAATGCTGCACTGGGCACAAGACAATATCTTGCAAACTCACTTCCTGAGGCATCATATTGCATCTTATAAAGCCATTACTTTTGACCATTTCCTGCTTCCATACTAATTTATTGATTAATTGATTGAATCATGAAAAATTCTCTGAGCTCTTATTTTCATGACTTGCGTAGAGTGCAGTTTAAATCTTCGCAGAGGCAGGTTAGACTAGGCGTTGGTAAGTGCAGATGCATGAAAGCTACATTTGCGCCGTTGTGGGTGTGAGCACATCCCACTCCATTTGCTATCAATCAAAGCAGCTTCTCTCATTCCCTTTAAATGCGGCACACAAGTCACGATGACTTTTTGGCACCAAATTGTCAGAAGCGCCAGATGCATGTCAAAGGTACCTTCACGGAAATCTGAACACGTCAGCCTTTCTGCAAGCTACCAAAATCGAGCCCTCGGCCCTTCTTGAAAATGAACCACATCGAGTAGTGTAGCATACAGTAATCTTTACCCTCATGGCCTCTTGAATGTGGTCTTGTCGGACGACCTCAGCCGAACGGTCCATGTACCACTTCAGGCATCGAATAAGCTCCCTGCAAGCATTTTGTTATAAATCATGTTTATGAAGACTTAGCAAAGAGAAGGAATCAAATGTTTCCGTACTTGTATGCCAAAGCTCCAGCAAAGTGGTTTTGGATGTAAGAATCCATGACAGGGCGGAAGTGGTAGAAACGACTGTCCCTGAGCAAGTTGATAATAAATACCTGAAACACACATGGCAGAAGATGAGGGATTTATCTTTTATCTATCATTCATATGCTAAATATAAGCAATTGTAAAATGATAGCATTGTTGTTATAATTGTCCTACCAGAGACTGGAAAACCAGAGGTCCATATTTATCAGTGTTGTCGTCTAAAAGACAGAAGAGGGTGTCCAGGACATCTCGTAGGAACTGTGGGAATGAAAAGGATAAAAGAACATTTACATTTTCCAGAAATTAACATTTTTCTTCACTTTTAACCAAAGCTGTCAACATCGACAACTATTTTATTAATCACATAATCGCTGAGAAACATTTTTTACCTTAGAATTAAATTTTTGTAGTCATTCATGAAAAAACGGATTAATTCTGTGTTTAATTAAAATAACATATTTGGAAATATCTGCTTTTACTTCGGAAAACAATAACCGCACAACTCAATGAATCCGTTTTAAACAGTTTGGTGAGCACAACATTTATCTTTCTTGTGTGATATTTGTTATTTAGTTGCTTTTATTTCCAAACAATACAGTAAATGGTTTTTTTTTTATTTTGATGCACGAATGGAATGGAGTGGGCTGTGTTACAATTTGGCCTTCCACCAAAGTTATTTTGTAATGTCTGTCAAATCAATACAATTATCAGCATATTGCGCAATTCATATATTGCAAGGTCACTGATTGGATACATGCTGTAGGAAACAAATCTATTAAAGAAGGTCACTTGAGAATAAAGCTTTGACTTCATTCATCTTAAAGCATATCTCCTTTAATATCAACAACACTCCTGCTTTCACAAAAAAAAAAAATTAATAATGCAGCCGAGGCCAATTGGTCAACTGTGTCTAATTCTCTCGCTATTTAATCATGAGGTGTACAATTAGTGAAGTCATACTTTAATATTGGCCGAATAAGATGAAATGCCACATCTGCTGAAGGTTAATATCTCAGAAAATGTGTGTCAAACGCAATCAATACACCCTGCAGCTTTACATGGGCCAAATTACTGATGACTTTAGTAGGTAATGAATATATTTGACAGCACTGACCTTGACAATCTCTTCCCCACTGATCTGACGCAATCGACCAAGGATGTCCAGAACCCTGTCTGGGTGGGTCTTCCAATTCAGAAGGGCCAATAGGTCCACTAAAAGCAGTACGCAACCAAATCAAACTGTCAAACGTATGAAATACCAGGTCATAAAGTATATTCTAATAAAACCAAGCAATCTTTACCATTCTGTGTGAGTTTGGTGGAGCAGAGTATGGTGGAGACCCAAAAGGTCTCTTTTGGGCTTCTCTGAAACGGCAGATTAGCTGGCAGGTTGGGACAACTGTTGAAGTCCTCCTTGCAGCAGGGCAGGCTGAGGTACAGGCCCTGGTTACTGAAGGTGGCGCTCTCGTCACACTGCAGACAGACAGACAGACGGACTTTCAAAAAGTGTCAAAGAGAAGCCTAGGTTTCTTTGAACGTGATGGGAAAACAGGACAGCTGAACAGTCTATAACCCTTTCTTATGGCTGCTTTTGGTGGAACTGGATCTCACCTTGTAGACGTACAGCTCATGGCTTTCGTCCGACAGTGTGGTCCCGTCCTCTCTCATCAGGGGAGTGAAAGCAAAGCCGAAAAGTTTTTTCTCCCCTTTGTCTTTAGCTGAAATGACATAGATGTCAGCGACATGCTTCTTCATAAACCACTCTGACCTAATCAGACTCATGAAATGAGAGACTGGCCAGGCCGGGTCGC
The DNA here is from genome assembly GCF_901709675.1 of Syngnathus acus. Lineage (NCBI taxonomy): Eukaryota > Metazoa > Chordata > Actinopteri > Syngnathiformes > Syngnathidae > Syngnathus > Syngnathus acus. Next base: position 17,747,505 of record NC_051088.1, on the reverse strand, counting down.
CTCTGGCCTACAAAGACTGACTCACTGGAGCAGTGTCTGAACTCGAAGCGGAGGTGAGACCCTCGGAAGCGATCTATGGGAATGGGAAGTTTGACCATCTCACTCCAGCGAGGGCTGTTGTTGTGGTAGAGGACGAAGGAGCGATAGTCAGTCATGTTTGGTTCCCCGCTGCCCAAACTGATGCAGTCCTGCAAAGGAAAGAGGCAGAGCAAGTAATGAGCGGAAGCAGAGGGAGAACTAACGCACTTATCATGACTAATGAAATGGAAATCTGCTGAATGAATCACATTTAACACGTGTCATACTTTGAGAGTATCCCCGTCGGCGTAGAGGACATAGAGCGTCACTTCGATGTTCTTCTGGACGCTCTTGCCACCCCGCTCAAACTCGCCTCGTTCCAGGGTCAAGTACAAGTCGTTGCGAATGTCACCTAGGAGAATTCAAACGGAGAGAGAAAAATGATACATTGAGCTAAAGGCGCATTGCATTACAGGTGACTTTTGAAGAGCTGGGCGGACAGCAAAGGTCAGTTGAAGTTATTCATGTATATTTAAGTGGCTTCTATTGGGGCATGAGTTACAAAAAGTGTGGGTAGTATTTCGGGTTTCCTTCCACAATCCAGAGACATCCATGGTTGGCCAATTGACCACTCTAAATTGTCCGTTGGTGTCATTATGAGTGGGAGTTGTTTGTGTGCCCTGCAACTGACTCCTCTGCCTACTGCCCGAAGTAAGCTCGCGACCATCGATAATGGATGGATGTTCATATTGACATCATGCTGTATGCTCCTCTCCTATTTCCACTTCCTGCCCCCTCTTCATCCTTTCCACATCCTTCTCCTCTATCATCAGCATCCTGCGTAAACTGATCGCCGACCTTCCACTGCCCTCCTCTTCTGGTTCTAAGCCTGCTCGATGCCCAATACGCCCACTGCTCTTTGCCTCCTTACCTGGCATGATAACATCTGGAAAACCCAGTTTGCGTGTGAGTGCCAGGGCTCGGTTGAACACAGCCTGGTTCTCCCGTCTGATCTGCTCCAACTCGCCCTTCAACAGCTGCAGAGAAATGATGAGGCCTGAAAGCAAAGTGGGTTGTGAGAAGAAGTGGAGGGAGGGAGGCAGAGAGATACGAGATAAAGGGGGGGTAGAGGAAGGGAGGACAGAGGGTTATTTAAAGGACATTAGTCAGAGTGTGAGGGAGGACATGACAGACAGACAGAAGGGCGGTATAGACAAATGAGATGTGAACAACCAGATGAGATGAAGCAGGCTGAGAAATATCTTGCAATAAGGCAAGGGGAAAATGTTGGCAGTGCACACAATTGTTTGAGTGAATCGGACGTTACGGTGAGAACTAGGCAAGTTAGCTATGGAGGGCACTGATGAGCTTATCTGTTTGTTGCAGCCTTATTATCAAATGGGCATCGCGAGCACAGTAAGAGATCTGTGTGACTAAATTATTCTATTAATAACTAGAACACAACTTCATTTTGTCTGATTAAGGATCTCTTCTCGATGCCTGGGGGCAGAGCTAAGTAGCGTAGCCATTAATTGTACTCAACTAAAAGTGCTGTTACTTTAGAATTATAGAAGTTAATTAAAAATAAAAAGGAGGCATCCAAATAATTACTTCAGTATTCAGTGGGAAAAATATTCAAGTACTGAGTAAATTATGAGTAACATCTGAATTAATATTTAATTAATAAAATATAAAATGGGACTGTGAAAATTCAGTAATAATAATAGTTCAATAATATCACCAACCGAAACAAAACATTTAATCTTTATGAAATAAAATGAAGTCCAATCTTGCCACATGATGTGAAAAAGAGTCTCAAGGCAGAAGAAGTCTCTTTGACAAACCAAAAAGTTTAGATTGTGAAAGAAGTCATAGATGAGAAGATAAAACTAGCAAGTGGAATGTAGCTCAATGAAATGAGTAAAACAAGAATATTTTTGTAAAAAAATTCCTGAAGACAAAGTCAAACATTTGCTGCACTGAAACTAAACTAATTTAAAAAAAATGACCTAATTAAAGCAGAATTTCCCCATGTGGCACAAAAAACAGGAATCACTGATATTATGTTAAACGTAGCACGTTCATTTGATCCACAGTTGCAAAACTTTGTGGGTATTTTCATTTATCTGTACCAGTACTAAAATGTATGTGAAAAGACTCGTGACTGTGGTTTAAAATAAAACATGGCGACAATTTAACCATATGATGCAAAAACAGAGTGATGACATCCCCTGATCTGTTTACCATAATTGGTGCTGGGAGCGGAGTATTTGGTGTTGGACTTGCGGATGATGTTTTCGTGAACCTGGTACCACTCGTTCTCGTTGTTACATCTGGAGAGAAAAACAGGCAGGTAGGGCGGTCGGCAGCGAAGCCATTAGCGGAACAGATGGGCGAGGAGGAATCGTACACATGGGGACTGCGCGAACAGCATGTGTCCCTAAACTGATTTCCTCCTGGAGAAAAGGTAGCAGCATGGGGGAGTTGCTATCAAGTAGCACGTCAGCACCGGCGCTCTGTGCGCTAAACAAAGCTGACAGCCGGCTCTCGACCAGTCTTTTTCATTACTGTGGGTCTGTAGGCCTCTGGGAAAGGCATGGGGGAAACGCATAGCCTTATAGGAGCCGACAGTTTGGAGGCAGCACAGCATTGCATCACGGCTTGCCTCTTTCCAAGCGAGGACTCTTTGCCTTAACGGAAGGGCCCATAAAAGCGCTCTTTGTTTCTTCCACAGAAAATCCCTGAAAACGCAACCATGTCCCTGATGCCTCTGTGACCTCTGCCTGAAAGAGGCCAGCCACACTGTCACAGTTGATGAACTGGAAAAAAAAATGCTGAGCTGTTTTTATCATGTTTGATTGGCACACTAGCTTTGTACAGCAATCTGTATAAGGTGCCTCGCCTTAGTCTTTCTTCCCACTGTCAAGGAGGACTTTCCATTACACTGCTCAATACATTTTTACATTCTTTTTAATGAAACCTTCAAGCAGATTTTTTTGTTGTTTTGGGTTGATTCCAAAGTTGCCCTCCTTGCTTTTTTCCTCTAGTGCATCAAGCTTTCATAATAATAATAATAATAAAATAATAATAAGTAATATGTAACATAATATATTTATTATATTAAGGAATTAAGGGTTAAATTCAGCAACAGGTGGACATTATATCAGTGTGTTCGTGTGTGTGCGTGCGTGTGCGTGTGCTGTAAGACTCACGTATAAACTTTGAGCACAAAGTCCTTCTCCTCTTTGAGGTCAGTGATGGTATGGAAAACATCACTCATTGCAAGAACGGCGCAGCCATACGGTCGTCGATACATCACGTGAGGTGGGCCTTTCTTTGAGTCATTCAGAAGCATGCGGCCTGGACAGACAAACAAAAGAGACAAGTTCACTGAAAGGACACTAATATTTGCCCGCACATCACGGCATGAGCATGATCACGGTCAAAATGAAAATAATTGACAAATGTTCACAATTCTTTTGCTCAATACTGGTATCAGGATTATTAATCAATATTATTCATCATGTAAGTCAAAACAACTTTTAACAAATAATATGTTGCCAGGTTTATTTTATTGTGGCAGTCAAATATATGATTAGGATTAAAATTGGTTTATTCGTGCAGCCCTAACACACAGTGAGTACCGTACCAGTTCTCATGACATGTGCAACAATGTACAGGTCTCTCTTCAAGTCTTTACTGCTTAGGTCCTGCAGAGCAACATGCAAAAGTTAGAAAGACAAAAAAAAACATATCCCCTTCTAAACCTCTCAATTTAATGGAATGTGTTACCGTGAAGAGAGCACAAAGACGATCAACCTTCTCCGGATTCTTTGGTCCTCCATTTTTGTTGAGTTTCACCATGAACTTTTCACTGCAAAGCAAACACGTTTACCGATACGTATGCGCTGCACGAGCGCTTGGTCTCGGCTGGTAACACGCGAGATGTTTGTGTACCTGATCTGCTTGGCCTCTCGAGTGTCATACAGGGAGAAGAAGACGTCAGCGTCCTCGCTGATGCTGTTGTAAGTGAAGCTCTTCAGATTGATGAAGAGGTGGTGTGACACTGGGACACGGCAACTGTCGCCGTGACGTGGTCTCACGTTGTCAGCCTAACACCCAAGGGATAAATTGAGGGGACCATAATTGCCGGCAAATTCAAACTCACTATTCAGCGTTAGTCGATCGATAGAGGGGCCCATTAAATTTTGATGCAGAGGTGAATGAAGGGGCAGAAGTGTTTTTTTTGTTTTGTTTTTGTTTGTTTGAGTATTACAAGGTCATTTTGGGAAACATCCCTGAATTTTATCAATGACAAATTCATCTATCAAAAAAGGAGAGTTGACTGTTGCTGTCCACTTCATTCCATACTCGACTGCACTGTCCTTTGTGTAGCTGTTTGGACAACTAGTGATCCCAATCTGGTATGTAAATGAGATATACATGAAGCTGGGGGCTCCAAGAAAAAAATGGAACGATGCCAGGGCTGCTTTGAACCTTTTCAACATTCATTTATTTAAAAAAAAACTAAAGAAGCAATGTGACAAGAATGTCCAAAAATGACGACAGTCTGTCAAAAGGGTAAGTCTGGTTGGCATTGGTTTTGAGAATCACATAAGGGGTTCCGGAGAGATTTATTTTTTGTGGAGGAAAAATGCACTGTTGAGGCAATGCTTTTGTGTGATATTGTCTTTTTAATCTGGTTAAAAAAACACCTTCAAATTAGAGTAAAACAATGATTAACTTGATTATTAGAATTAAAATGACTGGAACATTGTGGCATCGTTTGCTTGAATAAGGGGACCTGAATATTGCAAATGGGCCCGAGGCCGTAGTTTGACCACCCCTGACAGAAAGACTAAATCAAAATCACAACAACATCCATATATTATGCAATCAGCTATACTTTACATCTATCTGAATCCTGGACAACAAATAAAAAAAATGTTGAGTCGAGTGTACCTGGGTTGTGCTTTGCTGACCACAGTGTCTGCTGGAAACATGCTAAAAGAAAAGAAAAAAACATGAAGGTCACAAGAGAGACCAGTCAAGTCATTGCTGCCTCCTCCCACAAAAGCTTTGAACCTATTTACCTCAGCGTAGCTTCAGACAAGCACTAGCCCATGCCTTTGCCTATATTTGAAGTGGGACAAGGTTTCACTTTCACCTACGTATGGTGCAGAGCGGCTGCAAGCACTAAAAGGAGCGACGCGTGGGAAGGACGAGGACAAAGCCGCTACCGCCCACACGCATCACAGCAGCCCAAAAGAGCGCCTCTCCTCAACCTACCTGAAAAGGTGCCAGAGCCGGAGCCCTGCCAAAAACAAGCTTGTGCTCATGAAGTACATTTTTTACAGGGACAAACCGCAAACCTCCTTGACGACGCACGCGATTCATAAATAGTTTGTGAGGTGGAAAAAAAATCTAAGAAACATCATGGAGGTTTTATTGTTACATTATTATTCCATTATTTAATCTGATACTCTAAATCTAACATAATGTACACAATCTAGCATAAACCCAGTTGGTGGATTTCGAGAGTCCATGCAACTTTGATCCTTTTGGTTAGTGTGTAACCTTTATTTGCATATACAGTATATGCATATTTCAAGTATTTATTTCTATAGTGTCAAGATAAATTGAGTGCTTAAGTAGTGCAGTCCACAGGATTACATATAAAGCCACAGATTTACGAGCATTATTGTTGTAATCCGATTTTTGCCTTATTGACTTGTGTTTATGCCATCCTTGTTTGATGGAAATTTGTGACGTTGTCATAGTGAATGCAAGAAGTGTTTAGTTAGCAACTCAAATTAAAGGAGATAACTAAACTGTCTTCAATATTAATTTCTAAAACCAAAACACTTTTGCATAGTAAATCTGCTATTGTTTATTCTTAAATGTATTGTATATGTTTGTTAAAGAAAAAATATGGGAAGAGGACCTTGAGAAAAAAAAGGCTTATTAAATAGCAATGGCAATAATGGATGTTGGGGGAGGGTATGACAAATGTTCGCATTTCCAAATGGTTCAGCTCTAGTCTTTTCCCATCATCTGTCAGTTTACATTACATCTGCATTGCTGGCTTGCAAGGGACACGTGCCTGCAAGTGAAAGGACACACTCAATATGGCGGTGGAAGGAGCATGCAGGACAGATCACAGCAGGCTGATCCAACAGCAGAATGTGCTCCGTTTCGCGAGTCACCTTCTTACGGATGATTTGATAATTGGTACACCTATTTACACAGCCAACAACACATAGAGTAAAATCTGGCTTCGCGTACACAGAGTTCCAAGCGTGCCAAAAATCCCTTTTATTGCTGCAGATGTAGTACTACATACATTCCACAGACAAGGCACACAGCATACTTTGTAATTTAGAGACCACTAATTCACATATTTAATTTATTGCATTCACTAATTCATGGGGTGGCCTTGTGGAGAATGCAATGGCTCAAGAATAATTGCGGGCAACATACCAATTTGTAAAGCTCAGATATGCTGATCTGGTCCGGGTCCACCATTTCAAACTCTTTCCTGGGTACAAGGTCTATGCCAAGGTGCCTGGTGAGAGGAAAATGATTGAAGTTAAGCTGTGCTGTACAAGAAACCACCACGTCTGACAAACGTTTTGAAGTTTTATTCTTTGTAAGCCAATGTGTGTATGTGTGTGTCTGCCATGAGTCTGCCCACGAGTATGCAACAAATGATGACACCTTGCAAGCCTTCTGTCACTGATTGCTTGGTTTTCTGGTCACTGCATATGAATATAATCAAATTAGACGACTGTTTTTGTATTTTTACAAAAATGCACCCTTTTAGTTTAGTTTTTATTAGTTTCAATATTAATTTTAGGTTATTATATATATATATATATATATATATATACTGTTCCATAAACTATTTCCTATTTAAAAAAAATAGGTTACGAATAAGTAATGTGTAAAGTGGTAAAGTGTTCAACCTTCCCTCTACAGTACGACCAAGCAGTAACACCAAAAGAAATGCATTTAAAATAAATCACAAATGCTTTTGTAATAAATTAAATTACAAAGATGAAAACAAAGGACATTTTTGCTATAATTGTAGTTAGGTTTAGTTTGCTTTATTAACCTAGAATGTATTTTCTGTTATTTCATTTTTATTTGATTTCATTACCTTTTCTTCAATTTTAGTTTGACTTATTTAGTGCTATTTCCAAAAGGTGACAAAAAGTGATGATTTATTTCAATTGCAAATTGCCGCCTTTAAATGCTACACGCCAGTGGCGCATGCAGCATTGTTGACTAACACAACCCTTTTCTGTACATAATGTACAGCCTCAAAGAACAGCTGTGATATGTTGACCATGAAATGCTAAGTGTGCCCTGCAGTGCACTGACCTCAACAACCAGTTTGCTCGTTTTATTACCGAGTTTATGTTTCCAAATCCATACTAACAATTCAAATTGTCTCTATTTTACGACGTGGCGAATCGTAATGCCACCATTGCCAGATCAAGCTCCGCCTCAATCGAGCTGCACTTTGTCTTTATCTGCGCTACGGATGTCTGTCACTGCTCTGTTAGATTTGAGAAGTGGCAGCAGAGGGAATATGGCCTTACAGTTCCTCCAGGGAGGAGTGCAGTGACTTGAATCCGCTTGACACACACTCATCAACAAGCACAACTTGAAAACGTGCTTGGACAGACAGTAAGGAAAATGCTAAATCAGTGTAAACGCACTCTGACTAATGCTTCATCACAGAGTGTGAGAATAACTTCTTTGTCAGTTTTAAGATGATGAATAGAATTACAGTGGAGAAGAAATCATCTATGATGCATATATTTCATCTCCACTTTTTCATATTTTTGGTTCCCTAAATAACCTAAAACTGTATCACTGAACCATAGTAATATATAGATCTGTAAAAGATGGGGACAACAACAAACTGTCAGTTAAGGCTGGGCAACGATATAACAAAATAATAATCATGATTATTTTTGATTGATATTGAAACCACAATTAATAATTTTTTAAAAAACCTTAGTATTTGTGCAAATACCAAAACTCAAAACTAACTTGAAAGAACCACCCGAAAATAAATGAGTAACAAGTAAAATAATATATTAAAACAATAGCATAGAAAAAAAACAATAAATACATACTTGCTGTAGCTGCCATGCTATAAACTGTAAAATATATATAAATTGTGTGTAAATCTTTTTGGTTTTGTGTTTAGGTGTAAAGTCAGCTCTAATTGAGTTGATAAACAATTTAAAACAGACTCGCAGAGGGCATACACATTTGTAATTTTTCTTTGATTCTAATGTTTTATGATTGTGAGGAGCCAAAAATTTAGGATTCCAGCCCTACGGTCAGCCTTTTTTTTCTCCCTCTCGCCTCTATGATGGCTGCTTTTATAATTGGTCTAATTGTGGCTATTGCTGCTGTGACAATTTCATTTCCCTCACGAGATGATTAAAGTATCCATTGATTTAAGACATATGATAATGAGAAACTCACTCATTGCCCCAGTCAAGGCGTACAGTGATGTGCCGCTTGATCTCACGGGTCTGGTCCTGAGCGAGGTGACCTTGGATGAGCTGCCGACGTAAGTCGATGAGCTCGTTCATCACATGACGCAGCTTGTGGAACAGATCCACCTTATGCTTCTGTAAAATCAGCCACAAATCCTTGATTAGCACACATTACAAGAATCGTTGACATAGATGTAGATATTAAATGTTCAAAAGCCAGGTTTTGTCATAAAAAAAACCAGGTCATGATAAATCATTTAGACATTTTTGCACCATGTGGCCGATAAATTAAACTTTTTTCTCCATCTTTTCAAGTGGGAAAGTAAAAATATCCAACCAAGACAACAATGTTGCACACATTTAGCCAATCACATTCAAAGCTATGGTTGCTTTTCCTGCTTTTTTTGCTTTCCAGCAGAAAACTAAAATGTTAAATGGCTGACTGCTATTTCAAACAGTTCTTAATTCTCTCCAGAGTGCCTTAGGCACCAGTTCCAAGTGAAGAAAAACAACCCCAATGCATGATGCATGCATTCATTATCCATTGGGGAACCATGTACTAAATAAAGTAGGTCACAAACCAAAACAAGTTTTCATTAGCAGAATTTGGACTGCTTATCGATTCAGCATAAAACCTCACATGTGAGGCACAATTGATAGCAACAAATTTGCCCAACTTCTTTTTCCTGCTTGCTTGGCCACTTGTTGCTAAGCAGAATTCAAAAGCCAAATAAAATAATAATAATAAAAAAAGTTTACTGGGAAAATGTGAGGCAGAGGGCTCCCCTGCTCCCACAAGAACTTCAGAACGAAATTAAAAAGAGAAAATTAATGATTTGTAACATTATTTATTTATACTCTCTATAATAAAAGTAGAAAAATGTAGATGTTATTTTCACTACAGAACCATCTGCTGCATCTTTTAAATAAATGCTCCACTTACCCCCAATAAATAATTGCCAATACAATGAATCAAAATTATTTGGCAGGCATGTTTCAAGTTTACCCTCCTTTTTGACTCAAAGAGCCTCCATGGTTTATGAGAGGGCCATCCAACATTTTTACACTGTTCATTGTACACAGTTCGATTCCCCATCATCATCCTATGAATGATCTGATTACCGTACTTTCCCCTTCCATGTCAGCATCATACCTAATCCTCATCATGTGAAGAGGAAATGCAAATGGTTTGAGAAGCCTGAATGTAGAAAAGCACCACATTAACGCTCTTGCCATGTGTTCCCATTAAGATTCCAGCCTGGAGGTTCAAACACAAATACTTCTCTACTCCTTGTGGTAATTTCTTGCAGACCAAGGACAACACAAAAAATAAAAGCAGTCGCTGTTGTCCCTAATGATTTGAAACAGCCGCAGTACTTCTTTGGTTTGTTTACATAAATGCAAAGATTAAGTCGAGCCACAATACCCCTGCAGGGTTCTACGTTAACAATGTCCCGGACTACGTGACTGTGTCAGGCACACCCGAAGTCACGGCCAGTCAATAAATACAATGAAATCAACACATTCTTGTTTTTTTATGGATATGTTATTCAATATTTTATACCCTTCAATTGATTCAGTGATTTTTTTTACCGTGCTGCGCAGAATAAGTTGAACAAGATATAAAGCCAAGAAAGCCAAGAAAATGTTCAATGTTATACAAATATTGAGTTACAAAAAAATACACACAAAAAATAATTACACAAAAGTAATATTTTCTTATAGGCGCAAATGATACACTCCTTGTTCTCCAAAGATCGAGGATTTCATTCGGGCTTGATGAGCCTTTGCAGGCATTTATTCTGCAGATCTAATTATGTCCATTCTCCAAAGTTATCTTTAGCCCATTGCTGAAGCTAATGTAGCGAATTCAAACTGGCAACAGTGGGATAAAGTCTATCAACATTCAGTCTGTGCTACGTCCTATTATTATCTCGGCAAGTTATCGCCTCACAGGAGCCGAGCGCCCAAACAAGCGCCTTTAAACCACTGCTTTACATTAGTCGAGCATCACGGGAAGTTAGGTCACTGCAGTGATGCCTTAAATTGGGTCCCTGAGTTGCTCAGTGTATGAGAAGTCCTCGGTGAAAGGTTATGTAAAAATAAATAAATAAATAAATAAGTAAGAACGTAAGTAAGTAAATAACAAGAATCAACGCCAGCCCAGCAACATATCCACTCATCCTCAACCCATTTTGCCTGCCCTGGAGCTGGATTAAGAATGCTTTTGGCTTTCCAGTAATCACTTTTGCCCAGCAAGTGAAGATGATACAGAAAGAGAGGCAGGTCAAAATCAATCAAGGGCTGAAAGACAGAGCATGAAATTGGCTGTGACAGGTCTGTGGGCCATTATCTGTGTCCAGCACCCATTTCTGCTCCCACATAGATAGCCTAAGGAAAAAGTAGGGCAACAGTCATGACTGATCTAAATGAGGTGTACTGTACTTTCAGGCTATATCTCTTTAACAGGAGTTTGGGTAATGTGTGTTGAATTTAGTGCATGGGGAAAACCGTGTTGGGAAAGCGTTAAATCATTCGGGAGGATGTGAATGAAACATCCGTTTTGCTTTCAAGTCACCTCAGAAAAGCTCAGCAATGTTAGAGTCGCTCTGGTGATTATCGCTAAGACTTGCTACACACGGAAAGATTTTTCAGAATTTAAAAGATTATCTGTGATTATCTACACATAAAGATAATAAATCAAGCATCTGACAGTTATGTGTGGTCTGATCCGATTACTTTAAGGGAGAGCACCACACACCTTAAGATTGTTTTGCACCACCCATGTCGAAAAAGTTCCTCTGAGGCAGACATTGGGTTTTATTTTGTTTTATTTACCGCCGCTTCTCTGATTGGCTACATCCCAGTCCACAGAGTCGAACAAATTGAGAGGAGTCGGCTTTTTGGTCCTAACCGCTGAAAACGTTTAATATTTCAGATTGTCAGCCCGACCAGTTTTGGGTTGTATTTCTGGGACAAATTCACCCTGACACACTTCAGACAGAAGGATATTTGTTGTCCTATTTGTGACAATGTGTAGAGAGCTACTCACCACATAAAGCTGCTTCCACAAGACACCCCACTCCTGCAGTGTCGAGGTGGTCTCGGTGATGATGGGGTCCTCAAGGGGCACCACTGTCTCGCACAGCCTGACACAAAGATTTGCATAAACACGATGGTGCAATGCACATCACCAGAAAACACATTTATGAATGAGCGTGATTTAAGATTAAATACAGGAGCATTGGGATTCTTCCACTCTCACAAAATCTTCCGTTTTCTATTTCACTTGTGCTGTTTGGGGTCACAAGGAGTAGCGGTGGGATTTATTTTCTTTTTTTTTTCTTGTGCTCAACTTGCTGACTAATTGCCTGTCTGTAAAGTGTTGCGCCACCTTTGCAAGGTAAAGAATACTGTTCTGTTATGATGAATATCTATTGCATAAAATATTACCTAACATATATGTTACTGTAATTCTGGAGTAACTCGAAGTCTCCACTACAACAAGAAAGCAAGGTTTCAGATTTGAACTTGAAACTTTTTGCAGTGCTCCCCTGTAACAGTACGAAAACCAAAATGTGTGGAGCTTGCCAGTGTATCAACTCCTGTCATGACAAGGAGGAATTAAGCCACTCGCTCCATGAATCGAAGTTGTTGTCAAAGAAGGGAACACTTTGGGAAAATGCAATAGATGCATCACATCATTAACTCCACAAGAGAGCAAAAGAGAGTCCCCAGATTGCAGCTCCTGGAGCGAGGAAGTAGAATCATGTTGATTTCAAAGTTAGTACTTTTTAATTGTTTGAGTGCGAACATGAGGAAACTCAGCTGGTGGGTGAAGTCCTGGTAAGTTCCACGGGTTTTTGCAGCGAGAGCGTTCCACTGCCCATTATTCTCGTATCACAATGATTTTCATATTATGTGAAAGAATCCGTACAGTACAGTTCAGCTGGACAGTAAATCCTCAATCACAGGATTAAGTTTCGGACCACCCATGCAATATGTGAAATTCATGATATAGAAACACCATATTTAAATACTCTCTCTTTTTTAAAGCACACACACACACAGTATTTTTAAGGTCTTCACACGGTACACATTTTATAAATAATCCAAATACATTTAAACTAAGAATGATCGATACCACTTTTTTCCGACCGATACTAGTGCGAGTACTGAAATCTTCACATTCATGCTCTGATTAAAAAAAATAAGAAATCTGAATTTACACACCAATTTTTAACTATGTACTATTTGAAAAACTACTTTTTACTATTACTTGACTCATAATTATTCCAAAGTAACAATACTAAAGAATCACCATCATCATGTTTTGGCATTTTCATATTTTAAATTGAAATAATTCAATTCCTAAATATAAGTTTTATATTTTAAACTCAGTGACATGTTCACTTCCTATTCAATTTATTTTGTAAGCATACATACAGCATGTAACTTGAAAATGGAGGGGGGAGCAAAATCTTCCCTGGGGCAGCATAGTGGGTCGGGCCGGTTCTCATCATAACTTGCATGCCAGCAGCTGTGTCCTGCTTGTTTTGCTGTTGTTGTTGTTTTGAGTTCCTGTCCAATTGTTGGTGTAATAACATATTTGGGGCAGATTTCACTATCACCAAATTCAAGCATGGCACAGGCCAGCTAAATTTATGAACCTGAGCAAAACTTCAACTGATTCTCAACTAGGTACCGCATGTGTGTAGAATTTTGCTGCTCGTGTTAAAAAAATATATTCTAAATAATAATATATACAGCTTACCCTCTGTTGGTCACTGTAGATTTCTTCAAGTGAACGTAGCTGACTGGGAAAATACCCTGAGGACAGACACAGGTACAGAGATGTTACACACTGACAGGATTGGGTTAATGACCTCTCCCATATGCTTTAAACGCATACACGTTATACAGTATTATATCATGTTCCAAGCATAAAATGTATAGGGAATGTATAGTGACAATCAGGATCGGACTAAAAAAAAAAAAGATAAGAAGTTAAATAACTTATTTTTTTGGTCTCTTAACGTTTGCACCAATAAAGACATGATTACATGGAGAACATTTGACCTTTGGTATTTGTTTGACTTTACAAGAGGGAAGAAATCCGCTGCTTTTTATTGCCGTTTTTTTTGGGTTGAGAATGTTTAAATGTCATAATTTTGGACTTTGTTATGCTGCGTTTAAAAAAAAATAAGAATTAAACATTCTGCCAAAATAGCCTGATTTTTTTTTTGTTGATGTTGATAGAGCTAGTATCAGCCAGTTAAATTGTATGGCCGATTAATCGGTCTGGCCCTAATAATCGTGAATATTGTACAGGGTACACTGTAACCACATCAAAACTTAAACACACTTTCTTTCCATACAGAAAAAAAGTGATATGTTTAACAAAGAAATCTAGCGGGGATTTTTTTAAATTTATTAAAACCATGTAGCTACTCATCAAATTGGTTTTAAATAAAAGTAAACTCTTATAAATTACAGAACAGTTCCAAAGAGAGTGGCATTCTTGTTAAATCTCAGTTCCTATGATCGCTATAAATTGAGACCATTTATAATAGAGAAAAAAGAATTACTGTTAAATATAAAACATGCCATTATTTATTAAATAGGTAAAAGTACAAATAATATCATGCAGCAGAGCTACATGTCAATCAGGGGATCCCTCTCGCTCTAATGTCATGCGTTGTAGCAGTTTATTACGCCACAACAAACTGTTAATCAACCATTTAGAAACCTTTCATAAGGCTCCCTGTCAATTTCAAGTGGTAATAAAGCAGAAGATAGCACAGAGAGCTTGGGACGGTAAAAGCCGGTGCCAAATGTCACTTGTGCAGCTCGTCTTTCCAATCTGCCAGATGTGAACAATTAGCCACCACGAGTGAAATTAAGTCTGTGAGCACTCAGAGAGTATATGGGGGCGAACCAGTGTGGGCAGCGGAGCGCAAAACAAAATGGTGGGTTGTTGGTAAGAACTGTAAATAGCTGATGGGACTGGCTGGATAAGGGACCACGTGCAGTCACGAACACCTACAGCACATTCACAGGAAATGGATAGCTCTTGTGCTGGCTTTCAAAAAAAGCTCAGTTGCATCCCATAATACTTTAGACCATGTTAAAAGCAATGTGGATATGCCTGAAAAGCACCCAACTCTCTTTTCCAAGACAACCGTCAACTTGTTATTCATGTTTCCATTCTATTGTGCTGTACTATATCTGTCGAAAACACTATCGTGTGGTTTGGGCATTTTCTGCAGTGCAGTATAGTGATTTCAGTCCACTCTGTTGGTCTGCTTCATTGGTTCTCAGTTTTAATAATGATGTTCCATAAAAAGGAGCTTCTATGGGGAAATAAAATACGATGTCGGAATTGAGTTCCCTGTATAAAATCTTTCGGATTTGGCTCTGATCAAAGCTAAGACATTGCGCAAAAGTCACTGCAGAAAATGATGAATTAAGCAAAATTTGGGCTTCATCATTTAGGTTTAAATGGCTATGAAATGGCTTATGTATAAAGCGGTTTTTGCAAGAAGACTAACTGTACCATCATAACACTACATTACCTTGATCGAAGGCTTCTTGGTCGAAAAGCCTCTGTACCAACCTAAAGGACATCAAAAGCAACAATTGTATCTTTCACGTGTTATTAAATCACAGCAAATGTTTATCCGATTACTCGATTAATTGATGGAATAATCGATTCTAAAGATATAGGATAGCAATACCCCTAAAAACACTCCAGCCATCATCATTTAATGTGATATTGATTAAGTTTAGCTTTTCAAATATGACTTGGTGAGAAGAAAAGTAGGGATAGAGGCTGTGAAGATGACAACAGCAACAATACAGCTGCAGGAAATCCTGGCGACTACTGCTTGTGTCCTTTATGTAAAGAATCTACCATACCCGCACTTGTCTAGACTGTAGGGTGACAAACGGTACACAAAGTCTCCCAGAAGCACGTGGGCAAATGTTTTATAATGTGAAGAATCCAAAGTTTTTGGATTCTGTTAATGTGTTGATTTTTTTTATTATTTACAGTATAATCAAAAACAATAGTTTAGCCATTGTTTAGGAAAGACCATACCTTCACTCTTCTCCAGAATCTGGACCGTCTCCCCAATCTCCAGGACCAGGGCCTGACATATCGGTGACCGGAAGTTGCAGATAACTGTACACAAATGAAGAGAACAAAACAACAGTTGAGACAAGAGGAATGAGCCCACAACGCTTCGTTCAGGTCAGGTGACAGAGCTCAGTACAAGGGTGCTTGCGCTGATCTGAGAAGGGGGATTGAAAAAGACACAATGAACCATTAGAGGAGCATCGAGTCCCACCTGACCTGTCCTCCACTCAGTGGCAGTGACTGGTTTGCCTAAGCAATGAAGTCCTTTCAAAGTTATTGATTGTGAATTGTGACATTTGGGGGTTTTTTTTAGACTCAGGTTTTATAGTGGATAGGGGAAACCCAAAAAATAAATAAAATTTAGCAAAATTAAAATAGTGTTTTAGGTTTCACCACAACTGAGTACAACCGAGTTTGTCGTCTTTTCAGCATTTATCGTCAAACATGCTTAGTCTATTTAGAAGTAAATCTTTGATTTGACTTTACAGGGTCTCAATAAATAAATACTTTGAAGAGTTTAGGCAAGCATTACCCCCCACTCCACACACACACCTCACCTCCTATGTGGGTTGTCATTTTAATAACTAATTAATCTTTAAGCAGCCTGTAATGTGAGCAATATTTAGCTAATTCGAACTGGCGGATTGGAGCCCACACAGGGAGGGTTGCCAAACGACTTTATCCACTTTTTTCTGAGGGCTCTGATGCAGAAACAGTTGGGCCCAAGTTCCTGAAAGATACCGGAAGTGGCAGCTTGTTACAACGGCTTTTGCTTCCTACAGATGTTACATTTGTTGAGTTGATATTTATTCCCGTAAAAGAAACTCCCGGTTAATAAGTCACACCCATAATTCACGCAAAGGCTCATGGGACTGGAGAAAAAGGTGAATGGACCGATTATGTCTGAGCCGATTATCTGGGCCGATATTTGGCATTTTGCTGATTATTGGAATCAGCCTTTTTTATTAATCCAACGGCCGATAAGTGATCAGTTTAAAACTGGGTCAGGGATTACATTAATAGTTTCTCCTATGGCTATTGTGCTTTTTTCATATTAAGTATATAAGTAATGCTGCATATTAGTTTTGAATGACAGAATCCTTGCTACCACAAGTTGTTAAACTATATAAATATATATTTACATTTAGATACTTTCACTTTCAGTTAACTTTGTAAAGGCAGAATTAGTTTTCAAACTAATCAAGAGAAAATTTGTTGTAGTTTGGCTCGCCAAGACAGATCCTGATTTTTTAAAATATTTTTATTTCTTTTTTATAAAGATGTCATTTGTTTTGTTTTTGTTGTTTTAACAAAAGAAGAAAGAAAGAAAACATTGTAAATTTGAAAAACTTTTGTTTAATAAACATACGCCCTTTTGGCATTTAAATGAATTCAAATTTAAAAAGTGCCAAAATGTTCCTTATTACTGCAAACGAATATTGGCTTAAAATATCGGCCGACTCAACCACTAATAATCGGTACAGGTATCGGCCTTGGTAAAATATCGGTCACTAATATGCATTTGCATACGTCTTCTGTGTCACCTGATTGTAATGTGCAACATGAGACAGTATTTGACCGTACACACAATTGACTCAACCCAAATTAAGGACATGTTTTTTCTTTAGGGAACGAGTGCCACATTAAAGAAGCAAAAGGAGGCACGCTATGTACAGAAGCCAGGCTTCAGTGAAAACAAACTTGTTTAATAATGACAGCACTCCGTTGACAATGTTAAAAACCCACAAATGGTGGCCCTTGAAGGTCCGCTTGCTGTGAATCATTATGCTAATGAACTAGCCATGGGACCCAGTGAGGGGGAGGAAAATAAGGAGGGGCTCTGGCTCGGATCTGCTGCTTGTTTCAGAGTAACGGGTGCTCAGTTCCTCTGTGAGGGTTACTATGGCAACAGACCAGCGACAAACTGCAGCACTCTTTTCACTGTAACTGCTTCGAGGATGAGGGCACTGTATTTTAAAATGGCAAGCAAACAGTTGCTTTGCACCACTATGGAGCCGAAACCAACATACCAGTACTGCATGTGATGTTTTCAAAGAAATAAGAATAAAACCTTAAGAATGCCCAAATTTGTTTGATTGAAAAAGATGAAAATCAATGGGGGCGAAGTTGTCATGTTAGAGAAGGATAAAAAATTCATGTTTTCAGAGTCCTACCTCAGAAAACTCACACGCTGTGCAAACATGCATGCTTTCACCGTGTCTAAGGCTGCAATGCATTAGCATATCCTCTAAACATGACCACTAAAGGTCCCATGCAAAACATGCTGAATAAAGGATGCTGGGAGTGCAGAATGTTAGCAAATCCACATTGCTTTTAATACATGACACAATGTTGGTGCAGGCTGCGTTGGGTTGAGTTGCATGGTCACGTGTATGTGCGTAGCATTGAAATATTTAGTTCAGACCATCCTGTTGCGTTTAACCAGCATTCAATTACTAAACCAGAAATCTGGTCCAATAATAGGAATTCTATTGCATTATATTTAAATGTTAATGATCAAATACAGTCATTAATAATTCCCTCGTCATTGTGCGGGGTTACGTGCCTGAAAAAGCAGGATTGAAGAGGATGACATTCTATCGCCCTCAGCACAAAACCTGTTGTGCTCGAAATACTTTCTATATTAGATTAGGTATAGGTATTAGGTATTAAACCCCCCAAAAATATTTACAATTATATGCTGTATATGCCCACACTAGGCTTGACATTCATTTTCATTTTACAGGGATGTGTATCCAAGTAAATGTAGTATTCTTGACCTGCTCAATGTGTAGAGGGATGTAGAGTTATGAATTGGTCCGATGGAAATCAAATTGGTTTCGCTGTCTCAATTGCCAAGAGACGAAAAAGTGTCATTTGAACGCCAGTCTTTGACACTGCGTTGATACATTGATTCAAAGTCTGATTCTATTGCTATTTCTTCTTTTAGCAGCAAGAAAATGGTGCATAATAAAATAGAGCCCTCTCAGTAGGTGATGACATTCAGCTAATCAGAGAGTAAATCAGGTATGCAATTCCTGTCAGGCAAATAAATAAGAAAGATACATTTGAAAGATACAAGTGAATGTTATTCAGTATTTTGCAGGGAGACGATCAGTGTCAAGTCTCCGAGGTCCCAAAATATAGCTGATAACAGGACGGTATGATAATCGAGGGCACCTCCTGCAGCTCTTCGCTTTGAATTGGACATCCACTTTTTTTTTTTTACATTATGTATTTTATGTGCCCTCTCTGCATCCATTACAGCGTGGTGATCCTGAAAGGGGGATCCTCCCATCTGTGGTCCCTTCTCAAGGTTTCTCATTTTTCCCCTAGTAGGGTTTTTTTGAGTTTTTCCTTGCCCTCTTGGGAGTTTAAGATTAGGGGATGCTTTGAGAATAATTGTCAATTTGTTTTGTGTATGTGAAGCCCTTTTAGACTGCTTGTGATTTAGGGCTATACAAATAAACTTGACTTGACTTGATAAAGAATGAGACACGCATGCCCGGCCACCCCTCACTGAGGTGTTGTGTCACATTGGCCACCCCAAAAAAACAATTCTGGCTACATCCCTGCTAAATGTTTCAATTTTAGCCATCAAATGTCGAGCAACAAGAAAAAAACAGTAAAATGAAAGTCTTACGAAAATGGACGACGTGTGATTTCGAAACTTGCTTGGACGCAAGAAAGAGGCTTACTTCAATAGAATCAACAGTAGTGTGTATGCAAGCGTGTGTTTTGTTTGCTTTTGGGTATACAAATCCATTAGTGACGAAAACACCCCAGTGTTGTAGTGGGCCTTTTATGAGATGATTGCAGGTAATTGAGGCGAATATTGCACCAGGTGCGTCATAGTTTTCAGCAAGCGTGCAACTGAGACGCATTAGCAAACAACAACATTAATGGAAGTTGGAAATCTCTTCGTGTCACATTTAGTAAGCATTCGAACTCACGGGACCCTCGTGGGTGCATGTTGGCCTTCTCTGAGAACACATTTCAGTTTTGTGTTCCACAGTACTGCCTAAAGAAACCACGTGCTGTATTGATATACTAAATATTGTTCTTCTAAATGCTCTTAAATATTTATCCATAGCCTGTAAATTAACAGACAAATCAGTCAATTAACAAAAACAACAGATAACTCATTTCCCGTTGATCTTCATCCCCCTCATGTAAATTAATGCTTGAGTAAGAAAAATAATGAAATGGTATTTTGTGTCAAGCAGTGAAGCTAGGCATCACATTTCCATCTTCACTGCTTGACACTGAATACGTACAAATACCCTTTCTTAAGAAATGGCCTTGCATTAAAATTAACCACAGGGATCGTGGGCGCGCTGTTTTGGCGAGACAGTCTAAACCTAAAGATGGAAAAAACAGTTATGAATAATCAATACCTCAAAAAGGGCCATTTCAACCAAACACTTATTTACAGTTTGACAGGCATGTTACAGATGGGCTTGTAAAAAAGTGTGTGCTGTTGGAATCCCGGCATGTCGGAGTCGTGAATGTGCAGCTACTTGAATATCGAAATGGCATCTCCGCTGCCATTAATTTACTATTATTTTACACTGATATTCTTTATGTATGCCACTTCATCCATGAATCGAGCAAGTTTACCATTTGTTTTCTATTGCATATATCAGAGGAGAGAGCCACGAAAATGCTTTCCAGCTCTTACTCGTGAAAATATACTAACACGTGTGGCTGAACGACCTTGTTTGAGGGACCGATGAGGCACACTCCTACCTGAATGTACAAAAGCCCTCGAGGGAGGAATACAGAGAAAGGTGAGATATCATCAAAAAGTTACACGAACAACATTGAACACTTTTCCAGCTTAGAAATGGAATGTTGTGGTTTGAGAACATTTGATTTGACAAGACATTACCTACAACGTCTTCATCCAAAGTGCAGTTTTGAAACCAACTGATTTCTTTCTTGGTTCCGTTCATTCCACTGTCCTCGTCTGCTCCGTTTGTATTCAAGCAATGCCAGAAATGTGAAAGTCTGTTTAACTTAAGAATGACTTTACATACAGTTCAAATGTTCAGATTGGACTAAACCAGGGGTAGGTAAGTCAGGTCCTAGGGAGCTGGGTCCTAGGACCTGATTCAAATGATCAGGGTCATTAGCAAACTTCTACAGAGCTGATCATTTGAATCAGGTGTGTTGAGGCGGGATACTTTTAAAACAGGCAGGACAGCAGCTCCCAAGGACCGGACTTGCCTACCCCTGCAAGTGCACGAAACGAATTATTTACATCAGTCAAAGCGGAAAATTAGTCGTGAGTAGTGATGGCGAGATGAAGCTTCTTAACACACTTGAAGCATTTCAGCCAAATGTGTTGAGGAGTGATTCATTTCGCAAGGCATCACATGCTCGTGCACCTATAGGTCAAGGCAAAAAAAGTAAAAATCACAATTGTTCGGTCTGAACAAAAGAAACAAGTCACCCAAAAATTTGCTATCTTCGCATACGTGGGTATTTAGTAATCGTCAGCAATATTTAGCCCACACATTCGGATGTTTTGTATTTCAGAAATGCAAAACAAAGCGCAAGACCCAGTTGTTAAATTTCAGGGGTGACAGCTTGCCAGTTTTAGCAGTAAGTGTGTAGTGGAAATATGGTCGTGCAAATATGGAATAAAATTGACACAGTTTATGAACCACCCTGAATAAATACAAGTTTCTAACATCACAACGAGCGAATCCTCGAACCCACATTTAGCGACGCATTGCTCTACCAACTGTACCAAATGCACTCTTAACAAATAGATAATAAATAAAATAGAATAAAGTATTCTTTTCTAACTTGCCAACTAACTTTAAGATTGCTATGAACGCCGACAATACCTGCAAAGTGGCACGAGGTTTCCAGTGTTATGCGGCAACGTGGAATGAACCAATGACATATTCCACAAAAACCGAGGCCTCGTTTGTCATCGGTCACTTGATGTTTTGAGTTTCCCGGCAGCTGCCACAGGATCACATGAGATCCTAGAAATGCCCATTACGAATAGTGGTGACCTAGCACCATTAGTCGACTTGATTACTTAATGTGCAATGACATAACCGGGCACGTGAACCACATGCGCAGAGCCACGAACTGTATGCAGCCATCTGATTCACGGCCTTGTTTCAGTGGAAAAAGTTCAACATAAAAAGTCTGTGCGGGCGCAATTCAAGGCTGTTATGTTAAGTTTAGGTTTGAAACATTTTGAAAAATAATCAAATTGCTATTTTTTTCCCTCAATATTGCAATTTACATTTAATATGCAATTGGTTTTTAAAGGTCCCCTTTCCATGCATTTTTTTTTTTTAAAAACACAAGCAATATGTTAATCTGTTTTACAATAATAAAAATCTGATTTATTCCGCATAAGTGTTTTGGTCTTTGCAGGTTAGGGTTCCACTAAAATAAAAGGAAATGAAGCACAAAAAAATATGAAAGACAATTTATTTATGTACTTCAACTGTAGTTATAATTGAGCTCAAACAAAGTTTGCATGCGTTGGTGGGTGTGGGTGGACGTATATCAATCAATCCATCCATCCATCCATCCATCCATCCATCCATCCATCCATCCATCTATCTATCTATCTATCTATCTATCTATCTATCTATCTATCTATCTATCTATCTATCTATCTATCGCTCTGTCTCTCGCTATATTCGTGTGTGTGTGTGTTTGTGTGCGTGCGTGCGTGCGTGCGTCCTTATTTTCTCTCACACATGTGTATGTGCGCCAAGCCCCCCCATGCAGAGAAGTCCACAGGTGGACCCCGCTTGCACCTGTTGGGGTCCGAGTGCCCCCTGGTGGTTGTTGCAACGCCAATCCACCCCCCACCCCCCTAGCTCCATCACCCTCCACTTAGAACGCTGTAGAAAATGCCAAGTTGACGCATTTCCAACAAACCGCGCGGCGGGTATAGGTGTGATTCATTCCATCAACACCTGAGCACACTGAGATCTCATCTCTGAGGTGGTGGTTCGGGCTGGAGGCTGCATCATCCCACGCAATCTCATCAACCCGGCCGCCCTCCCTTCCTCCCTGCTATGCAGCCATAAGAAGTGGATGTTGTTTTTCATTGGGTGTAATGTGTTTCTTGATCAGAACAGATTAAAATGGACTGAGTGACTTGGGTTTACCTTATTCCGACACTAATAGAGAACAACAAACGTTGCTATAATGAACAATAAAAGATGCAGTTGACTCACCAACTCCGATTTTCTCCTCTTCGGTAGGGATCCACATATTTGGTTATTTGTGCCACATTGTTTCGATGAAATCAGATGATGTCGGCTTGAAAAAAAAAAATGAGATGAAGTGGACGAGGAGGATGTTGTTCGTACTACATGACTCCACTGGAATTCTGACGTTGGTGTGCGCAGTAATGGTGGCCGGGAGAAAGGAGCATCAAAAATCACTGCTTTTGGTCTTTAAATATTATTATCATTATTTCCCGGCGTGTATCGCCAATCTGATGCAGTCTCCGTGACCAGCTGGGGGACGCGCACACGTGCACGCGCTTCGCAGTCTCCACAAAGGTGTTATTCCAGCCGCATTTCAAGTCAAGCGCAGGTAGCTTTCAAAATCTACTCATCCGGTAGCCTTTTTCTAAAGAAAGAAAAGCAGTCTTCTGCAGTCCACGGATGAGACGAGAGGGGATAAAAATGAGATGTTAATTTGCGTCGAGGTCGCAGCGTAGATAGGTCCGATTTGGCGCAAGAGGAATCGAGAGGAGGCTGCAACGTAGCGTAAGATGCGCCATCTTCGTGCGCGTCACGTGACTCGTTTTGTCAACACCGATGTGTCAAGCGGAGGCGAATGTGCTGTCTCTCCCTCCTTCCTCTCTCACAAACTGCAGTTCCTCCTCCCGCTTGCCTGCCCTGCCTCCCCGCTGCCAGTGTGCGTAGGCCAAGATGCACCGCCCACTCCACGGCCCCCTGGGGTGGTACATGCCAGGCTCATGTGTGTATGGGGGGGGTTACCTCCCAGTTGAGTCATTGCAACGTGCCATCATCAGTACAATGCTTTGTCATGCTGTAATGTGATTTGAACATTGGTGCAAGCCACCTCCACTCCTATCTCTGAATAGCATATACACGCAAAGAGAGAGACAGATAAAGGGAGTGATATATATGTAAATATATGGCAGAACCGCACACTAGGCAGGACATCCTGATGAAATTGCCTGAGCCACCTCATATGGCTCCTCTTGATGCAGAGAAGCAGTGGGTTAACTGATGACCAAGCTTCAGTGCCCTACTCATTTCAATTGTGAGAGAATCTTGTTTTGGTCACAACCATAGCGGTTGTTGGTTTTTAAGTAAACTATCATTGAACAACCATTACAGAATAATCCAAGTAATATTTATCGATAGGATAATCATTTCTAAAAATATTTGTGACAGCCCTAGTGGGAATATACTGTAGATTAACTGGTAAATTCACAAGGATATATTTTTTTTTGCAGACCATGACTAAACCATCATATTGGTCACAGGTAATAGCAAAGTGCCAACTAACAGGCAAATTCTGCGTGTATCAATTACATCTGTTCATTAATCACACAAGCACACAAAGCACTTGAGGAAACAGCAAGGCTTCATAAATCATTACTGACACCATTGGATTACAACAAATAACACTTCGATAAAGGCTTCATAAAATACTTTGTGGATGTCTTAGCACATGCCACCAAAAGAATTTGTAGGTTGACTCGTTCACTACCACCAACCCCGCCCCCCTGTGCTGCTGGTCAGGCAGTGTTTTTATGCTTTGTGGGTAGGATAAAGGTAGAATGCTGATTGTAGTCCTTGTAAGTATCTTTATTGAATGTATTGAAGAAGCTAATACTCTAATACCATCAGCTAAATAAATACAGAGGTATCATTTTTTTAATCCAAGCTCATGTCCTCATCGTCATCCTTTTTGTCTTTGGAGTCTCCGTCCTGCTCGGACTTTGTTTCTGTCTCCATTGCTTTTGCAAATGCTTCCAGATCTGCAGACAAGGTAGAAGACAACATTTTTAAAAAATGCTGCTTAAATTGCTAATGTTCCTTCCATTTAGTTGACACTGTCAAGGCTGTATTATTTTAAAGAGAGGAAAAAGAAAAAAAAAAAAAGAAATCTTTCTTCTTGCCTAACTACACTCTGTTAATACTGCTGACGGAAGCGTGTTACTACTAATCCCTAGCAGTGATCAAGTGTGATGTGTGTGAAAGTCACTGACCTCCATTGTTGGCAGCATCCACAGCCTCTGTGGGTAACCCGAACTGGTTCATCAGTGGCCCCAACTGCCCTGATGCCAGAGCACTGCTAAACATGCTCATGGCCTGAAGGGAACAAATACATAGAGGACATGATCATTTAACTTGGTTTTCATTCTGATATTTCATATTTTTATTATTTTCTTAAAAGTATTTCTTTATTAATAAAGGAGGGGGGGAAACTACATTCAGACTGAATGTGAAGGTCAACCCAGGGGTGGATGTGAATAGTAAATTAGCCAGCTAGTGCGCTTTAAATGTTTATTATTATGAATTATGAAAACTCTGCCGTTTGCCTCTCATTCATGATGCGGCAAGAAAATTAAAGAAGTTTTTCCCAGAGAGAACGTCTACTCATCTTTAGGATGCCCCCCTGACAATTATCGTATTTTCCACACCATAAGGCGCACTTAGAAGTCTTTTGTTTTATCAAAAACCGAAGGTGCGGCTTTTAATGAGGTACATCTTTTGTGTGGACCGAACTCCAAAAACTGTAAACGTTGTCGTGTGGCTGCCTCCACAGGACAAGGATGCAATATGTTGACCCAATGAACCAATCAGAGGACATTAAAATACGTAGACCGGGGCGGTACACCAATCATAGAATTGTACGTAATACGTAGAGTACGTACCTCTGCTACCATTGATAAATACCACCAGTTTAGGCAAAGCAAACAGCATTAGGACCCTCTAAAACGGCATTTCCAAAGAGTCATGCTTATGAGGCACAATTCAAGCTTTCCGGAAAGCGTAACAAATTGAAGCACCTTATGATGCGGAAAATACGGTACTATTTTGTACTAGAACTGCAATAACCAACTGGTCAATAGTTGGGCTGCACAGAAAATGTTAACGTTGACTTCCTCTTTAGGCCAAATTTGTCAGGGATGTAACTGGACTGTAAACATTTCAACATAATGCCATAGTATGTGACAGTTTGCAAACAAGAACCTCAGAGTATTCCCAGCAAATGTAGGTCTTTTTGGGACACCGAGTCGACCAACTGAAAAGTGATACACTGCCCTCTGCTGTCAATTTTGTGCAAATAAATCTGGGACTTTTTTGTTTTCAAGTTTTGTGATTGCACAAGCCAAGTTGGTGGGCCTTAAAATGCGAACCCCCCCCCCTCCCTTCCACCAACCACTATCTACAACCAACCTGTCCGATTATAGTTATATTTCTTTAGTTACAATTTCAAAGACACCAAAATGAAAATGCTTTTCTTTAATTCTTGGAAAAAATTTCACATTATCAATAAAAGTTTGATTGCAAGTTGTTACACTGGATGCTTGCGTTATACCCAAATTAAAAAGATTAAAATTACTCAGGTGTAAGTTAAAAAGCCTATAAGAGGGTCTGAACTGCTTAAATATAAAGTGAACTTGCCTGCTGAAACTGCGGTGAGCTGAGCGTGTTGTGGAGCTCGTCTGTGCTCTGGAGCAGTGACTCCCCACTGGGGAGGAAAGGAAGAAGCCTCTGCTGCACCTCAGGGTTGGCCAGGATAGGAGCCATCACCTCTGGAGTCAGGGCAGTAGCTAGGTCCACTGTGGGAAACAAACTGGGCTTACAATGGCATTGGCTTTTCTTTCCCAGTCTGACGGCCACCTGCATTTCTTCTATCTTAGATGAATGCTTGTAGTATTGCCAATGTTTTATGAGATGTGTTTTGTTGTATTGTTACTTTACATATTCTGTATAGCGCTTTGTTACGGCGACAGCTGTTGTGAAAGCACGATCTAAATAACATTGTATTGTCTCTGCTTGTTTGCGAAGAAACTGCTGTTTTTGCTGAAACCAATCCATGTTCTACAGCAGATTACAAAAGAGAAGAAATACTAATAACAATATTATTTCAAGTGAAAGAAGAGAGTCTTCTTTCTTTTGGTAGGTTGTGCTTATATTGTCACAGAAGAAAAAAAATGGTCTCTCTAAAAACCTGTCAAAACGATGTAAAACAACAAGGGGACCTCTGCTTTGAAAAGGGATGCCAGTCAAAGAGTTAAACAACAATCAAACGTATGTAATTGTTTTCCCAACTGGGGCAATAAAGTTGATCTCTTATTTCATAAAAAATGTTTTGGTTTGATTAGTGGGGGTTGCAGCATACACACACGCCCTTTGCCGTGATGCAATTCAGGTACTACGTTGACCTTCCTACCTCCTGTGCCACCGGCAGGCACATTCATGGTCGCCAGGATGCTCTGCAGGTCTCTCAGCTGGATGGGCTGCGTGGGGTTACTTGCTGCAGCCCCCGCCGCTGCAGCCAAGGACGACGCAGCAGGTGTGGGCGTGGGCGGGGTGCTCGCAGGCGGGGAGGCTGCAGTGGCGGCGGACGGGTTGACAGGCACGGTAGATGTCTGAGAGGAGCCGAGGCGACTGGTGGCGGAGGTCGAGGTGGGCGTGACCACAGTAGATTGGCTGCCAGACGATGGAGGACAAAAAGGTCTTTCAGCATCCTTTTATCGACATAATCCCATTCTAAAAAAATATTTGGATATGAAGTTTGGACACCTCGTGGAGGAGTTGCTGGCAGCTGGAACGCTACTGCTGCTGCTGCTACTGCTGCCCAAGAGGTTAGCTAACCCTGGGCCGGCGAGTGCGCCAAGACCGCCTGCGATTGGGACCGACAGCGCCGTTTGTCAATCAACATCACGAAATACTCCCGGCATCACTCAAGCGCCATCATACGTACCGATGCCGCCGAGTCCGGCTGGTCCGATCAGTTGCATGAGCTGGTTGTGGCTCATATTACCCAGAAGGCTCTGCAGACCACCCTCGCCTTTACACAAGAGCAGAGAATGTCACAAATGTTTTTAAACTGCCAAAATATGAAGACCTGACGATATTAAATGTATTTTTTTTCCCCTCTTTTGCCATAACACCCACTCCTAACTTTATATGAGTATTGTTTAATTGGACATTGCGCAACAATAATGATGACGTTGACTTGTGCTAATGCATGTGCGTTACCTCCAAGAGCGGACAGATCATGTCCTCCACTGCTGCCGCTACCCAGTGCGCCAGGCATGGGCGGGTTGTTGAGATACTCGTTCACTTTGCGACAGTACTCCTCATCCTTGTCAGTCTTAGCCTCCTGAAATCCAAACAGACTTTTCTGTAACGTGTTGGGGGGAGGGGGGGGTTCAAACCACCAGGCAGTATACCTGCATCCAGAAGAAAAGTCTTTTGGAGCCAGCTTTGAACTTTAGCACATAGACACGTCCGGTGGTGCACTGGCTGACCCGTTTGAATTCGCAGTCATCGGGGAAGATGATCAGGTCCTGCAATTGAACAGATGGCCAAAATGAAAATCCTTTCATGCATTAGCTACAACATAAGACAGCTGTTCAAAAGCGGTGTTTGGTATACGTGAGTCTTTCCGTTGGTCACTACAGTGGATGATCAGGTGCCAGTAAAAGTCTATCGAAAGATAAATCTTGAAAACATGTTCCCAAAGAGCACCCACGTACATCGTCCACATTGCCGGTGGTGCGATCCTTCCAGCAGAAATGGATGAGGGAGTCGTCCGTCTGCTGGATGTAGACTTGACCTTTGCGCTTGTCGGGCGTCACCGTGCTGCCCTTCATGGTCATCTTACCAGCTCGAAACTCCACCAGGTACTTGCTGGAGGAGCCACGAGTGCCAGATACCATGCTGGGGAACAAAGCTCCAGAAGCCATAATGATGATGGTGATGTTGAAGACAAGACGACGACTTCTGCGGGGTACAGAAGACGGGAAAACGCTCTTACGTGTTTACCAGAAATTACATTTAAAATAATTGATGATAAAAATGAATGTGATTTTCCCTTTCTTTAGCACGTATTGTACTGATAGCCTGTTTGCTTTCCAATATTCTGGCTAATTGTCGTCTACTCTCACAGGATGACGCTGCATCTTTGAAGCCAGACGACTGTTTTCGGCTCAGTGTTTACAACGTAAAGTATCATATTCGTGTCACATTCTAAAAAGTGTAACAAACGACATTGTGTTGTGGGAAAATGATAAAAGAATGTTAAAAAGTAAGAGATTTGTACTTACGGTTCTTGTGCGTTATCAAAATCGGAAGTGTGGCAGTTGTGAACAAGCTCGATTATGATTGGCTTTAGACGGTCACTTGCTTCAGTGTGAATGGTGGAGACGCCAGTTGAGTAAGAAAGATTGCAATTGGAGAATATGGTCACGTGCTTAACTGTGATTGGCTTTGCTCATCTCATTATTAGGTGGACAGTTTGGTGTTTCTCAGTGGTCGCCACAATCAATGCGCCTTAATCGAAATTGTAATGGTTTTATTGTAAGGTATTCCACAAATACAATAATACACCACTTGGATAAACAAAGTGCAGATATATAAAGTCTTATATATGTTTACATTTATCAATTAAAATTTAAAAATTATATATGTTAATGGTTTTATTGTAAGGTATTCCACAAATACAATAATACGCCACTTAGATAAACAAAGTGCAGATATATAATGTCTTATATATGTCAAGTGAAATTATGTGTACCTGAAAACTTTAAGTTGTTCATAAATGTATCTCCTTTTCATCTAAGTATTTTCTATGGTACTACAGAGTAATCAAATAACGTGACGGGACCAGTATGTTTTCATAGTCCATATTTTAATGTATACTAGGTTCTGGATGTGTCATGTCACAGGGATGATCACTGAACAGACAATATCACGACTCAACTAGACCGACATCATAAACAGAAAGCATAATGAATGCTGCAACTTTAATGCCTGCAGGGTTGAAGATGCTTGGAACTCAAGTAGGCATTGTTCACCCAACCAAGCGTATGTGGACAGGACAGTAAGCCTACTGTGCAGTTTGATGCAATGTTAATGCTCAGAATAAAAAAAAATAAAAAAAATAAGCGTGCCGTATCACGTTCCATACACGTTCACTCAGTTGGGTGCAAAGCTCAAGAGGAAATAAATGTTTACATTTTTCACATTTCAGAAGGGTTGACTGTATGGATGAGCTTGCATAGGTTCAGGCCCTGTTCTGACACAGGACTTTGGTTGCTGGAAGAAAATGATAAAGTCTTCACGCTCAAATCGGAATTAAAAGTTCTTGTGTGTACATAAGTTTAGAATATCGTCACACCTTTCGGTTAAATGGAAAATGCTCAGAATCCTTTGCTTTGAACGTCAATCTGAATACATATACAGTATTTCCCCTCAGCGCAGAAGACAATTTATGGCTTTAACGTGTGTAAAAGATCAGCTTTGAATGCCTACCAAAAATTGTAACCATTAGCAACTACATCAGGGCCCAACAATAGCATTTTATTGTGCAAGTAAATTTGTTGGAGAGCAGCTTTTTTTTTGTTGCATGTTTGCTGCTAGTAGGAGAAAACACAATGCCTTCAGAGCGGATTAGTCGGCTTTTATGCATTATAAAAAAAGCATTTAAATAAACCCTGATATTTGAACACAATTTGGCAGGGTTCTAAATCTATACCCACAAAAACACCAAAATGGGTTGAAATTCATTTTGACAGGTGCGGACAATAAAAAACTGAGTTTGGCCAGTGATACATGTAGCAATTCGCAATTTTGTTGGCATTTCCCCCTGATGAATGTTGTTGTGAACGTGCATCATTCTGGCATCTGTGAAGGGTTTTTGAAAGGCAGTTAATTTTTGCTCAAGTGGGTGCCAGGTTTTGTTAGACTTCTAGGAGAAAACCCAGCTAGACACACTGGAAATGAGATTTTATACGTAGGGGATAATGACCTTGCGCCGCCCAATACGCTCGCGTCAGAGTTTGTCAGGGTTCATTCAAGGTCGTATGATGGCAAAACGTTCGCCAACACTTTTCGGGATGTTTCTTTTGTCAAGGAAATTTTGAACATGTTGGCCACTCAGTGGAATAGGGGCTTAAAGCCAATTGCGAGTATGTTCGAAGGCAGCAAATGTTGCGTTCTCATCAGGATTCAATCAAGGTCGCAAATATTCGCTTAAGTCTAAAAAGAGTTAAAGTTTTCAAAAAAATGGCTAGTGGAAATTATTTCTTTAGAAAGTAGCTTGTGGCTGGTGCTCAAACTAAGGTAGTTTCGAATCCTGTCTACATGTAACATTGGAGGTTAGCACCTGAACTTAAACAGAGACCAGACTGTGCTCTCACGGGTGATTTAAATCTTTTTCCAGCTTTGTAACACTGACCATATGTGTAGACTGTGAATATTAGTAAAGCACATCAAAGGTGAGGATAGGGCATATTAGGATCAACATCTAGAGTAAGCAAACAGAGTAGAACCTTTCCCATGGGCAGCATTTATCATTTGACATGATCAGTTCAAATGCTACCACAGACGTGTCCAATACGTCACACTATTCTTTAAAATACCGCGAGGAATCAAGAGCGAACCTCTTTTATTGTCAATAAATGTCGGGACAGTCGTCAAAGTTCCTGTCAAAGTATCCACCCTTGTATAGCCAATCCTCTGCGCCAGTGTGAGGGTTGGCTCCGAGCTGGAACCACCTGACGGGGCATGAACAAAAAGTTTGGGAATTATTTTTGTTGAGGGGCTGGTGACACAATTCACTGCTATTTGGGGGAGAGAATTTACAGATAACGGCATGATGACAATAGAGGAAGCCTTGATAAAAACGGTGCATTTATCAATAATGAAAGGTACAGTCAGTAGAAACATTTAAGACACGTTTAAAGACACATTTCTACGATATGGCCTTTAATTAACCTGTAGTGGCCGATTCGGCTGGAGTTTGTTTTCGCTCCCTTTAAATGAACGCCAAATAATTAATCGATTGTCAACAATCTGCTCACGGTTTTATACCTGGTCGACCATTCCTCCTCATCCTTGGATCGCTCTCTGCGTGCGGTCCTCTGTTTCTCCTCGAGGCGCTCTTTCTCTGCACTTGCCATGTCTGTGTAAGTAGACCACATCAGGATAGTAGAAGAAAAGTCGCAACCGTGCCAACGTTGTAGACCGTCGCTACCTATGTCTCCTCTCTCCATGGCTCTGATGTCGGGCCTCTGTCGGCAGTCGGTCGGCGCCAATAGTCGCTCCATGCCGGGCTCCAGCTCGTTCAGCGTCACGGCAAAGTTGGTAAAGTTGTACATCTGAACAGCATGATGAGGTTAGCACGAGCCACGAACTCTACATAGCGTAAGCATGTGCGTGACACCAACCTGTGCCGAGTGAGCAGGCCGTGGCGATATCCTCCAGAGTAAGGCACTTCCTGGTATCACAGTCACAGTCTCTTGAACTGCATTCTTATCTTCACTACTATGTTCCTACACAAACACACACACATCACGATCGTACGTGGGAGGACTGAGTTTGATGCAAACAGGAGAGTGACAGACATCCACTTGCCACAAATTATACACATCTTTCAAGCAGCAATGCATGTCATTGCAAGGCATTGTAGATTAGTGCTGGCAATGAGCACAATACACTTTGGACATAACAGCTGGAGCAGCACACTACAGATACCAAATACAAATGTTTAACCTTACCTGCTACGCATGCCACTGCATGTTATTGTGAAAGAAAAGAAAAATGAACAAGTCATAGTAGAAGACTGAAAAACATGTCAAAGAAGGGAACAGTTTTGGTAATGCTATCATTTGAAGGGCCAAGCGACAGCCATTGGCTCCCAAAGTTCTACACCACACGAGCGATACGGCCAGTCACTGTAGCTATAGTGTCATAATACAAAAAGAGGAAGCTGGTGAGAAAAACAGGTGTGGATATTTGCGATGCATACCGCTGGCACATTTTGACCTAAAAATGTATTTTTTTTTCAACATTTATTTTATTTTACTTTATTTCAACTGACAAGTTTGTTTCTGGTATGGCGATGAAACAGCTTTCAATGTGCAAGATTCTTGCTCAAGATGAAGGAGTTCAGTGAGGACCTCTGCATTGTGTCTTCTCACAAGTCAGGATGGTCACAAGGCCTGATGTAAATCTTTTCTAGTCCCAGTGACAGTGTAAAGTATTATTTAAAAATACAAGTCTGGAAAATCTCACAAGCAAATCCTGTGCTGGCCAGAAGGATGATGAGAGAGGTGAAGAAGAAAAAAAAAATCGAAGGAGTGAATCTAGGACCAAGGAGGACTCAACTTGCACACCAAACCCACTTGGGCTTTGTTTGGTAAATGCTCATCTGGACAGATGAAACAAAAACTGAATTGTTTGTGCTTGATGACCCTTCATTTCATGTAAAAAGGGGGAAGGAAGCCTTCAATTTTAGGAACACACCGGCCCTACTGTCAAACATGGTGATGGGAACCTAATAATTTGTGGATAATTTTGAGCAAATGGACCCAGGGTAATACATCAAGAATATCAACAACGGGGTAACCCAACTTGAATCTGTGTCGGGAACTAAAGATCAGGGTTTTGGCAAAGAAGATCATCAAATATTAGAGTTGGCGCTCATCGCGAAAGATGAATGCGCAAAAACATCATTGACTCACCTGCTTCAGCTTTTTTGAGTCTGCTCCCGCCTTTTTATCAGACTTCTTATATGCCTCATAAACCTTGGGCTCCACGCTGTACATACACTCGGTCCACTTGCCATAAATCACGCGGCGTTTCTTCTTCCTGGTTCAACAGCAGAGACGCAAACTTGTTTCCGTAAAAGATTTCCCATTGTATGAATTTCTGATGATCACGTTGCACTGCTCTTACCTGCTGTCTTGTATGTGTCCCTCCACTTTGTGCAGCTCTTTCCCAAACATTCCACCTGGTTTGAAGTTCAACACACACTTTTCTCCTGTGCTGAATTAACACCGTGAGCACAATGTCAGATGTCTGTCATTTAAAATGCTTCCACTCCGACAAGAGAAACATCTGTCACGGTACCTGTGGTTTACAATCTCCACTGTTCCGTACTGCTCGATCCAAATCTTTCCTATGATAACGTTATGCACGCAGCACATTGGATTGGTCCATGTGTATGCTTCTTTATGTCTGAAAGAAATCCACAAAATCTTCAAGATTACTTTGTTAGTTTGACTAACCAGTCTAAGACAAACACTATATGTAGTTAGTATTTTATAAAAAATGGCCATCATGTTGTATAACCCTCTAATTTTCTGATTATTTTAATGTGTTGTGCTGATTAAAATCTTAATGGTGACCATCCTTTACATCTAACATTCTGAAAGAAGTATGACCAAATATTAACAAGCGCTTACTTGAATAACTCCAGCGTCATGGTGCCTTTTGGTACGGCCTCCACACTTTTGCCCCAGAATGTGAGTTTGGGGTAGACTGATCCATGGAATGCAAATTCTTGCTTCAGGGACTCTGCATGGAAGGCACTGACGGGAGGGTGGTGGCTCACCTGCTCTGAGATTAATCGGTAGCCATCTTCCTCTCTTTAAAAAAAAGAAAGACAAATGATTTCAAAAATCAAATTAACACAAATTTGTTTTTAGACTTCACCAACATTCTTCAATACCTTGTGAGTTCAAAAGTCTCCCCCAGTAACGGATTAAATGGCTTTCCAGTCCGTTCCCATTGAGATGCTACAGCTGAAACTGCAAAAGCAGCAACAACCTGTTAAGAAAAAAGCAAAGATCATTTTCAGTTCATTTTAAAGAGTAACTCACCCCTACCAGAAATCCCTCACTATAAATGCTGTGAAATTTACAGCCAGTGGCACAATGGACTTCCTAGGGTCTCTGTTTACATATTTGTGCCTAACACCAGAAATCACCAGTGAAAGCAGCATATTTTTTATTGCCTCACTCAGTGATTGAGCAAATCAACAACAATAATAAAATGCCTGTCCATCAAGATTAATGTCACAACTGTCCTCTGGCTTGCATTGTCACCAAACGCAGACATCTCACCTCAACGACTCCTATCACAAAATAGTCGTGGCACTCATATTTGAAGGCATATTAATAATTCAATATTTCATTTTGTTTGTTTTTTTTTCCTACCACTGTTGACATACTAAAAGTCCCAAGAGTCATTAGTTGATCATACCTGCATGCGCTCTATGGAGTCAGGCAATGTGCAGGCTCTGTGGATAAGATGAGTATGTTCCATGTACTCCGAGAGTCTCTGGAGGAAGCTCAGTGGCTCATTAAACACAATTGGCATGGCTATTTTGGACAGCTCCTATAGCAACACAACATAAAACATTGACATTACAGTGTTTTGAAATGATGCTTACATTATTGCTTGTACAATGAAAAAAAAAACACAAACAAGAAAAGAGCAGTTGGAGCCAGAGAAATTATACTCGAGTTATTTTGGGCCTTGTGATGATCCAAAAATGTAATAGCCAAACCAAATATAGCTAAGTGAGCAGAGAAGAGGACCAAGAGCATTTGCAACAATACAAACAAGAGGAAAGAAATCAGAAAAAGTTGCAGGGTCACTGGAGGTCATAAAATGTAATTATGTATCAACGATGTGTTTGGACATGCTGGGTTGTGAGACAGCTTTTCGCAAAATGAATGAACTGCTTGTCAAACCGTGATACCCTAAACATACGTGTTCCATTCTACTGTAGGTCTTGTTGAAAATTCAAAACATGACGTTATGACTCACCATCCCGATGCATTTTTTCAGTATGCTTGTCACACTGAGATTGCTTCTGGTGATCATTTCAGCAGGCAGGGTTTTTCTGGTAAAAAGAACAACAGAAAAAAGGTTTTGCTTTGTTTTCTTTTAATTGGAAATCACATATATAACAAATGGCTCCATCACATCTGCCAAATGACCTCTTACACATTAGGAATATAAGGAAGCGGATGCGAGATTCCTCACCTACGCTGCCACACTCCATTATACTCTGCAGCGGAGCCATCGGTGACCTGGTTGCTGCTATCGAACACCAGAGCGTCCTGGAAACTAACCTCCAAGGAATCATCCGACTCGAGCCCTGAGTCAAAAGAATCCTTTTCATTTGAGCACATCAAGAAACAGCGTATACACTCACAAGATTTGATTCAGGAAGATTGCACAAAAACAAATTAGCTGGCACGTTGGGAGAAATATTAAGTAAAATGATGCCAGCGGAGGAGATGCCAGTATTAATACAGTAATACATACGTACATAATACAGTAATATTTTTTTATATCAGGGCTCTATTATTTTAGATTTTGAAATCATTTAAATTGCTTAAATTCCAGTGTTCGTCCCACAATTTAGTTTCTTTTAATGAAATACAGTAAGGTTTTAGAGCAGTTCTGTCATATGGAATTAGTTGAGACGCCAAAAAGAATAATTGCTTCTTTTTTTTTCATTTGAAGGCATTGCTGAATATTCTCTGGCATTTCATCGTTTTAAAAAATATATTTAAAAAGCTCTTTTCAGTTTCACAACATATGGACATTTTAAAAGCCTCAAGTTATTAAATGACAATTTCCCTACAAATATTCCGATTGCCTTCTTTTGAACTGTAATTATTTGTGTGGAAATTAACATGAAATGTGCCACCTCAAATTTACGAACATGACAACATGCAGAATGCTCAAGACACTTGACGACTCGACAGCTGTCCGTTCAGCCTGCCTCACCTGTCTCGGCGTCGTAAAACTCCTCCTCGCTGTTCATCGTGAGTCGTGCGGACAGTCAGTCAAGAGTCATGTTGAAAGCAGCGCGCGAGCCCCCAAGTCTGGATCCCCACCAACCATCGCAAAGAGCCAAAACACGGCACTGTAAACACACGCAAGGATGAGGACGCTTTTGTTACAGACTGCTTGCGGGCGACAGCTGGCTGCCACTTGCATGTTGCGCGGACTAGCTGGCGAACATTACTTAGCGAAGCTAGCTGGTGAGTTAAAACGTACTCAGGAGACATAAACTAACGTTAGCAGCGAACTACCAAACAGGTAAAGGGCAATCGAGATGCTGACATCTGATTGTAAAACGAGTTTACTGAAATATACCTGTGAAGCCAATCAGTGTGCCCCGAACGTAAACAATCGAGGACAGTTCAATTCAGCGTTTGCTGACAGGCGGAAGTGGGTGGCAAGGACACCATGATTGACGTGTGCAATGGCCAATCACAGCGCAGTGTGTAGATTGAGCGCTCATAAACGCGAGTTATTTTTGTACAGGTAAACATACGTCCTAATAAATTTAGTGACATCAATTATTTGATTAAAAATTCAAAATCTATACATGACATTCTCTACACATAGTCGAAATTTCATGATATCATTAATAATTACAGTTAAGAAAAACCCTAAATATATTGATAATAGATGGAGCAATTATCGACAAATTGACCTCCATTATATATATTTTTTTAATTCAGTCAATCTGTGTCATATATGAGTTTCACCAGAATATGAAACTGTATGAAACTATTTGTATATGGGTAGTTGCAGCGCCATCAAGTTTGTAGTCGAAGTCAGTGTAAGACAAAACCGGAAACAAAACGATAAAACAAATGACTCTCCTTGCCAGGGCGCTAAACACACGTTGTCATGGGGGCAAAGATCAGTCGTCAATCGATATAAAATAGATCATACATTATGTTAAAAGCTGTAATTATGTTTCACAAATCTCCCGAGTCTTCGCTAAAATTCGTTGAGGTTTTATTGTGAAGCAATAACCGGAAACGAATTTGACCAATCCTGTTCATTTGCAACGGCATGTCTTATTGGTTCCAATTTTGGGTGTCAAAAACCCAGTGCTATCTGTTTGCAGAACACTTGTAAAGGATTTTGGCCAACTGATCTTTAGTCATGGTCAGCCTGGAGTGAAGAAGCCAAATCGTTTGCTCTTGTTGGTGTAAAACGAAAAAAAATGGAAAACGGTCGCACAATGAACAGAGACAGATGCGTAAAGAGTGCGCCTCGGACCCAGAAGCCATCCATGGTGTCCCAACAGGGAACTGTCCAGAGGAGGAAAAAGGAGTCTACATCTAAAGAGAGCCAAAACGGCAGCCAGACAAGAGGAACATCGACAGGTCATCGTGGCTCCGGGAAAGAGGCGAAAACAACTCGGAAACGCACGATGAGCGCCGTGACAGAATGCCAGAGGCGACCCGATGCCCAGAGGAAACTCTCCGACGCCAGTAACACGTCCGAGGATCTGAGCAAAGACTCCGGCTGCTTTTCAGGGAAACCCTCCTCTGACAGCAG
Source organism: Syngnathus acus (assembly GCF_901709675.1). Classification (NCBI taxonomy): domain Eukaryota; kingdom Metazoa; phylum Chordata; class Actinopteri; order Syngnathiformes; family Syngnathidae; genus Syngnathus; species Syngnathus acus. Next base: position 17,709,457 of record NC_051088.1, on the reverse strand, counting down.
CTCAGAAATATCCGATTGTACGTGGGAGGGCAACAAGCGCGACTCTCCCATTAGCGACAATGAATTAAGATGGACAGACGGGAGAGCTTACAAGGGACCCGTCGGTGGAGGCAAAGACGACGGCAAAGAGCGCGTGAAAGCAGCGCACGCCGCTTGCTCTCCCCCCCTGGATGCTGTTGAACGAGCCCTCACTTTGGTCAACTCCTCGGGGACATTTATGGATCTCATGATGGCAGAGACTACTGATGACCTGGTCAGGGAGGTTGAAGATTTGAGGTCGGAGAATGAGTATTTGAGGGTAAGGCTCTTCAGTTCCGCTTAATTGAATGACAGCCAATTGACTTGAATCAACTTCAATAGTTTCAAGGGCTGCAAGTTAGCTGTTGATATTTTTTTTATTATTGATTGATGAGTCGAATAATACCACTTTTTTTAAAATGTCTGTCTTTATTCAAAAACAAGACGTATTTCAAATCCAAACAGTCCAGAAATTATTACAAATGTACTGTTTTTGTCCACAAAATTGGTAAAAGTGTTGATCATTGTTTTCCAAGGTAAAATCAGATGCTTTACAATTGTCTTATTTTGATTCACCTCAAAGAGAATCACTCTGCGAGGACTCCAGAAGTCTTAGAGCATTTACTGATGACAGGCTGAAATTTTGAATATTTGGAGAATTTTATGTTAAACAGTGTCTCTAAATGATTTACCGATGATCAAAACAGAGATGAATTTGATAATCGATTAGTTGTCGATTAATTGTTACACCTCTTATACAGTGGTTCTCAAATGATGTTATCCAGGGACAAATATTTTCCTTTTGTTGCATTTTCTTTTGTTCCTTTTGTTGCACCCACTTTTACAGATGTTAAGAACATGATATATAGATTCAAAATAGCCTCTGACAAGTTGACAACAAACAGGCTTGGCTCAAACCACCTGAGGCAAATTCCTCGTGTGTTTTACATATTTCTATTCTATTTTCTAAAGCTGTTTACAATGGTTCGTGATCCACCAATTGAGAAGTACTGCTCTAATATACTCACAAAAACTCAAGATTCTGGCGTGAAATTACAGGATGAATATACAGTGAAATGACCATAACTTTCGCAGAAAAAGGCACATTTTCAAATTCACAACAATTACTGTAGTCCGTGTAGCTTCATAAACACGCTGTGGTGTACATCCCAGGATGAGGTAGAGGAGCTGCGCTGTGAGATGTTGGAGATGCGTGACATGTTCCAGGAGGAGGAGATGCGCCAGCTGCAGGATCTACGCCAGCAGCTGGAGCAGGCCAACAAGACCTGCCGCATCCTTCAGTATCGTCTCCGCAAGGCCGAGCGACGTAGCATCAGAGTGGCCCAGACCGGGCAGGTGGACGGGGAGCTGGTCAGGACACTTGAGCATGATATTAAGGTTATTTTTGTGTGTGTGCTGGGGGGGGAATCACTCAACAAGCAGTGGTGCCCCGGGGTACCTGTGAACCCGATCTACCTGCGCTTCATTTTTTACTTATACTGTATCTATTTGATGGAGCACCAAATCTTTCTTCCTTGGTTTTGCACACAGGTTGCAAAGAGTGTGTCTCTGCGACTGTACAATGAGCTGGAGCTGGTGCAGAAGAAGAACAGCCAGTTGGACTGGGAGAATGAGATGCTTCGCGAGAAGACACAAGAGCTGGAGGTGGCCAAGCACGTCTTGCAGGCTGAGTTGGAGAAAGCCCGAGAGGTGAGAGCTTTTTGCCTTTCACACAACAAAAACAATGCTTTGGGTGGACGTGTGCAGTCCAAGTCCAAAAGTGTCACCACCACAAACCCATGCTGACCCCTCACAGCTGCACACATCCCAGCCGGCTGCACCCCTCCCCATTCAAAGCACATGAGACGACACCCTGATATGAGCTCAAGGGCCGGGCCGGCAGCTGCCTGGGTGCAGCCTCCCGGTATGCTGGAGTCTGACCTCCCTGGGCAGCTGACATCCTCAAACCAGAAGACAGAGAAAAACAAGCAGAGGGTGCGAGCAAGTGAGAGATTACTAAAATAGACCCAAGCTTTTCTGCTTCTATTAAGCCTGGCTAAATCGGGATCAGCATGTATTATGGCATCCAGCAAGGCAGCAGTTGGCATGCCGTGCCGACACAGTGACCTACAGCCGTCAAAGAATGTTCCAAAACTGATGGGGTACACCCTTAAAGTGTCACACTTTTCACTCTGACGTTATCCTTGAGACTAGCAGACATGATTCACTTGTGGCATGTGTCTTCTTTAATCCAGGATTCCGTACTTTAGCCTCAGCGCAGTCTGGGGCAGATGCTTGCAGGGAGAATCCACTTAGATTAGCTCACCCAGAAACCTAAAACACGGTTTGAGCATTGGCAACCTTCGCATTTCACCTGGATGGATGGTGTGTGACCATTTCTGTCACATCATTATGAGCATCAAAATGAAACGTCTGGAAAGAAACAAATGTGTTAAAAATTCAGGGGTTTCTTTTGTAAATTGAAATATATTCCAACATTCATATCGTCAGTTTACTGTAGATACAAAAGTAGCGCAGGCATAATGAGACTGTTGTCTGTCAATAAACATTTATATCTATTTTTATGCAAACGCTGTTAATAGAATACAGTTATTGATGATTCGTTCATTTCTCGTGTCTGATTTTGTGGCTGATTTCCGATCTGGGGGGAAAGAAATCGCTCGCAAATAATTTAACGTGCGCAGTTGCTCTTCCGCCGTGTAATAGATAGGACCAGGGTGGGGAGTTTCATTCCAGCAACCGGAGCTGGCTAACTTGTCAATCCACGACAGTTGGATGTGACGTAAACTGTCATTGATAAGTCAAACGTTGGTAGTTGAGACCTCTGGAGAATGGACAAGACATTAAGTATATGGGTGTGACAGGAATTAGGCCACTGAAAAGGATTTGCATCACCGGGAAGGCAGAATTAAAAGTGTGAATTAATGCCTTATTTTCATGTTATCAATCAAATAATCACATTAAAAACACATCCCTGTCTTGTTTTATATCTTAGAGCTTTTTAAAGAAGCGAAGTGCCAGATCGACAGCCAGTAAAAGTGAACGGAGACTGTCTCAACAGCTTGAGGTTGGTTTTTGTTATTGTTTAAATACATACAGGAAATACAATTACACTTTAGGCCACATCGCAATGTCTTTTTTATGTTATTTTATCCTCTTCCTCACATCTACAGTATATTATTAATTTTAAAATTTTGCCCATTTATGGTATATACTGACCCACAGTAGATTTCGCTAACCCTCCATCATGGTCTTTGCCTATACAGCAGGATGACAGCGATCTCAAGTGCCAACTCCACTTTGCCAAAGAAGAGTTGGCTCTCATGTGCAAGAAGCTCACTAAGATGGTGTCCGAGAGTGAAGTCATGCACGAGCAGCTGGCTGGGTACCATTCGGCATACGGCGACCTCGACGCCTCCCAATTGCCTGATCGTAAACAAAAGTCCGCCTTCGCTAGGGAAGCGGAGGTCAAAGTTCACTTGAAACTGGTGGAAGAGGAGGCCATGCTCCTGAGCCGCCGCATCGTGGAGCTGGAGGTGGAGAATCGCGGGCTGCGAACGGAAATGAACGACTTGAAAGAGAGAGATGGCGGACGGGGAGACGAGGAGGAGGAGGAGAATCGGAATGTTATGGACGAGCGCTTGTCGCCTTCCACTGTGAGGAAGAACAGAAAGGAAAGAGGTTTCAAAATGTCAAGCGCCTCGCATGACGAAAAGGCGGCAGTGGATACCGAAGGGCAGCTTCCCTCTTGTCTCGTCACTAGAGAAGGTCCCGTAGGGGGTGAGTGGGACCCATCCGAGAGCCTTGGCAAGAGCTCACCTGACAGCAGCCCGAAACAAATGACCCAGACAGATTATGCAAGTCTCGCCGCCTTCCGAGATCATTCCTGCATTTTGAGTTCCGCCATCCAGCTTGTGAAAACTCCACCCAAAAACGGCCATTGCGCCTCTCCTTCCAGTGGTGTGCTCACCTCACCAACAGATGGTATAACAAAGTCATTCTTTTTGCCGGGGCCTTTGAATGAGACACTGGAGCTTCTACAGGCCATGCTGCAAGCTTTTATCATGAGGATGGAGGTCCTTCTCAGTGGCAACAATTCCCCTCACCAGGAAGGTCACGTGTTTTCCTCTCTCAGTGGAGAATATGTCGATCAGGATACGATCAGTCAAGGTTTCATAGAATCGGCAAAAAAGCAGGAATGCCTTCAAGTTCTCGACGTCGATGTGGATGAGAGAACAAAACAAACAACACAAGGGCTTTTGTCCAAATGGGACCCGAGAGTGCAGCTGTCCATGCAAATTCTGTGGATCCTTCATTTGTGGTGTCAAGAATCTGTACAGGACGGAAAAGAGGTTGGTTCTTTGCATACTTTTTCAATATGGCGTTCGCCATCAAAATGTTCAAACTTTTTGATTACCCGCCATTGACATGAACCTACCAGGTCCATCCATCAATCCATTCTCGGAATCGAATATCCTCACCAAGGTCGCGAGCATGCTGACATTGGGCGAGAGCCGGTGCACACGCTAATAATTTCACCCAGCATCATGTCCCCCTTTCATTAAATATTCGATTTAATTCTTATTCCGCAAACGCATCATGTTTTGATTAGTGCTAGCACATACCTTGTAGTCTTGCTTTAAAAAAAAATTGCTTTTAATCCCTTTTTAAACATGTACAGCATAAGCTAAAGCTCTGCTACATTTGATTCAGGCCAAGGACAAATACATGACCATGTTGCGAGGTTTGCTGCAAAGCATGGATGGCGAAATCCAGGAGGAAACACCTGATAGCCAAGCAAGTGAGGTGAGAACATGTCCTCCGTTTGTGGGACGCAGCGAGAAGCCCTGCTGATGATCCATGGCTCTGGCTGCACGCCCTCTTGACAGACAGTACAGCAGGAACCATTAGCAAACTGGTGCCAGAGTATTGGGGCTAAGCTGTCGTGGCTGCAGCCAAAAAGGCCAGCAGAGTTCGAACACAATTTGCTCCTGAGGTTGTAACCTACATTTTGACATATCCTGTCATTGTGGTTGTGCACTTGTAATCCAAACCTTTGAGTTTCAACAGCATGCACAAAAAACACTGCAAATCTCCCCTTCTTGGTCCCATTAAAGCTGATCTTACATCAACTTTAAAAAAAAAAAAAAAGAAGCATTAAGGGGCTTTTGGGTAACATAAAATAGATTCATGGCATTCACATTGATTTTATTATTTGAGATACAAGCATAGTTATAGAGCAAATTAAGGTCATATCGCAAGGCCCCATGGTTGTTAGAATAAAGAAAAATGTCAATCAAGGCATTGATACAAATGCTTAATTTTGCCATTTTTGTACGTATTGCATACTATGAGCCCTTTTGGTGTCCTCTACTGCTTGAATGCTACATGCAATGAAAAATGAGAACAAAATGATTTGTAATCTGACAGTATGTGGCAAAACTGTCATCTGTGGAAATCAAATTGTCTTAGATAAAAACATTGTGTCAATGGTCATTCATGCGGATGTATTTTTCTCTTCAACCTCAGTGTGCTGTCAGTGGTGTCGTCGCTGATGAGGGACGTGCTGACACTGACAGGTTGGTGGTGTTTGATTTGTACATTTACATCAGGGGCATTCAAACCTTTTTTTCCTCTGCGTGTGGCATTTGCGCTTTTAATTACTGTTAATAAAACAAATCCAGAGAATGCCAGAACGAGGCTGGGCCCCGTTTTATCCACGGCCCAAAAACAGTTTAACGCTATATAACGCCACACTTGGGTACTTAATAGATCTCTGTTGCACATTTCTAGCAATTATCTTGAAATCATGTATTTAAAAACAAATCTGTGAATTAACTTTACAATGTCATAAAAGGACTTCATTTGGATATCTTTCAGATCTTCACATTGGGGCAGAAAGATGAGTAAACAAACTAAATGATCCTTTTTCCATCAAGGCGTTATGAATAGAAATGAGTCAAGTCGCAACACCCGTTTTTGAAAACAACAAATGCTATTCTTCATATCTGCCACAAAAAAAAACAGACAGAGGGCAGTAGTTTGAAGACACTTGTTGTGCCGACTGTATTTGCAGAATACGCAGCTCCATAAGGCAGAAACTTCAGCACCAACTTTCTCCACACGCCTACAAGAGGAAGAACTGGTGTTATCTGAGCCAGCAGGCTGCCCTTCTGGACCAGGAGCCACCGATTAAGACATGGGACCATCAAATCATGCCATTTAGCTTCCCCGATCTTGACTTTGAGCAGATGTTCATGGAGAGAAGCCACACCGCTCCTGAGAAGTCAACTCTGCGCATTTACTACAGCCCCCCGTCCAAGCGCAGAGTCCGACTGGCTCAGCTGAAGCAAAGTCCCGAAAGTGACAGAGAATCTGTGGACACGCAGTCTCCGTGGTGGACGCCGCCGACCTCCTTTTCAATGCTCTGCGTCGGCTCTTCGGCCAACCTGAGCGATGATATGAAGGAGATGGCCGCCGGCTGGAGGCAGGCGGGTCACGGTGGCTCGCAGGCGAACAGAAGAAGATTAGCGGGCTGCGGAGTGGATGTGGCCTGCTCTGGTACGCAGACTCATATCAGGCCACTGATGGTGAGTGTTGGCGTGCAGACAGAAGGCCCTCAAGGCCTCGTGGCAGTCAAGAACAGCCCCTCTCGGGCAGTCAACTCCTGTCTGGTCTCTTCCCGCTCTCGCTGCATCTCCACCTCACTAGACAGACTAACAACTAGAACAGAGAGGTCCAGACTCACAGCCTCCTCCCCAAAACTTTATAGAAGTCAATCTGCATCTGCTGCATCATCTAATTTGAGCTCCTCATCTACAGCCAACACTCGCGATCGAACGATGTGGACTCACCAAAGCCCCTCTCGCCAAATGACTGCTGCGAGACATAATCTCAGCCCTCATCGAGAGCCTCCAGGTCCGAATCTCAAGCCCCCAAACAAATCTGCAGGTGGTTTGGTCACTGAGTTTCTACGCCGAGTGAGCGGTCGGGCGGAAAGACCGGGGTCGGCCCAGAAGCCTAAAAGCGGTCTGGAGCGCCTTCCCGTGAGGACTCCTGCAGCCTCATTGCCGAGGAACGACAGCGTGACCGGGATCGTCAACCACAGGTTCATGAAGCAGAGAGAGGAGCTCAGCCGAGCCGAAAGAGAGGAGAAACGGAAGAGCGGGAGTAATGGTGCAACATACAGCCTGAGAACTCCCAGGGCAGAGGTGAGTTGAGCACAATAGTCTCAAAAATGATTGCTTCCTTCCTTCAATGCTTTCCTTCGTGTTTCAAACCAGGACGGAAATTACGACTGCAGCTCCGGCGGCACCCTGACGTTCTGCTTTGCTCGTTCGTTTCGATCCAACCAGAAGGAAACGTTCAGCCGGAAAGTCACAAGATGCCAAACTACGGAGCCCAATTGTGAGTGAATGGACAATCAGCTGCTGCCGGTCTCACCACACAACTAAGAGGACAGAATAGTGATGAAGTGGTGGAATTGATGTGAGTGTGTGTAAGGTGGATTTGGTTTGTGGTGTACGTAAGTCTTTCTACTGTGTCCTTTGATTCACAATGATCCTCATTCACGACTAAATTCGTAAAGCCAATGACGTCCAAAATGGAGATGGCTACCATCAGACACCATTTCGCTTCCATCAAACATGGCGAAAACTAAATGCAAATGAGGACAATATCAGTGAGCGAGACAAATTACAGTACTGTCTTCTTATATAAGCAGAAAGAAATCTCCTCCTACTTTCTGAGAGCTTTGTTTCTTTTTTCCGTAGCTAGGAGTGTACGTGAATCATTTACAAATATATTTGTTTTCCCGCAATGCAGCCACCACACTTGCAATGATTTCTTACTTTTTCTTTCTACCTCTGGCAGTTTTCTGCTGAACTCATTCAAGCACCCTATTAAATGCCAATTCAAATGAGTCAATCACTTTTGAAAACTTATGGATTCACAAAAACTGTAATATACACACTGTGATTTTTGTTTTGGTTTGTTTTTTTGGAGAGATGAAACAACTTGTTCTATTTAATAAACACAAGAGAAAATGTGTCTGTGCTTCACAATCATCAGCTCACTGGAATCTCCAATTTGTCGTGTCATGTTAAAAAAAGAAAAAGTAAATGCTAAGTAGTTAATGAGATATGACCTGCTTAACACTAAATCGCTTTAACCTCTTATGGCTGCCTGACTCCTTCATCTGTCACATAAACATGCAGCACAAGGTTTTTTAATGATCAAATAGACTGCAATACCTGAAAATAATTGAGTCCATAAGATCCTATATACCAGGGATGTCAAACTCATTTTTTTCACGGGCCGCATTGTAGTCATAGCTACTTTCGGAGGGCCATTATGACTGTCAACCCAAATAAATGTATGAGCACCTCATATTATATACAGTAAACGCTACAAAAAACAAATAACTCATTTTCAAATCAGATGAGTAAAAACTGGTCAAATGTAAAAAAAAAAAAAGATATTAAAAGTGAAGACAATTTACCATTCTAGTAATGACACGAATTTGATGCACAATTTGTCTTTGCGGGCCACATAAAATGATGTGGCGGACCGTATTTAGCCCCCGGGCCTTGAGTTTGATGCCTGTGCTATGCAACAAAGATGATTGTTTTTTACTGTCCATACAGTACACTGGGAACATAATCAATTTCACTGAATTGTTTGAAAAATTATACTGCAATTTTCATCTCTCTATCGATGCAAGTGGTGACGTGTAGTGACAGACAGGCAGAACTAAGGGGTTGATCTCAAATGACGTCATGTTTGCTCATAAATATTCGGCGGATGCGTCTGTCGCAGCTTCTTACTAGGGATGGGCGATACCAATGATTTTGGAATCGATCCGATACCAAGTATTTCCTGCCCAAAATACCCGATATCGATCCGATATCGATACCGGAAGTGTAATTTCCCGCCAATTTTTTTTTTTTTAAATGCAGTGGCATGCTGCATCAATATTTTGTGCCTTACATGTGACTATTGACCTGCACATTTGTATACTACAGCAGGTGTTTCACTGCAAATGATACTTGCTCTTGGAGAGTCATCTATTGAATTTTGTAGAAAAAAGTATTACGTCATGTACATGAATTATTAACCAAGTTTGTGGTGTTGCCACAATATTTAATTGTTTTGTGACATATTTCACATTTTGCCTCGTTGTTATTAAGTAAAATATAATATCCCCAAACCAGACTTCTCTTGCGTTCGGACTGGGCCGCCGCCGTGGCCATGCTTGTTTGTGTTTGTTTGGATTGGAACGGGGGGCGGAGGAGGAGGGCTTGGCTTGTGAGAAAAGGGGGCGGGAGCAGAGCAGAGCAGGACACGCCGGTGCAGCAGGCGGAAGGAAAAGTAGTGCTAGCATGAGTGCAAGTCGTCAAATTGGAGCAGAAAAAAATGAGGAAAAATATAATTAAATAATTGTAAGTATCGATATTTTAGCTAGGGATGATCGATACTCAAAAATGAGCAGCCTGGATCGATATATCGATATTTTGGTATCGATCCGCCCATCCCTACTTCTTACCTGTTCTGAGAATAGTAGCTTTGAGGTAATTGTGCCAAGCCCTATTAGACCACGCCGCTTTTGTTCAAATAACTTTTTCAACGATAAACGAAGGACGTTCGTCGGGTAAGGCCTCAACTTTGTCCTCCGGCCACATTTGCCCGTATTCAGCCAAATTGTACGTAAGCGACTTCAGGAGTTTAAAATGGTTAGCTTCGGAAAAGTAGCTACGTTATGTGCCGTGTTCGTCATAATCTGGTGAAACTTTGCTCACTAATTAATTGCGTGAATGACAAAATAAATTAAATGATGAGTAAAAGTATTAAGATGCATTTAACACTTTATTTGAAGTAATTGATTTCATTAGTAAGGATTTTGTTGTACTACCTCGGTTGTTCAAATACTTGACATGCACGAGGTTTTACAATTCCAAGGCCATCTGAAAAAAAATGACAACCATCAAGTTTGGGAGCAGCATCAAATCATCTCCGCTTGCCCGATCTGCAATCAAAACTTTGGACATAGACAGTGGTAAATAACACAACACACCTTCGACTGCGTCATTCGCAGCGAACGGTGACTTTATGTTGTCATTTGTTGTCTTGTTTTAAAGATGAGAAAAGCAACATTGATCCTGATAGACTTTGTCAGTGCCCATTTGATAAAAGTCACCAGATCCGAGCTTGTCGGCTCTCCTATCACCTTTTGAAATGCAAAAAGGTGAGGGTTGCTTAATTTTTATTTTTAATACTAAAGCTCAACTGATTTTCACCGATAAATCGACATTGATTGTCCTCTGACAAGTTGGCCGCATCACTCGATCTGTGTTGAGCCTAAGAAAATAACTTTTGGTCTTTACAATTGAATGGAGCTTTGCAAATCCAGTGTCAACAAACACGATTATTTTACCCCATCAACCTGAATGCATCGATAAGTACAAGTCATCTTTTACTGATGCAGAACCATCCGCGACTGGCCAAGACGCTTAAAACCTGCCCCTTCAACGCCTGCCACCTGGTCCCGAGGGATGAACTGGCCTGCCACACTGAAACCTGTCCCAACAGGATTTCAGTGGGTGTAAAGGATGGTAAGATGACAAGTGTGTCTTTTGATCTGTGGCTTGAGTTGACGTCCTTTCTGCTTGCAGCTGGATCTGATGAGAAATTTAAGGCTCCCATCAGGCCCCAGTTCACCACTGCTACGACTGAAGACTGGGAAAAGGGTGAGATTGAAACCAGTTCCAATAACGTTTGTAAACTAGTTCAAGATTCAAGCGTTTTTATTCGCCATGTTTGAGCGTGCCAGACAAGAAATTTGACTTCGGTAAATCACAGCCTCTGTTCAACATTTAGGTGACTAACAACACTCAGGACATGTGAAAAATGGCAAATATTCTCAAACATCCCCTGATCTTAAACTCCCAAGAGGGCAAGGAAAAACTCAAAACTCCAGCTAGGGGAAATGAGAAACCTTGAGAAGAGACCACAGATGAGAGGGTCCTTCTTCCAGGATGACCAGGCTGCAATGGATGCAGAGAGGACACATGGTACAAACAGTGTAGACCAGGGGTGGGCAAACTTTTTGACTCACGGGCCGAACTGGGTTCTAAATTTGGACCGGAGGGCCGAACCAGGAGCAGATGGACGTAGTGTTTGTGTGAAGTAATATAAGCGACCTGTAAAGGTCATTGCATAAAAGATTTTGGCCTTTAGTAGGTAGTAAAGCATGGACATTCCAAACAAGTTTTTTGAAAACAAATGCATTTATTAACAGCATTAAAAAAAAAAAATCACTAAAAAACTGCTATCAGTGATTCTCATAAAATACGACACTATTATTATGAATAACAGTCTCCATCACTTCAGTGCCTGCAGGTCAGATTAATGAAAAATGTTTATCTTATGAGATCACATCAAACAGCAAACATTCTGACCAAATATATCATCTTGAAGAATCGGTGAAAGCATACATCCAAATAAAGTAATCAAAACGGCAACACGGTGAGGGGTATCTGAACATCAGAGCAGAGTTTTAACTCACAAACACCTGGTAACAGAGGTGAGGAAACGGGAAACACTTCCTTAAAGTAAGCCTTAAGAACTTTACAGGTTAAGATTAGTCGCAAAAAGGTGGTGCATCAATGTCCTTGAGCATCCTGCATTGTTTGAAAATGAGAATGGTCGCTAGTTTCAATCCCTGCTATGTGTACAAATCATATTCAAAATGCATTTTTTTACAACAAACTTGAGAGCCTCCCCTTCATTTTCAGTGGGAACAGTGTTGTTGGTCTCCCTTTTTTGCTAGTGCATCATAGTCTGGAGTAAAATTTGTTGTGGCAATTCTTAGGAGAGATCCGTTTACCTCGATCTGTGACGGGTTGATGTGGCTGAACGTCACGTCGCGTACGTCGAGCCAAATTGGCCACTCTTTTAACATTCGGCACTCACTTCTTTTCTTCGGGCCACTCATTTTAATGGAAGGATTCCAGGGGAAGGTTTGTGGGTGGCTTTAGCGTCAAACTGTATCTGAAAGCTCAGCGAGCGAATTACAAGAATGCTGTCGTCACAGCCCACGCTCTAAATTCGGGACTGATACAAATAGAGCGCGAGTGCGCCATGTCCGTACTACTGAGTACGTACGTACACGCACTTGTGAGTGTGCACCGAGCTTTCTGACACGGCTTCCGGTAGTAAATGCGCAGGCGAGCGGTTCCCCATCTACTGGGGAAACGCAATCATTGCAGGCAAAATGACCAAAAAAAAAAGTTTAATAATACAATTAATTCAGGGTTGGCGGGCCGGATTAAACGGTCCCGTGGGCCGGATGTGGCCCGCGGGCCGTAGTTTGCCCACCCCTGGTGTAGACAATTCAAAAAAGGTGTGGAGAGCAGGATGTTTTTGCACAGTAATGACTCTGAGACTCTTAAGAGTGGTGTACTCTGACTGGCATATAGAGAGCTCCAACTTGGAGTTTTTCAAGTTAGAATGGTGCCTCAAGGTAAGAGTGACCAGACTTAGAAGTATTTTTCTCAATTAATTGGCTTTTGCAACAAGGATAAATCTTTGCTTTTCTGCATATGCTCTGCTACTCCACTCAGATTTTCACTTTATCCTGTTTCTTATGCAGAGGTGGATGAAGCACCCATTCCATTTGTTTGGGGTGTGTCTCCAGTGGCCAGTGCCCTCAAGGAGTAAGTCATTTGCACGACTGGTTGTGGGAAAATCGTGCTTTCTATTTGTCAGTCATTCGTCTCTCTCCAACAGATCCCAAGCCTTCAACGCTATTGGAGCCCAGTTCCGTGGACCCTACACCCTTCCGTGGTAGTTTGAAATGTTGTATCGGTTTCTGTTGAGACCAGTTGGTGGACTTTTTGTCACGACTCGCCCCTCCTGTGTGCTCATGTCCGTGGTTTCTGTCGGTGTGCTCGCCCCTCCCCTCCTGTGTGCTCATGATTAGTGTGATCATTCTCACTTGCCTCTTGTTACCTGTCTTGTATTTAAGTCCTGTCTGTGTGTCACTCCCTGTCGGATCATTGCGTGTCTGTTGTTGCGTGTGTGTTGTGTGTTAGTGTCACGATGTCTTCTTGGTTCCTGTTGCTGTCGTCATGTCCTGCTGTCTTCTTGTTTCACGTCCCGGTCAGTCACTCAAGTTATTGTTTCGTTAAGTCGCGGCAGTTTGCCTTTTGAGTTTTCCAATAAACCCTGGTCCAAGCTGCACTTGGTCGCCCTGCTCCATTTCCACCACTCCGCTCGTGACACTTTTCACCTTGTTTCCATTGTCACTTGAAGTGTTTGCTTTTAGAGATTTTTTTTGTTCTCATGCATAAGTGGTGTGCTTTTTTTTTTTTTTTTTAAAGTTCGTTTTCCACAAAATAGATATCTTGCATGGCATTTGTTGATTAATGCCCAATGACTACATGAGATGTTTATGTACAGATGCTAATTGCTGCCATAACAGGGGGGCCAAAAAAAATACTGTAAGGCAAGTTTATTTGTATAGCACATTTCAACAACAAGGTAGTTCAAAGTGCTTTAAACAAAACATGAAATGCGTCAAAGAAATAGAAAACATTAAAAGCATCAGGGCACAGTTAAAAGCATTAGACAATTGATTAAAACTCAAATCAGTAAAAATCTAAATAAAACAGGAACAGAGTTACAGTGCAGTGTAAAATAAAATCAGAAATAGGCAGCAGCAAACAGAAAGGTCTTCAGCTCTGACTTAAAAATATTAAGAGTTGCAGCAGACCTGCATTTCTCTGGGAGTTTGTTCCAGATATTTGGAGCATACTAGAAGCTGAACGCTACTTCTCCCTGTTTAGTTCTGACTCTGGGAACAGAGAGCAGACCTGTGCCAGGCGATCTGTGAGGTTCATAAGGGATCAGCAGGTCAGAAATATACTTAGACCATTCAGAGCTTTATAAGACTTTAACATCACTGATTGAAGCTGAGCCCTGACTTTTAATCGTTCCTCTTTGGCTCCAAAAACAATCACTGCAGTTTTATCTTTGTTTAATTGGAGAAAGTTCTGGCACATCCAGTCATTAATTTGTTCAATACATTTACTCAGTGTTTGTATGGGATTATAATCTCCTGGTGATATAAATGATTATCAGTTATGCATCTGTATTAATGCGGAGCTCAACTAATGACCACAAGAGGGCAACCTTTTGTTCCTTGTCGGCGATTCAATGGTTGTCTCTGGCTTGCCACAACGGGAAATCAAATCACATATACTTAATGCATAACTGAATAAGTTGTGTTCACTCATAGGCACAGGTTTGTTGAGAAATACTAAACTTGTCTTGAATTATTTTAATGTAAATTGGGTGCAAAATTAGTTGATAAAATTCATGAGAAAATGTACCTCAAGAGTACACAAAAATGATGAGCCAGATGCTAATTAAAACACAAACTGCTTTTACTGTACACTTGAATGCCTTTTTCGACACGTAGATGAAATTTGAAATCATTTCAACAGAATTCAAACACTCATTGTGGTGGACTATTTGACCCGAAAGACGAATGGCAGTTTTGCTAGTTTAGGATTTATTTTGTTAACTGCGGAATCTGCTGCTTGCTCTCCAGTTCTTCCAAGATTGAGCTTTCCTCCTTGTCACTCTCCGGCAATATGACGACTGGACACCATCCTTCACAACTCCCACTTGCTGACCCTGAGGTCTCTGTTTCACCTGCTTGACAAAAAAAAAAAAACAATGCAACATGGTTTCCCACAGATCCATCAGTCTTATTAAACAAAAACAGTCAGACTTTTACCTTCATCGCTGGATGAGTGTAAATCGATGCACGTACTGAAAGAAAAGAGGAATTGAATAAATAACAATCAGCAAAAAAGTGCTTTATAATTTTCAATAGGATACACAAGGCTTGATTATGTTGAATGTTTTCAGGGTTTTTGTAAAATAAAAACAGGCCAGGACCATTGTATAGTTTTATAAAGCTGTACAGTAGAACTGAAACCGAACTTATGTACTCCGGTGGTGCTTTAAAATAGGAGTTTAATTTCCTTTGTGACCACTTTAATAACTCAAAAAACTCATACTTCGGATCAAAAGATGTGAGGGTATTGAATCCAACCAATTACAATCGCTCCACTTCGAATTACAGTATATCGAGATACGTATTAAATTGTCTTTTATTGGAGGGATACATACGTATACAATAGCTTAGAAGGAAATGGCACAATTGCAATACTATATGTAAAATGTAAAAAGCTAATTGCATCGAAACCTCCCAAATTGGATCGGAATTCCACTGCGTTAAACCACATTGAATGATTCCACTTTTAAGGAAAATGTCATTGAATCATTTTGCACCCCACGTGTGGAAAGCTATATTAAATAATATTTTGTCGAGAGATGCAGAGCCCTGGGTACAAGACAAATATACAATTATACGGTGGGCCAGGAGGTTAAATTAACTACATCTAAGGTTGTAGTGCGTCTTCCTGGAATTCCACCCTAGAAGGCCGATTATCTCAAAGTTTTGTGAGTCGCGTATGTGCTAGGCACTCCTAACCATCTGCTTGCATTGATATCCTTGAATGACAGCTGGCAGATGGAAAAGTTCAGAGGTGTATTTTTGCGAAGGCGAACCCAAAGGCTGAAAATGACACCTGCCCTTTGGCTGTTTTGACTGTTCTGTCACACCACTGGATGACTAGCATTTTCAGGGGCTCCATAAATTGCTTAGCCCTTTCACAAATCGCTTAACCCAAAAAGTTTCATTCTTTGTCATTCTGTTCAGTTATTCCTTGACTGTATGTTTTTAGAAAGTGTAGTATTATGGAGTAATTTTTTCTTTTAACAGATTAATAGCACTTCCATTCATTTCAATGCGGAAAGATGATTTGAGAGATGAGTTTTTTAAAGTCATGGGCATGCTCAACAAATGAATTCAATTCAATCTCAAGGCGCCGCTGGAGTCATAACTATATTTATTTTTGAAAGGTCCTATGCCGTCAACATGCATTTTTTGCTATACTTTTATACAGAACAACGTTCAAAGTGAGTCTGTGATCTGGTAATGTCAAATTATCAGTTACGTGCAAAAGCCTTTCAAAGGAAAAGTCTTGCAAAAATGAAATTTGTTTTCGACATCGTCGTGACGTAGATGTGTGTCACTCATAATTTAAGTACCCATCAATTCAGCATAAACGCCTTCCTCTCCAATTTCTTTTCAGGGAAAATTCCTAAGCATTTTGGAACCAGAACTGTTATTGTATGTGTTTGTGCACATTTTGTAGTCGATGGCTTTGTCAACACACACACTGTATGTCCCTCTGGAGGATGTGAGGTCGAGCACTCTCCTCTCATTACGTAACCTTTATTAGTCGACTGGCGTCCTGTGACTTGAAGCCTTGCTGTTCTTACGATTGTAAAAGCAGTCTCTAGGCAGCAACAGTTGACATGCTAAGACTGCTTATTTTACATTAACAGTCAACTACTCGATGTTCCCTGTTGTTACAAATTCAATGGCTTGCGGGAAGAAGGTTGATACTTTTCAATTATAGTTTTGTTTATGAAAAACATCCCTATCATCAAATGTCTGTCTGATTGTTTTTCTGCCATAGCTCCCTTCTTTTTCTTTGCTATGTTGAACCCTTTGCCCGAAGTTGGACGTAAGACAAGAACTCAAAATCGAGAAATACACCAAAAGGAGCAGCACAGACTATTGAATTGAAGCATTAAATAACAATGCCGGACATGTTTATTTCTTCAGATTATTTTTCATTATGTCATGTTTCGACAAAGTACAATTATATAAAGTGCTATTTTCCTAATTTAAAAAAAAAACACATTCAAAATTGTCTTTATTAACTGTGAGACTGGAACGCTTAAGTAGTTTCTCGGGTCTGCATAGTGGCTTACCTGTAGTCTTTGGGGGATTTTATGATCCCCTTCACTTGTTGCTGTCCACCGTCAGTCTCCAGTGATTTCTCTTCCTCATAGGACAGAAGCAGAGTCACCGTGTAGTTCATATGGGAGTTATTGTCCCAGTGATCCCCCTCAGTGGTTTCATAGCGGACAACGAACTCAATGCGAGAGCCGTGGGTGACGTAAGGGGGCGCAAAAGAGAGCTTGAAGGAGAACGTATCGGTCTCCCCTTCATGGGATCCGTGGAGATACTCTGCGGGGTGATCGAAGTATGTCTCCCAGTTGTCCATGGTGGACCTGATGTAAACTGCCTTGTGGAAGGACACGTTGAGCACCCGCACAAGGCCACTAAAGGCGAGGGGCTCATCCTCTACGGGACCGACTTGTTCGACGCACACTTTATGATCGCGCACGGCCTCCAGCAACGCGCCTCCATCGGGGGGCTCAAAGTCCGGGTGCACAAGGAACATCGGTTCTCGGTCAGGTGGGCCATATTTCGCTCGCTCTTCATCCCACTTTGCAGCGTCCTCTTCGTCCTCCGACTCGAAGGTGACGAACTCGCGGACGTCCACGAGGTCTCCGCCTGTCGTGTCTGCGAACGACACTCGCTTTCCGGGGGACAGCGATGCTTGGATGCGCATGTACTCGGCAGTCTCGTCGTGGATGGACGCGCCTCGTCTCCTGGGCACCGGGGAGCATCTTGGGATCAGGCGCACGTTCTCGCTTCCCTCATCGTCGTCTTCGTCGTCGTCGTCATCTGCCAAGTGTCCCTCTGCCTGGTCAGGTGACCTGCCAGTTTTGATGGGAACGAAAAGACTCTCTTGACCTGGTATGGTTAAAAAAGACATTTTTGCTCATATGCGGACCCCCGAGAAGAGTAAATCGACTTGCAGCGACAGCACTGGCGGCGCATTATGCACAGCTCGTCTCCTAGGTTAACATGCGCTGTTAAATGTCACGCATGGGAAACTTGTTCTGCCAGGCCTTGTGATCGGGTATCCCCTGCTAAAACATCACACTTTGGCCGCTGTCGAGGTCTAATTTTAGTCTTGACCTACCGGGATCTCCATGTGTCTCGATGTGTCTTCGAGTTGGTATGATCCCCCCTCCCCGCCCCCTTGCAGTGTAGCGTTTGGTTTGGGCTGGCTCGACGCCGGCAAATGGAGATGTGATATTACGGCCTACGTTCCCAGGAGGAATAAAGTCAATTCCAAATACCATTACAGCAAATTACAAACTGCAATGTTTTATGAGAATGTGTTAATATATTTTACGTGATCGTTTTTTCCCTGCAGCCTGTCTGCACAGCTATGGGAAGCGGGCCATTTAAATTTGCTACTAGTACTGATACCAATATTGATGACACAATTGCACTTGAGTATATTTCTCATGTATGTGTATTTTACCTGGTAATTTATGTTTCTGACAGCATTTGATTTTCCCACCCTATTTTTCTAAAATATTGGCTTGTTACTCATTTACAAGGCTAGTGAATTGACAGTGATCAAATAGTCTAAATAAACAGAGGCAAAGTAAATTAGAGTTAAGATCCTAATTGTTTAGGATTTTTAGGTTTTACGAGGCAGAAAAAAAGGAATAGCAGCACTGGAGGACCATGTCCATGAACTATAGATGGTGGATGAATGGATGAATGAATGGATGGATGGATGGATGGATGGATGGATGGATGGATGGATGGATGGATGGATGGATGGATGGATGGATGGATGGACGAAGGGAGGGAGAGATACTTTATTGATAATTAAAATAATAAAATATTTGGAAAAAGAAATAGAATCAACATACAGTGTTGCGAAAGTATTCGGCCCCCTTGAACCTTTCAACATTTCGCCACATTTCAGGCTTCAAACATAAAGATATAAAATTTTAATTTTTTGTCAAGAATCAACAACAAGTGGGACACAATCGTGAAGTGGAACGAAATTTGTTGGATAATTTAAACATTTTTAACAAATAAAAAACTATATTATTCTATACTATATTAACAATATTATTCGGCTCCTTTACTTTCAGTGCAGCAAACTCACTCCAGAAGTTCAGTGAGGATCTTTGAATGATCCAATGTTGTCCTAAATGACTGATGATGATAAATAGAATCAGAGGCGTAGCCAGGAATTTTTCCAGTAGGGGCGCACGCCCATAGGAAAAAAAATCGAACATCACCCACGCCGTTCGCTGATCGCTAAAACAACATCCGGGTCCAGGAGGCAAACGGTGAATGGATAACATCGCGCACATAGAATAGCGCAAGCACATTCGCGCAAGACCGAAAGAAAAAAATGGCATGAAAATGAAGAATCGAAAAAGCTCGATTTTTTTCAACCGGGGCGCAGGGAGTCCTAACCGGGGCGCCGCCCCGGCTCGCCGCCCCGGCTCGCCCCGGCTTGGCTACGCCTCTGAATAGAATGCACCTGTGTGTAATCAAGTCTCCGTATAAATGCACCTGCTCTTTGATAGTCTCAGAGTTCTGTTTAAAGCGCAGAGAGAACCATGAAGACAGAGGAACACACCAGGCAGGTCCGAGATACTGTTGTGGAGAAGTTTAAAGCCGGATTTGGATACAAAAATATTTCCCAAGCTTTAAACATCTCAAGGAGCACTGTGCAAGCAATTATGTTGAAATGGAAGGAGTACCAGACCACTGCAAATCTACCAAGACCCGGCCGTCCCTCCAAACTTTCATCTCAAACAAGGAGAAGACTGATCAGAGATGCAGCCAAGAGGCCCATGATCACTCTGGATGAACTGCAGATAACTACAGCTGAGGTGGGAGAGTCTGTCCATAGGACAACAATCAGTCGTGCACTGCACAAATCTGGCCTTTATGGAAGAGTGGCCAAAGAGATCCGTAAAAAGTCTCGTTTAAAGTTTGCCACCTGGGAGACACACCAAACATGTGGAAGAAGGTGCTCTGGTCAGATGAAACCAAAATCGAACTTTTTGGCCACAATGCAAAACGATATGTTTGGCGTAAAAGCAACACAGCTCATCACCCTGAACACACCATCCCAACTTGGTCGCAGTTATTGCCCAGTAAACACACTGTTGAATCCTATTGGTCGAGAGCTTTAACCGCGACGTTCTACAGCCAATCGGAACATTGTTATTCCTTTGGATAACGCGGATCGTAAGATAAAGGATTTAGCTAACACAAACTAACACAAAGAACGCTCTTTTCACGTCGCAACTATAGGATAGCGACACGATGCAGTTCGTTTGATCGTCCTTCGTCTTGCTCGACTTGCCTTTTTGCGGAAATGAGTCGCCCCGACTGCGAGGATACACGACATGGGTAACGTCGCGCTAACTAGCGTTAGCATCTAACGGCTACTTCCTGTCGTTTCCTGGAGGCCACGACCAACCTGCATCCTACTCAGTCGTTATAAAGGATGTGAATTCCGTCAAGAGTTGTCTCATACAATCGCGCTACCAACGACGCTTATCCAGCGTGTTGAATCGAGTGTGAGTGGGTCCGTTGAAATTTCTCGTCATCGTGTTCGCGGGCTACCTAGCCTGGTAGCTCTTTTGGCTAGCTCGCCAGCATGAGTGAATTGACGGATAGCAAGCAGAGCGCCAACTCCGAATCGAGGAAAAGGTGTCCGTCACCGGATCGGGATGAGGGAGGTTCTATTCCCAACAAGTCCTCGAAAGCGGATGACGCGTGTAATGAAGTGCGGGATGCCTCGGAGAGATTCAAAAACGGGGAGAGCACCGAAGCCGCTGGGCAAGAGAGACATTCTAAGCATGAAGAGGAAGCAGAAACTTCGCAAACTGCACACAGTCCCGCTTCTGCACCTGTCAACACCTCCAATTCTGATGAGCACCAATCCAAGGAAACCCAGTCATCCAAGGCGCACAGATATGCTGAGGCGAAGAACGATGCAGATGCATGCACAGGAGTCGATCCTTGCAATCTTATGGACCAGTCTGATTCGGACCCGGCAGCCATAGCAGCTGCCGAAGCACTCGCCAGCCTCACAGGTGGAGACGGCGAAAACAGCCGAGAGACTCCGTGCTCGTCTAAAAGAGCCAAACACGCCAAGCAGGGGAGCAAAGTCAATCACCGTGGGGACCATCAGATCCTCAGAGCTCATTCTAAAACACGGGCAGCTGCTGCAGACAGCTCCACGTGCCTGCGCAGCACAGACAAAGAAGATGCGGATGATACCGCAAACGCAGGTGAAGGTGACGAATCCATGTCTGGATCTTCTTCCGCACCAAGTTCCTCTTTCCCGTCTGAGAACGAGGACAATGAGGATGGTGAGTGCGCCATTGTGTCTGTTAAGATGGCTCCCAAGATGAGACAGTCAGTGGCTCTCCTGGCGCAGGTACAGATGAAACTGGAAGCTATCGAGAAGAAAAGCACCTGGTTCCACCAGCGCCTGGAGCTGAAGATTGGCCGCATGCGCCGGCCTCACCTCGATCAACGTCGCGCCATCACAAAAACTATCCCCGGCTTCTGGGTGACGGCTGTATCCTTCCATTTGAGATCTTTCCCCATCTCCTTGCATGCTCAACGCTGAGTGAATGCCTAAACCAAGTAAACATGTTTATGCTTTACCTTGACTCTGAGGCGCCAGCTACTGAACCACCCGCACCTCTCGGCTCACATTGACGAGACAGATGAGGATGCTCTCAGCTACATGACTGATCTTGAAGTAAGCGATACACTCGCGACGGTTTCGCCACGACAAGCTTATTTTGCTTTGATGGGCCCAGGATATTTGTGGAGAAAGAGTCAAAATTCTGTTTTACTTTTTTTTTTCTCTGACACAAAGAAATGAATTTGACAGTTGACATATTTTTAACTTTTAATTGACGTGCAGTACATTTGCATTCAATTCTTATTATGTAGTAAACTGCAGTTTTCAGCCTAATTAGGTCATTTCCCAAGTGGCAAAGTGGTTGGGACTAACTGGCGTAGTGTTCTAACGACTTTCATACACGTCACCTCCATCAGATTGACACGTTGAAGAACCACAAAGTGGGTTTCCAGATTCGCTTCCACTTCAGACGGAACCCATACTTCCAGAACACCATCATCATGAAAGAGCTGCACATCGGACTGGGAGGTACAAATAAACACAGGGCTGTTTTTGCTTTCACTGGGCACATAATAAAATTAGGTACGCCAGCATGCTGGAACATGATGCAATACAGAATGGAGGATGTTCAGGGTTGATTGACAATGTCACAGAGGTATTGAGTAAGCTTGACGCTGACAACGCAATCATGAGTTTTGGGCCCAATCAGTTAATTAAAAAAAAAAACACTAACCGATCACTGATGCAATCATTAGATGGAGAAATATGTTTATTTAAATAACATATAAAGGGTTGTGTCCCTTCTCCTTGATGCTTTTGTTGTTAGTTTTATGTGCTCTAACAAAAAAAATGTCCTCTTTGCAGCAACTGCAACGTCCATGTCCAACACCATCCTGTGGAATCACGGTCACAAATTGACAGCGCATAGCGAACCCAGGAAGATGTCACACGGTGTCTACCAGACCTTTTTCAGCTGGTTTGATGACCACAGCAACCCCGCGCAAGATGATGTTGCGCAGGTACGTACAGCTGATGGCGAGCGAGCCCGTAACATTTGTAGGGTTGGGCGCGCAAACTCTACCACTGTCAAACTAAAGAAAACACAAAAATAAGTTTGCTACATAATGTAATTGGAAATGCCATAGATGGACAGGTAAACAAATCGCTTCTGTGTGGCGGTATTTTAAGTTTTAAAAGTATTGATTGGCACGATATCAGAGAGAGAGAGAAACAAAAACCATTGTATCCAAACATTGCTCCAATAATCTCATCTAAATTTTGTCTCATTTAGATTTCATTTAGGTATCAATGTGAAACGATAACATGGCACTGAAATTGTATCTAATTCAGGAAGTTGACTTGTCTTAACCTTTTCACTGATCTGTTTGTTGTCCAGATCCTGAAGGACGACCTTTACAGGGACCCTTTGAGGTACTACCTCACGCCACTCTGGCAGCCCAGAGAGAACGGCAGGTAGGTCGTATTCACAGTGTTTATTGTAAACGTCCTGGATATACTGCCGTATGAGTCTTTTTAAAGGACACAGTATGCGTTCACAATAGTTTGGGTGGTCGTGGATCAATAAGTAGAGCGGTAACCGGAGGATCCGCTATTTCAATCTAGCAGTAGAATAAAGATACATATTCATTGTAGTAAATAAAATAAGTGAAAGTACGGCCAACCAATCTTTCAAGGCACCCTGGTTTGGAATTCTTGGTACACACGCCGCGCTTTATGGTTTGGAAATCCTGGCTCATCTCCTTATGCCATTTAGTGTTTTTTGTTTGTTTGTTGCTTTGTTTCTGTTTTTTGGGGGCTGGTGCATCAACCTGACCACTTTGTCCGTCCTCTAGTGATGGCGACGGCACCACAGCAGATCGCAGTGGCAATGACAATGGCTACGACTGTGTAGTAATCTCCGACTCAGACGAAGAAACTGCTGAGGCGGAACCTGTCCGCAGTGCTGGGGAGGAAGGGGAGCAGGAAAAACAAGAAGGAGAAGAAGAACAAGGAGGAGAAGGAGAGGAGGAAGAGGAGGAGGAGGAGGAAGAAGAGGAGGAAGGACTGCTGAGTGCAGGTTGGTTACTTATTGATTTATGATGTACTCGCGCTAGAGCAGCAAACTTAAGAGCTCAAGGGCCTCGTTTGATTTTTTTCATTGGACCGATGGGCTGGGTCATTTATAGATGAGGTTCAAAAATAATATTTCAAAATAAAAAAAAATCATCTTATGTTTTAACTGTAACAATCAAATAAGAGGATTTGAGTTGTTAAATGCCACCCCCAGTTGAATTCGATCATCAAAATGAGTGTCAATTAATTTGGTAATTGATTATTTGTCAATTCGTTGTAGATGCATGTCATTTATAGACTCGAGCAATGTTGGACAACATGGGACACTGAGAAAACCAGGAAGTTAAAATTAATCTAAAATGGAATTAAAAAAAAGTCTTCAATCGAACTTACCTTAAGCTGTAGGAACCCTGAATGAATGCTCTCTGTTTTTGATCAACACTAAGAACTGTCTTCTCCTCAGATGAGAGCCAGGAAGAAGGTGAAAGTGGAGAAATAGTTATTGACGGTAAGTCAGGTGATCTGTTGTCTGAATATTTGAGGCTTTCATATGCAAAGTGCAGTAAAACACTGACAGTATGTCTTTTACGCGGCAGGCTCGGACGACAGCGAGCAGGAGGATGAGGCGGCCTGAAAAAGGAAGTTAGGAATGATAGCGGGTATGCCCCAGCATCTTTTGGATGTTAGTTATGTTATGCACAAAATGTCATATTTTTGTAATGTACAAAAATATGATCTATAGATGCTTTTTAAATCAGGGTTAACTTAATAAAGCCAAGGGAAGGTTACTTATCATTTTCTAGAAAAGTACACTGTACAAAAAAATTGCTTTTGGAAAACATTTTCGGCTGCCGACTTTTAGCAAAGCAAACAAATGACGAGAATCTCGCAGTCATGGGGAGTAGTGTTTTACCTTTGGCTGTTCTTCCTCTTGTGATGCATTTGACTATATTGACCACATTTCAGGAGCGCTTAGAACTCAACCAAAATGTGTTCTCAGGGATGGGCCCACACTCGATTACTCAATTTGGGGCTGTGAGGACAAAAATGTCTACTCTTCTGTAGTCAAAAGAAGCATATATTGTTTTCGAAAGCTTAAAGACCCCCCCACCCCAACTACTCCTCGACATGGCAATGCAGCAAACATGGCACATACTGCCACAGTTGTTGTGTAGTTTGATCAGTGTATGTGGAATTTTGTCTTTAGTAGATTGACATCAGCTTTAACATATTGTGTAAAGTTTCTTTTTTTTTTTGTGGAATTTGACATTTTTGGACATTGTGGCACACTTATGAGGATGATAGCATCAGCATTCAGATATTTGGGTGGCACAATTATGTATTTTTGTTTGTTCTTCCCCGGTCATTGTGCAGCCCTTTGTCACCCAAGTTGTGCTGCATTTGAAATCTCTTCTCTTGTACTGTTTTATTGATTTGAAATGCTTATCCATAGAACAATTCTCAATGTTTGTCAATGTAAACAAAAAATGGCAAGATGCTTCCAGGTGACAGGAATTGAGTGATACCGCTGACTTGGAGAGATCAGCGGGGCTTTTTTTTTCCTTTTAATTTCCTCTCCTAAATGAATTAGCCAGTCCCCCAATCCTCATCTGTATTTCCACTGAATCTATTATTGAATTGATTAACTTGTTGAAATGTAAATTACAGCTGGCATCAGATATCCCCAACAGCGGTTTGCCTCATGTAAAGTTTTTCTTTTTTGATTGACACCACATGATGGCAGTAGAGAAGGTGGCCAAAATCATCATTCAAGCCTTTTTACCTTGTTTTCCCAATGGCTCTGCCTTGGTCAAATTCCATGGGAGTGTTTGACCACCTCCGGCCGCTGGAGAACGCTTGAGATTACTCGGAAGATTGTGTGATTTCATGGTGAATTAGTATATTTTAAAAGACTCAGATTACCCGGAAGATTGTGTGATTTCATGGTGAATTGGTATATTTGAAAAGACTCAGACCAAGTTAACGCGCCCAAAATGTTACATCCAGGAACTGTCAACTGTATATAAATCCGAAAAAGAAGCACAGTGTGGCAAGTGAACAATAACAGCATGGCGTTTCTTGACCTCAATTGTGCCAAAGCACATATTTGACATTAGAAAAATCCCACACGTTTAATGTAGTTTTTTTTTTTTTTTTTTTTGCAAATCTATTCTAATGCTCTGTCATCATGTGCATGGGTTACTTTCACAAATGATTTACAAAACAAATTAAGATTTTGCTCTTTTTGCCAATGCAATGTTAATGGCTCAACAAATTAGAATTTTCAGGAGGTTTCCTGAACAGTGATGGTTTGGGGTATGAGGATTCTGCTCGATGCCAGTGGTGCCTTGCGGTACGAGCTTAATTAATGCCGTTACCATGCGTGTAACTGGAAATGTTCATTTTCCCGTTGAAATGACTAGAAAAGCCAGTGGACTATTTTAGCCTCCCCTAATTCATTGCAGCTACTTATGTGTATGACTCTTCAACCGAGGCCAGTATAATGCTATTACATTAAAAAAAAAAAGCACTCAGTAGTATTAGTCGTTCTTTGCAGAGGAGAAAGACTCCCAAATTACGTCACTTGTATCTGAAGGCACCACTGAAATGATCTTGTCTCAATATAAATGACTGGCACTTCAGAATGGCGGCAATGTTGTGCAACACTGACAGCAGTAGTTCGCCAATAGGCATTTAATCATGAGCATCTTGAATTCATTAACATTGCATCAGTTTGTGTTCACATCACTATTTTGAAATCCCCCTCTTGCGGTGTACCTTGTGTGCTTTTGTAGAACATTGTATCCTTTTGTTGCTTTGGTTATTTTTCATTTCGTTTGGGATGAGATGTCCACCGTTTAACCTAATAAAGTAGGAAGTTGTTTCACTTTGCAGTTGGCTGTGTTCTTCATCTGTATATACTTGCACTTGCCACCTGACCGTTGTTTTATTTGTCGCCACAAGATGGCAGTATGCTATTGTTGGTCACCTGTCTGTTGAATTTATTGGAATAAATGCGTTCCATAGCACGTCTGACTTTGATAAAAGTATTTCAGGTTTAAATTCTTCATGATAATCTAGTAACCCATAATACAGTTGTGATTTTTTTTGTCGTACTTGAAATAAATGACTTCCTACCTGACTTTGACATTTAAGTCACCCTTGCAACTCTTGAGAGATCAAACAAGAGCAACAGAGTGACACTTTAATGGATTTCACTGCTGGTGCATGTGATATCACTCCCATTTTCGAGCTGCCACTGTAAATAGCTCCCAGCGAGGCATTTTTGGACAGGCCCAGACAAAGGAACGGCAGCAGTGTTGCAATGGCACACTTAAACCCTTGATTCCACTTTTAATGCACAGCTATAAATATTCCACTCGCAAAAACCTGTCCTGCTGGAGGCCCGGCAGCACTCAGGGTATGCGGCCTACGATGGGCACATACTATTAATACTAATGTTGCAAACGCATTACGCTATGCGAAATGATCCCATGTGGAATAAGGTATTTTGCTTCCACTTTGATCAACTGTCCACCACAAAGCAACCACATTTCATGATTATAAATTAATAACAGGCTTAGTTCTTTCACAAGATCGATTTGGGCAAAATTTGTCCAGATGTGCTTTTTGCTCTGGAGCAATAACAACAGCCTAAATCAGGGGTGTCCAAAGTACGGCCAGGGGGCCATTTGCGACCCACCGTTTCTTTGTTAGAAGCCTGCTGCATCAGTGTTGAGTGAAGTACCTGAGACAGAAGAAGCAATTGATGGACTGTCAATCACTCGTGGGTGCACCCGTAGCAGGCACAGCCTTGCTCTGACCTGTTAATTGGGCTTCGGTAGCTTTGCTGAGACGATGATGGGGAAAAAAAAAAAAGTTGACCTTTTCCCTAAATGGATTCCTGAGTAGAACCATTCCTGTTAGTGCTACCCCTGCACACAAATCCTCTTGTCCCCCCCTCGAGCTCGAATTGCCAACATCACAGCTCCCCTGTTTTCTCACAGGTTGATCTCGTGAAGTTCGCAATGCGAGCCGACAAAGCTCTGACGTCAGTTTCAGTTGATAGCAGTGTTGGATGAATTAGTCTTTTCAGTTATTTTGCTTTTCTGCATCGTCTGACTTGTGACGCACTTGTCACCTGGGATGTACGTACAAACAACTCATTTGAAGGTAGACATTCACAGTAGCTCCTCTTCGATGCAGTTGATAAGGTACCACATTCCAGCGCTCGAGATCGCCGACATCATTTCTATGTCTCATCTAACTTTGAAGATAAATTTGCTAACACAAGCTTCCATCTTACTCTCATGCAGATTGTGTCATTGATATCGACATAGAGTGTATGAGCCGTCTCCGGAGGCCCCTTCTACAGCCACCAGCCGGTAACAGCGATAAGGGGCCCCTATACGGGGCGGGGCTTTCACGATAAATTGCAATAGTGTCGCTGTTTTGTCGTTGATACTGTACAAGCCGGAGTTTCTTGGGGGCCCCTTCGGCCTGGTCTTATTTTTTTTCTAGATGTATTTACAGATTTGCAGCACGGATTGTATGTTTTCCCAATTGTGTGCTTGTCATGTAATCAACCTAAAAAGAAGCATTGCAGGCTAGGTGATGAAAGAGGTGGGTGGAGGGCGGGAATAGGAGAGGGAAATGGATGAGTGCAATGATAAGAGGAGCCGTCTGGACCCCGTCGCTTACACACAGCAGATGGATGACTCTTATCTGGGAGATCGCCGAGTGCATGCTCGCGCCTGGGCCCAGTTACCGACGATCACACCAGACAGATGAATGCTACCCCACGCACACACACCCCTGCCCAGCCCCTCCACCAATCACACGCGAGTGCACACAGAATGGAACAGATTGCAGCATTTTTCTTACCTTTTACCCTTCCCCCATGCATCCGACAATGAATTCTACCTCGACATTGTCCAAATATACACAGGTGCATTTTAATATTTCATGGGTTTTTTTTTTTTTGGGGGGGTGCATTTGGACTTTTCCATGAATAATTTTCTTTGCTTAAGTCAATTCATTCCAATAGTTCCAATTCAACACAGGTAATTTCAAGAGTAGACACATTATGTCTTTTGTTGTTTGGTCAGTTGGATTGAGCTGCAAACAATTCTGAATAATAAAGTGTTCATAAAATGTTCCGTTTTTTTCTGGGAATACAAAATGTTTGGAAAAGCTGACTATAGTTACCTTCCATTTATCGTGCCCCATTCAACACGTCATAATGTGATTCGTTGATTCTAAAAACAGCCACATCCCAGAGTGTGCACACATGTTGCATTATTTATTTATTTATTATATTATTATTATTTTTCTTCTCTTTTAGCGTGGTGCAAATGAAGCAGAGGCATTCATATTAGCCCGCAAGAAACGGGAGGCGAAGCGGAGTTTCACCTTGGGTGTAAATGTACATTGGCGTGGCTCAATTCTGCAAGCATGCTGACAGATTTAATTTGCTTTGGGCCAGCGAGCATCCTCCCAATCATCCTTTTCATGTACAGTAAGCAGCTTCTTCTAACCTGTCATTATTTGTATGGTGCACCTCTTCAACAGCTGTCGCTTCTCCTGGAAGCATTTTACATTTTACAGTCTAGTGTCGAAGGCAGATGGCAGCGGGCCCCGTGGACATATGGAGCCTTGAACACAGCTCCATCTCGGGAGGGGGGCTGGGGGGGATATGCATACTTTTTCTGCAAAACGAATCAGCTCGGCTTCAGCGTACGATATGAGGAGAGCGGCCGAGAATGTGTCGTGTGTGCGCCCCTCATCCACATGTTAAAAACCTTGCCCTACTTTTGTAATTGCTGGTGTGCTAAGTCCGGGGACACGGGCAAACACCTGCTCTTGTATTTTTCACGATGATGTTTTGTTACACGTTGGATAATAATTAGAGGCAAGGGGATAGCTCTGTCATGTTTGTTGTGATAGAAAACAGGCCAGCACATTTTTTCAACACAGTGATTTTCTCTCAGGGTCACCGCGCTTTCCCAACATGCATTTGTGTACTTGTTGCCTCTCTGCTGCGTTGGGCATGTGCAGACACTTGGCAATTTGTCAATTCAAAATTGAGTGTCAGCAGGTCAAATATGTTTTTGTTGTTTTCGCTTAAGGGGACAAAAATGTGCTTCTGGTGATTGATGGGTCTGGTGGTGCGGGATCCAGCTGCAGCTTGAACTCGGCCTACAGGGATAAATGACAAGAAGGCAAAGTCCATTCATCATATGGGACCTTTTAGGTCAATTTTCATTCCTCACCAGCGCAAATATTTTGAGTCCCCCAAAAGTGAAAGAAAGATATGACATGTGAGGCTCTCTCACGCGGCAATGCCTGCCTAAAGCCTAAACCCTAAACCCTTTTCCACTGTAGCGTGCCAGCCGAAAAGTCTGGCTGTCCAGTCTGACCCTAAACGGCTACGCCAGCACAAGGTCACACTCTGTCTGGCAAGTTGCATTTTTTTTTTTTAATTCCAACACCCATCCCTCCTCACTTTTACGCCATTTCTCCATGATGCGTGAGCACTTGTGGCTTACAATGAGGCACTCTAAAGAGACCAGGCCAGACCACTTGAGGGTGTAGGCTAATTGCAGGTCGCATCTGCGCCAGATAACCACTGATCCCGATAAAGGAGCTTAAATTCTTACTTAGTTGGGGTGTGAGTACTTATGCCATGTACTCAAGCTCTGTTTTAGCCATGCCTAAAGAAAATAGAGAAAACTGATAGGCTGGAAAAATGTTTTAACACTATACTACATGAGTATTTTCACATTTTAAGTAACTTCAAATAAATCTCTAAATTCACTTTACAGGATCTTTGACCGTCAAAGGCTGGCACAATCACACAAGAAGTATTGGGAGCTAAAGTTGAGAGGAAACCTGAAGTCAGCACACATCCGTGACTCATTTCCTCAGCTGGAAAAGGACTGAAGCAATGATCCTGGCCTGGACCCATCTTAACTGCGTGTCCACGTCACGAGTGGCTGGAAGCCAACAGGAGACAAGGCCACTGCTTGCATAGTCTTTGTGCGGATCGGTCAAAATCATCAGGTGTGGATTTCAAAAGTTAAAGCTTTTTTTTTCCTCTTTTTTTATGGTTTGCCTGTAAGAACTGCCCCTTGCCTTATTGACATTTTCCAACCTGACACACCTCATTACCTCATGTGTTTATTCTATTTTCTTTGTGTGCTACACAGTGCTACAGCCCCCTGCAGAAAAACCATACTGAGCACAGTGGAATAGCAGTCTGACAACACAATTGCATTTAATAATAGTTTTCAAATATTTATTTAGGTAAATTTCGCGTTTAACTTTTCATATGTTCTTACTTCCAAAACCACTATTCTTCAGAAAATGCCCCCAATTTTTTTTAACTTATACATCCTAACCCTGTGTTACTCAATTCAACGCATATAATAGATATTTCCCCATTTGTGCGTTCTATAAAATAAATGCCAGACTGTATCTGGTATTACAAAAAAATGTATAACCATAACCTTAAAACAACTTTCTCATCTCTGTACCCTTTAATTAATAGATTTTATTTGTGTAATTTTCTAATTGACCAATGATTGTGCCTTTTAAATTAATTGCACAACAGTTCCAAGCATTTATGTATATTTTCTGGTACTTGTGTGTACTTTCTGGTTAATAGTGTATAAAAATTATAAAATAACTTTATTCATTGTTCTTAAATCATTGAATATTTATCTTTGTAAAGAAGATTTTATACATCGTATGGTAGCAATAAACTCAATTCAACTCAATTTAAAATAAGTGGCAGTTTGGCAAACATATGTCAATTCATCCAAAACAAAAACACATTAAACTAGACAATTACATGTTTTATATTTCAACCAGCCACACCCCTTTGCCTTAAAAAGATCTTTTTCGCTTTATGCTAACAACAAATGCAAACCACTATTGACATATTGTATATGTGCACTATTATTATGATTATTATTATTAATGATGATAATAATAATACTTATTATTATTCAAACTGCTAATGTGCATAATGTTGCAGTGGCTATCACAAAAGGATGAACCATTTCTGATTTTGACTTGGTCATACCCTCAGTATTTTTTTTTAGTTTAGACGTTTCAGAATGTATAACGCCTGCTTTTCAATCAAGCTCTTTTAACAAAGATGGACATCCAGCCTTCACCCTTATCCAGCCTTCTTTTGTCACTGTTGTCATGCACGCAGGGGCCAGCCACTGTGGAATCCTGGGAATTCTTTTTATATTTTTTCTTTCTTTCTTTTTTGTTCCCCCCGACCAAGCTAGAACACGTAATGGTGACCACGAAGTGCGTCAGTCAAAGAACAGCCATGCATGAATATAAAACAGCAGCCCCCACTATAAATTATTAACTTTTCCAAGAGACAAGTGTTGAAGCGACATTTTTTTGCAGGAGGCATAACCAGTGGTGCGTTCAAGTGCAGCTGCAGCAGGGACGTACGGGGTTAATCCGACCCATATGCTGCACCGGGAGGGAGGTTGGGTCCACCACGAAAGGGAAGGCTGAGGCAGGCTGGCTGGCAGGCACAACAGAAGGGAGAAGACAGCGGGACTCACCATACACTCACTCACACACACTTTCAATACCAACACCTGCACTTGTTCGCCCTATTTCCACTCACACAAGTCTTTCTCGTCCACAAGCGTGACGTGGAGTCACATCATCACGCGGAAGGCTTCCTAAAGTTGGCCAAAAGGATTTTATTCCGTCAATGTGGACCAAGTCGGCTCGCTTTTCTACTTAATTGTTTGTTTTTGTTAGAGGTTTTTTTTTTTCTGCCAAGAATATAAAAAAGGATTATTTCCTCACGTGCTGTGATTTTATTTTATTTTATTGCTCCCTGGAATGACGTCTGGGGGAATGTGGCTGTGACAAACTTTTGGATCGTGGAGATCAAAGGTAGGAGTTTTTTGGGTTCAACTTTTAACCAGCGTTTGGTTACTGTGTGTGTGCGTGCGCGCGCGCGCGCGCGTTTGTGTGGTGAGCGACTTAACATTTTTGCTGGATGGGTTTCCTATTTCTAGACTTGACAGGTAGACTGCGCCCATGTGTGGCCAGAGCTCGTCCTCTAATGATTAGATGGATCTCCAAACCTCACTATGGTATATTATTACTAGAGATGGCCCCAATCTGTCCTGTAGTTAACACCCAGCTGTCAAAACCACAGCCCCCCACTATGGAGGCCCCCCATAAGCGACTAGCTAGATATTTTTTCTTCATGAGATGTTCCAAAAGCTGTTTGTGCACGCATTTCCGTGGAAATCCAGATGGATAAGTCGTGAGACATTTTTATTTATAGTTTGTTTCCTGAAGGTCCTTTTGAAATGGTGATTACACTGTGTTTTTCACGTCACATCATTGCCTGGAATATTATTATTAGCTTCATGAGACATAGGCATGGTAGCAGGAGTTCATTCAGTCATGACTTTTACCCATAGTGGATCAATCAATCGAGTCAATAGCTGAATCCTAACCAAAGTTGTACCTTTCTGAGTCATTACTGTGGAGGTGTCACAGTTAATTGATTTCAATTGAAAGCAATCATCAAATCAATCCATAACTGTTTAGACACATGCTTTGAGCCATATGTGTGACGTTACCCATTTTTAGCAGAACTGACCATTTTCATGTGAAGAAATATCTTGGCAGGCCAACATAGAACATAGCTTTACAAAATGGTCCGGTGTTGGAACAAAAATGTCATGATATATCGAAATGGAAAGTAATTGATATTTTTACATTTTGTGAAGTGGTAGCATACAGCAAAATCCTAAAACTTCTGGTGCATTGTTTTTCTATCGTCAAATCACCTGTGTTCTAGCATCATAAGGTATCATTTGCTGTTTAAACTATCAATATTGTCAATTACTCTACACTATTTGCATCTGGGCTTAGTGCCTAACCATTGTCATGCTCGTGCGGGTGCTTTAAATTTTATTTGTATGATTATAATTGTCGTTAAACGTTTGCCAAAAGCTGTTGTCTCGGCCCCACGGATTTGACGAGAGCAAGAGATGCCCGCGGGATGGCTTATCGGCCCAGCAAACAGGGAGACAATTTAATGGACTCAGCTTTTAGTATTCATAATTTAGATGGGATACTCTCCGGCAAAGTGCAGCTGCATAATGAATGCCTGAGTTAAGGTCTTGGTTTCAACACCCCGAAAGTGTCAGAAATAGTCGGTGCGGGGGCTCCCGGTGTCTTTGAACTGTCACCTCTGTGCCACGTCAGCTCGTAGCCGTCTGCGCTGATGAGTCGGAACCGCGATGAGTCAAAGGGAAGAACACATGGACGACTTAGTTTCAGTTGAAGTTCACTGGTTAGCAAACTGAATATTAAAGAAAGAAAATTACATGTGTATTGAGAACAACTTTACCTTAAAATTGCTAGCTTCATGCAAATACATAGAGGAAAAGGCAGACTACAACTTGCATCAATAGTAGCAGTGTTATGAAGAAATAGATCTTTGAACATAAACCTTGGAGCAGACGATCAAACGATAGCAGATATTCTTTATTCTCTGTGAAAAATAACGTATCTTACTGAAGCTTGTAGAGTTTATTTTATACGTCTCTATTATACTGCCCCTGGTGGTTAAGGAGGGCACACCAGAAGGAGCAGGACAATGTCAATGGACACTGAAGTATTTCTTTCTTTCTTTGGGCCAAAGCCAGGCTACACCTTAAATTAGTCTTAATATATTTTTCGCATCGTCAATTTGTAATTGTGTGTTTTTTTAATAATGGAATGGAAATCAAATCCAATTTAATTTATTTATGATATTACATTAAATTAATTGACAGATTATTGAAACAATTATTAGTTACAGCTCTAGATATTACTATAACATTGCAGTATTTTTGAGTGCTATTTTTTTTTACTAAAGAACACATTACAAATAATTTTGCTTTTCCCGAAGAGTGGATGAATGGCATTTCCATTCAATGGGGAAAGATGGACAGAGATCCGAGCGTGGTGTCGAGGCAAATTCAGTCCGTATCTCAAGTGTACGCTGCAGAACTTGCGTTTCCCACCAATCCGTCCGTGCTTGTAGCCACAATTATGCAGTCTTGACATGCACCTCACTACATTTACTCTTTAAATAAATAATGGAGCTGTCATATTTTCCAGCGCAGGTGTGAAGATTTGGACTGCGCTCTGCATCTCGCCTTATTGGAAAGCTGCGGGCCAAACTTCTGATCAGAGACTTCAAAGTGAGCGCAAGAGAGAGCCTGTGCGTCTTTTTCTGTCTCTCATTCCTCATGGGGCACTCTATAATAATCAGTCCTTTTTTTTTTGTCCAGATTTAGATCTGTGTGGGCTACCTGTATGCCTGTTACCATGACAACATCTGGAGCCCAACTCCTCCTGGTGGCCTTGTGTGTTTACAAAGGCCTGAGCCTGCAGCAGTCGGCGCCACGGGTTCGCCTCTCCTTCAAAGGTGAGCCGGAACGCTTGGCCATCTTTTTTTTGCACTTGCATAGACCTGTGCGAGTCAGGCTTGGCTTCCTCTTTATGCGTACAGTATATAAAGAGCGTGTTTCCTGCCACATGTCAAAACGGTGCACAAGTGGAAACAAAAGGTGGATATTACGTGTGTTTTTCTACTGGCAGCCAGTCCACACCCTGAAACTCACACGCACAGAAAGTCACATTTGTCTTTTTTTTTTTCATCCGGCGCGATAACACCCATTCAGCACATGAGGATTTTTCAAATCTTAAAAGATTTTGTTCATCTGTGACGGACCACACTCGTGAAGATAAAAAAATATCTGGCATTTAACTGTTTTGATTGTATTCTGTGTGGTCTTTTCCAACAACACCTTAAGATTCTGTTCCACCACCGATCTCAAAACAAGTTCTCTGAGGTAGAACAGACATGGATATGACCCGTATATGCACTGGTGTTACCTTAATGATTCCAAATGGTAAAATGCCGAAAAAAAAAAAAAAAGACTTGCTTTAGAAAATACCCTTTTGCCACCTGGGAAACTCACTTTTAAACAAAAACGTCATTGGGAGGGGTATGTTTGTTTTTGTTTATGGTAATTTTCCCGTTTCTCAATCGGTGCACTTAAGATTTTTGTTTGGAAATATTGAACACTTTTAGTTTTCAAAATTGCCGACATGACTTGTTTCGGAGCCTATTATTGGAACAAATCCACTCTAAACACCTCAGACCACAGGATTCATCGGGTAGGATAATTTTATAAGCATTTGGTTAGTTTACTTTGCTTATGTTGAATATAAATTACTTGGGTCATAGTTTCAGTCGACCAGGGTTAGCGTTAGAAATCAAGCCTGAGTTAGGGCGTCATTTAAAATTATGGTTAAAGTGAAAGTTTTGGTTTCAAATTAGGGTTCCAAGACAGAATTTGAGTTTCAAATTAGGGCTTCATGTAAAGGTTAGGATATCAAATTTGGGTTATACCCACAAGACCAAGTTGGGGTTTTAAGTCAGGGTTTCGTAGAAATCGAGGGTTTCAAGCAAATGTTATGGCTTCAAATCAGGTTGTCAATGCCAAATTAAGGTTTCAGATTAAGGTTTCAAATCGGATGTAGCGTTTCAAGGCATGGTTAGTGTTTTGACATTTGGCTTAAATTCTTTGCATGATTAAGGTCTCAAATTAAGGTTTCAAGCCATGTTAGGGTTTTACGCCTGGTCTTGGTGTTTAGTGTCGGGTGCCCTTGTGAGTTACTCTGTGATTCCCACCACGAGTACTAACTTGACATTTGACACGAAATGTCTTGGCTGGTCAACTAACATTATTAATCACAAAAGGGGGGATATGGTGTCGCCATGGCAACAACGAGAACTGCAGACCAGTGTGCCTGCCATCCACAGGATTTCTGACTCTTCCAATATGAACACTGCAGGCATCAAAGCAGTGTAGGAGCTTTTTTGTCCTTTAACTAACATGTTTTCATTTCATCTGACTCAGTCACACGCGTCACGTCACCTCGTAAAGGTAAATAAGAATTACGGGAATGAGATTTATGACATTCTTAAGTCTGGTGCTTTAACAGTGAGTCATGCTTAAATGCAGGATTTATTAGCTGATTTGACAAACAGCTGGAGGCTTGTTTTGAGTTCAACTTCTTTGATAAGAAATCTGAACGCTTATGTTTTTTGTTTTGACCTCCAAGCACTAATTCCTTCTCGGTAAACAGCTTATATGTGAGTGCTTGTGTGTTTGTTCAATCGAACTTTGCAATTCCTCAAGTGTGGGCTTAAGTGGGTTTCTCATAACATCAGGTATGGAATAAAAAAATCTGCGAATTCTGCAGGTGCCAAATCGCGAGTATATAGGGGTTCGCTCTAAAGTATTTCGAAAGAAGTCTCGAAATTCACTTTACAGTCTTGAAGTACTTTGATGTTTTCAAGCTCGTAAATTGAGACTCCAACAACTGTAGTTGCCTTAAATGGAAGAAAACTTCAGTTCTTAGGAGGCTTGCAGGCAGTAGCTAGCTTGCGTTGTAATGCTAAGATGGCCCCCACCTAGCACACACGAGGGCATGTCCACAACAGCTGAGAGGAGTTCACTTATTAGCTTCGGTAGCCACACTCCCAAACCGCATTGACCCTTCCCGCTAATACCAAACAAGAAAGGCGAAAAGTTGGATTTCGACCAAATATTTTCTGCGACTCCGAGGATGTATTGTTCATTGTTTGCCACAGCAAGCCTCTTTGTTCCCGCAGGCGCCCGCGGAGGAGGTTGCGGTGCCTGCAAGGGCCCATGTGACTCTTGAGCTGGCACCCCGAGGGCCTAAAGGCCCGAAATCTATGTCTTGTTCCCTCTATTGTGTCTGTTGAACAATTGGCATGCGGGGCGGAATTAGTCCGCGTTGCTCGAGAGCAAAACGTGCCGTGTAATGGAAGTCGGAGAGCTGTGTCCGAACGCATCTTTAGCGGCTCTCTTTTGTAATCCGAGAGCTCGGCATGACCCGGTTGTAGCGTCATACTTGAATCGTGTGTCCTTCCCAGTGTTTCCCTATCAGTGTCAGAATGCTGTCAGGGCTTCTCTGGATGTTTACCCGATGATGGCAGGACATTGTTGGCTATTTTCAGAGACGTGTATAGGGGTGTGGCGTTCCCACATTCAAGCCCTTGAATGAATCCACGTCGTTCATCCTGTGTTTACCTCGTCTACCTCAAAGACGGCATCCCGGAGATCCGATTGCATGGTCTATTTTGGTCGCACCTTGCCTACATCCTGTTTAATTTTGACCCCCGCAAAGGAAGGGGGCGGATACTTTGATGTAAATAGAGATATGCGCGCAGTCCTCAATCCCCGTAAGCCAGCTTCGGAGGCTCGTTTGTGACCATTTGTCGTGACATAAGCCGGCTGTCTTGAACGGGGGCCGATATGCTGCAAGTATATGGCGCCGATATTAAACTCGGACCACAGATGTGCGTTAAAGAGACTTACTTAAGACCGTGTTGTTTCCCTTCTTAAGTAATGGACAACATTGAAATATCGTAACGTGGTGTACCTGAGTGGTCAATAAAAGTAACCCTTGCAACTCTGCCTGGACTGCATTCAGCAGGAAAATAGACCTACTTACATAGTTTAGCACCACCACAGTATGAATGGGTGAGTGTATGAATAATTCACGATTCGTCCACTGTGAGCGCTTTGTGTTGAGACTTTTATGAAAAAGCATGATATAAATCCAATTCAGGTTTATAATTGTCATTATCTTCCTGCTACGGATACCCAAAGGTGACAAACTTAATGGATCACTTACTGGTAATCTAAAACAACAATCAAGAAAATAAAATAGCAATTTCAGCCCCCCCAAACTGTCTTTTACTATTTTCTTAAATGTTCTATTTCACCCCCAAACAACACCTGAGTCACCAGACAGTGATTACACAAGATTACAAAAGTCTACACACCCCTGTTCATATGCTGGATTTTTGCTGTATAAAAAATATAAACTAAGGTAAATCATTTCAAAACCTTTTCCGGTGTTAATGTTATATACAAAAAGATTTAAGAAATATAAACAACTGAAATAATGGGGTTGCACAAGTGTCCACACCCTATTAAAACTGGGGATGTGGCTATGTTTAGAATGACTCATTCACACTCAAACTCAGCTCGTACCTGCTAGCATTTAAAGTGGAATTAGTGAATATTAGTGTGAGACATAAACTCCTGTACAGTTTCTGTGTTCCTTTTTAAATTGTGCATTTTGGGTGCATTTCTCACGCAGCAAATGAAAATTGTTCAATGAGAGCGTTCAGGAAAAGAAAGAAAAATGCTGAATCCATTTTCCAGCAGCGTGTCTTAACAGGTTCTGCTCGGCTGAGCACAATCCTGATCTTAAGAATTTGCCACGCTGACCGGCGTTCCTTAAGGGACTCAATCACACAGTCAGGACACATGAATTATTCACATCCTAAAAGCAAATATGTTTCTTAAAACGCTCTGAGTTGAGTTATATTTAATCATCTGCTGTATGCATTTCCCAGAGAACAAGTGAGAAGACTGTTGTTGCAGCGACTTTGTGTTCATTCAAGCCTGTCATAGAACATGTTGGAGGCATTAGGACTATACTGAGCAACCTTTGCTCAGTTATTCAAATAAATCCTGCTGATCCTGCTTGGGATAAACAGTAGCACTTATGTTACTTTTCATTATTCATAGTAAGTGTCGCCACGTGCGATTGCCTCAAACAGTAGTCTGAGTTTGTATTACACCCTTTGAAAAAAAAACAACGTTATTTTTAAAGTAATTAAGTTCTGCTGAGTTCTAGATTAATTATTGAGTAACAGCAACACTTCTTTCACAGAACTGATGGACACTCGGGCAGCGCGACCCTTCAGTTTCTCCTTCAACACCAGCGACTACCGAATCCTCTTGATGGACCAGGACCAGGGCCGCCTGTACCTGGGCAGCAGGGAGTACCTGGTGGCTTTGGATATGCACAATGTCAACAAAGAGCCGCTCATAGTACGCACACACACACACACATTGATTGATTTGTGTATGTTTAGCTTTGCTTTTAGAATGAATGTTTTTGGGAAAACATTTAAAATACAACAAATTAGAAGATTGCTTCCATTCAAGCTATGCAGACTACTACCATCACCGAGGTGACTGAGAATCTACACAGATGGAAAAATGACATTACAATTGTCCTATTAAGAGGCTAATGAGCTGTAAAATCTGCTTTCAACTGACTAATATGAAACAGGTAAACTCCATTCCTTTTTTTTGACAGAAGTCAGTGAAGTGTGTGATAGCTTGAGGCACTTCAGATTCGAGATTTTAATTGGATAATGTTGAAAAATCCTACAATGTACTGTTCAAGATTAAAAGTAATTGCTGCCTGTAGTCATGGGTTCATGGCAGCATTACAGTCCTAAATTGCTCCTCATTGTTATTCAAGCGCAAACTGCATTCCTTTCCTCACAAGTGTTTTTGCCCCAATGGCACACTTTTCATTTTTGTTTTTTTTATTTTTTTTCTAAGCGTTGCCTGTGAGTGACCTAAACCGATGCAACTAATTTAGATTTAAGCGTTGAATTATGTGCAGTCGTAATTACTACAGAATGAGATCATAGCAGTTACACAACATAAGCCCCCCCCCCAAAAAAAAAGTCAAATATAGGTACATAAAATGAATGAACAATTCAGTCAGCAATGTGGGAAAAAGTGAAACCAGATGTTGCAATCAAAAGCACATTTTCTTTCTTTTTTTTAAATTCTCTTTTGTTCCCATGACTCAATAACACTTTCACATGAATGTGGTGTTGCTAAAACTGAAAATAATCTTGCGAACTTTAACATTATTTCCCATCCCTGTGAAAATAATGAACTTAATTTTTTGACTCTCCATATTGTCACTGCAGAACGTAAATGCAATTTTATTTTGGCTATATATTTTTTCATCACTATATATGTAATGAATGACCATATTGGATTATTATACCTGCTGATAATTTATTGTGTGTTCAATCCAGATTCACTGGCCAGCATCTGCAAAGAGGAAAGGCGAATGCCAGATGACAGGAAAAGGAAGACAGGTGCGATCATGTTATTTACATTCCTTGCTTTCAAAATCAAGAGCAAGTTAAAAGCATGTTGAAATTCCTGGTTGTACAGGGCGAATGCGCCAACTTTGTACGCTTGATCGAGCCGTGGAACCGCACCCACCTCTACACCTGTGGAACGGGGGCTTACCAACCCATTTGCACGTTCATCAACAGAGGCTGGAGGGCAGAGGTGAACATATTCACACATGACATTCATCGATAAGATCTCCGTGCGGCAGACCTGGAAACTTTTGTCCTGATAAATATTTCAGGAGTCCAAACTGGGACACTGATTTGTTTATGATTTTCCTGTGCTCCCTTGTGACGTTCCAGCCATCCATTTTTCTGCCGTCTTCGCAGGACTACCTGTTTCGACTGGTCCCCGGGTACGTGGACTCCGGGAAGGGAAAATGTTCCTACGATCCCAAAGAGGAGAACGTTGCAGTTCTTATTCGTAAGAGCCTTTCACGATCAACAGGCTGAAACACATACAACTTGTTTGATTGATTGTTTTCTCCTCCCATT
Organism: Syngnathus acus; assembly: GCF_901709675.1. Classification (NCBI taxonomy): domain Eukaryota; kingdom Metazoa; phylum Chordata; class Actinopteri; order Syngnathiformes; family Syngnathidae; genus Syngnathus; species Syngnathus acus. The sequence continues at coordinate 17,668,255 of NC_051088.1, read as the reverse complement.
TTAGATGGTAATCTGTATGCGGGTGTCCATATTGACTTCATGAGCACAGATGCGGCTCTTTTTAGGACCATGGGAGGGAGAAGTGTCATCCGGACGGAACAGTACGATTCCAGATGGCTCAACGGTGAGTAATGAAGGGTGTGAGCGGGTAAACGTAGTGGATTACAAGTCACGCTTCCTGTCTCGTTCATGCCTCAATCGTCTTCCTGCTTATTTGACGGATTGATTGATTGATTGATTTTGTCCTCCAGAGCCCGTGTTTGTTCAGATCCAGCAGATCCCTGACAGCGCAGAGAGCAACGACGACAAGCTCTACTTCTTTTTCCGCGAGAAGAGCTTAGACTCGAGCGGAGGGGCGAGTCCCAACGTCTTGGCCAGGGTGGGCAGAGTGTGTTTGGTGAGTAATAAATGAAAATACAATTGCGCTTAGATGAGACACGAGCTGTGGCCTGTCTTGACTTGTGAGCAAAAATTCCACTTAACAGCGCTAGATGGTGGCAGAAAAGTTCAGCTTCTCTATTTCTTCCTTCAGTTGATTCATTCCGTGACCAAGCTCTTAAGTGAAGGCACCACTTTATGCCATTAATCTTGTAAAATGAAGTGCTGAACTGGATACAATGAACCACGACCTCATTTGGTCTGTGTCCAGAATGACGAAGGTGGCCAGAAATCCCTAGTGAACCGCTGGACAACCTTCCTCAAAGCTCGTCTTATCTGCTCGGTGATCGGCGATGATGGAGTGGAGACGCGATTTGATGAACTACGTGAGGCGGCCGTGACAAATTGCATTTCAACAGCAGCTTCTCTCTTATTGATTTGCGCACGCTCGGCCTTGCAGGCGATGTATTCATTCAGCCGACGCAGGATGAAAGGAACCCGATGGTGTTCGCACTCTTCACTACCGCGGGGTGAGAAGCCACAACCTTCTGATTTTTACATCCCGACAATCACATTGGGCTTGATTTGGGTTTTTATTTCTGATTCAAATATATAATCCATGTGTTTATTTGTCTTTCCATTCCCAATTTGTTCCAGCTCTGTGTTCAAGGGCTCTGCTGTCTGCGTCTACTCCATGGCCGATATCCGCAACGTCTTCAACGGGCCTTTTGCCCATAAGCACGGCCACAATTACCAGTGGACGGAATACAACGGCAAGATTCCATACCCACGACCGGGAACGGTGCGTCGCAGCACTCTTGGCTCCGCTCGAGTACACAAAGACTCACGCGCATGTCTTCTTTGTCACCCAGTGCCCGGGCGGAACCTTCACCCCTGGGATCCGCTCCTCCAAGAGCTTCTCTGATGAGGCTGTCAATTTCATCCGGGCTCACCCACTCATGTACCAGCCCGTCTATCCCATCCACCGCCGCCCCCTGGTGGTGAGGACCGGTGTGGACTACCGCTTCACGGCCCTGGTGGTGGATCAGGTGGATGCCGTGGACGGCCGCTACGAGGTGCTCTTTCTGGGCACCGGTGAGGAAAATGCATCATTTTTAACTTTGACACTACATTCATTTCATATGTACCTGCGAATGAAATAGCATTTTTAATACTCTCCAGGCTTTCCCAAAACAGCATACAGCGTGAATATTAATCATTCAAAAGCTCTGTGATTGTTTCAAATAGACATATTTTTGTTTGTTTTACGTTATGTAACTTCAGATCGTGGTACCATCCAGAAGGTCATCGTTTTGCCCAAAGACCCCACCAGCATGGAGGAGCTAACGCTAGAGGAAGTGGAAGTTTTCCGGGTATGTCTCCTCGTCATCATTTTATCGTGAGCGCATTTACATCTCGTTCAATTTTCTTTTTTCGTAATTTCTTCACAGAGCAGAGCTCCTGTCAAAACGATGAAGATCTCTTCTAAGCGAGTAAGCAAGCGTCGTGGCGTTTCACACCTGCGTTAGGACACCGCTACTTACCTCTGACACGTTTTGTCTCGCGTCTTGCAGCAACAACTGTACGTGTCGTCGGACGCGGGTTTGACGCAGGTGTCGCTGCACCGCTGCGACGTCTACGGCAGGGCCTGCTCCGATTGCTGTCTGGCCCGAGACCCTTACTGCGCCTGGGACGGGGAGAGCTGCTCGGCTTTTACTCCTTCCACCAAAAGGTGCAGAGTAGAATGCTGACGAAATTGCCATGGCACAACTTACGGGGGTTTTGTCATCTGTTGCAGGAGGAGCAGAAGACAGGATGTCAAACACGGCGATCCTCTGAGGCAGTGCCGAGGCTTTAACGCCAAAGGTTGGCTGCCTTTCGTTTTGTTGTTCATTGAGTTCAAATTTCAATCGTGTTGAACAGAATTTTTAATACGTCCAACCATCGGCTTGCAACCAGTCCAGGGTCCAGGTCAGGTGGGAAGGTTCTAATTGTTTGCAATGCCGTTTGTTTGTGCCTCCAGTGGAGAAACGTCTGCGGGAAACGGTGCAGTTTGGTGTGAAAGGGAGCAGCACTTTTTTGGAGTGTCAGCCTCGCTCTCCTCAGGCAACCGTCAAGTGGCTTTTCCAGAGAGATGGCAAAAGGAAATTGGTAAGGAACATCACTTGAAGGAGTTGCTCGCTACTTGCAGGGGGTCGAGACAGAGCCCTGCTCCAATTAGGGAAAATTGTGAGTGATTGATTCCATCCCCCTGATTTTTTTAAAATAATTACCTACAGTATATGAAGTCATTGCCTGGATTTTCCAGGCCGGTGGAATATTGTGCAATATTAGTCAAGCAAACAGAAAATTGAAGAAAACACGGCTTTCTAATATTTCTATCAATGTATTTGACTGAATTGGGAAAGAAATGTGGACACTGTTTCTTTCTTTCTTGGTATCTTCAGCTGAACCGCGTGGGCAATGTCCTGAAGACCAACCACGGCATCCTTCTCAAGTCCCTCAATGGATCGGACGCGGGGCTTTATCACTGCCTGGCCACCGAGAACAACTTCAAACACACGGTGGCCCGCGTGGCGCTGCGCATCCTCGATCGGGACATCGTTTTGGCTCTCAGCGCCCGAGACGACGACGAGGACGACCCCGAGACTCTCGACCCGCGACCTTACCCTCGATCGTCCCCCGCCTCCACACCTTTCCCACCTGAAATCAGACTGATCAACCAGTATTGCCAGTCCTACTGGGAGCAGTCCAGTCTGAAACAGCAACAGCGCAAGCGCACCAACCGGCGGCACACGGAGGGCCAGGAGCAAGGACTTGGTTAGGGCGCGCCGGCCGTCCGAGGTGGCCTGGTCGGACTTTTATTGGTGTTGTTCATGCATGTTGTTTGTGCATCTCCTTCATTGGTTTGACGGCCGACGCCGTCGAATACCATATTGGTGGTTTTTGTCTTGTGCCAAGCGGGCATTTTGTGGATAGCACACCTCACCCACCAATGAGCGCATTCCAATGGTTCCAGTGTAGCTTTTGAACGCTCCTGTTTGTCCGGCTCTCATTTTCAGGACATAGTCACAACGGAGTGGTTTTTTTTGTAATTAAGTTACCTTCCAGACCAACCACAATATATTCCTTATGTGAAAAAGCTTTTCGTCACACAATCACATGACTACTATGACATACACAATCCGGCTTTTGGATGAAGTTTCAGGGTGAACATAAATTGCACTACAGTCACTCCTCACTATATTGTAGTTCACGTTTTGCAGTTTCAGTGCATCACACACTTGTTTATTGGACTCACATCATGGCATATTTGCCCGTATCTTACTGAGCAACAAAGGTTTGCACTCAGCCTGAATGTTGATTTTTGTTTTTTTGTTAGGGTTCATTCAAGGTCACAAGCGGTCGCAAAAATGTTCGCTAGACGTTTCTGTCAAGACAATGCGACAAAAAACAATATGCAACTGTTTGCAACCTTTTAGGAACCTTGACAAAATATCAACATTGCGTAAATACTCACGGCTCAGTTAGATACAGACTCAAAGAAGTGTAGAAAAAAAGTTAGCGTCACACATTAACGTGATAAAGGGTAGCTATCTACAACATTTTAGGTTCATCCTGAAATTAAACCTGAAAGCTGAATACTTTTTAGGAGTAGTGGATAGTAACCAAGTGCACCATTGTTTCATATTCCCACTGCATGACACTGAAAGCTGACGGTGCAAGCAAAATCCAAAATTTTGAAACATGTTTTACTGTCATATAACCCGAGTGCCACAAGAAGGTGTCAAGTGGCAGAACCACAAGTGTGCTACTTTTGAGAATATTGAGAATAAATGTAATATATTGATTGTGAATATATATATATATATAATATATACGGCCAGTGGATTACTGTTGTTTGAGGAAACAAAGACACTTACTTCATCAGTGTTTGCATGCTTCTCTATGTTGTTTGTTGCTCTTCTTGGGCCTTGGCGTGTAACAATGTCAAATATGTGTCAAATATGAAAATTGTGTTAAGCTAAGCCATGTGGATGTCACCCCCCCGTCCTGTGCTGTCGTGACCCCCCCAGTATGTGAGTGGTGAAGACACATTTCACGGTGGTCTTCCAGTCATGCACTTTGTCAGTGGTGGTGGTAAATTTGGGATGTTTGCACAGATGTTATCAATAAGTTAAATCTTTTTTTAAATGTACAGTGTCTTGTTATAAAAAGTAGAATGATGTTGACTATTTCTTAAGGTTTAGATGTGGTTCTCTTCTTTCAAGAATATGAGTAGAAACGGTACAAATTGACTTGACTTGCTCAAAGAGACAAAGGAGTTTATTGTAGAGAAACTCTTGACTTCACAAAAGAATTGAGAAGTATGCAATTCTCAACTGCCTGTAAACAACAGATGCGTGAGCGGACTTGACTTGGCTTCAGTCATCCCATTCGTCGTCGTCGTCCTCATCATCTCCGCCCTCGTCTTCACTTTCATCTGCAACACATTGCAAACGCACGTCCGTCGGTTTTGTTTTCCTCTCGACCCGGGACGAGAGATGTTTTTACCTGATGAGTGGATGACTTTACTCCGCTTCTCCATGACCATCTTGAGCGCGCCGACGATACCTTCGCCCGACTCGGCCGGCAGGCTCGCGCTCACGTCTGGACACTCGCTCACCTGTGGCACATGATGCAAGAGCAATGTTTCAAGAGTTAAGTTTCAAACTAGGGTCAGGGTTTCAAATGAGAGTTTCTAAGTGGGGTTAAAATTTCAAATTAGGCTTTCACACTATGGTTTCTAAAATGTGGTTACATTTTTGAGCTTCTTCCCCAGTCGTATCTGATCCAGCAGAGCACCTCTGCTGTCTGCTCTCCCCACAGATAAAGCGGCGGGTGAAGGCAGGCTGCTAGACGGGGGAGGAGGAGGAAGGGGAGACGAGTGAGTGTCCGAGGAAAGCTGGAGAGGCGGAGGTGGCGGAGGTGGCGCCGGATGTCCGCTAATTCCCCTGCTAGGCGGAGATGGGGCGGCTGGAGGTGTGAAAGCTGCAGTGCGCTGATGTTGCATGGTTGGCACCGGGGGCAGCGCATTGTGAGAGAAGCCTGCGTGCGAGGACTTGGAGGATGGTGGCGGAGGGCCGTGCGTCGGCGGCAGAGGCGGTGGGCAGCCTCGGTTGGACGCTCCCTGCGGCGCTTGCTGAGACTGCGCCGGGATGGGAGGCAGGGGGCCGGAACGTCCGCGTAGAGGCGGCGGCGTCGGGGCTGAAATGGTTGAGACGGGAACAGGAGGAAGGGGCCCCAGCCTGCCCGGAGGAGGTGCTGGAGGCCCAGCGGCTGCGACACACACACACACACACACACACACACACACACACACACACACACACACACACCAACTTGTTAGGCCGGTCACTTGTCTCACCAGGCGTCCCTGTATTTGTATTCAAGTAATTAAGTGTATGTGTTGTGTTCTGACCTCCTCTTTTGGCCTCCCTTTTGACAGCCTCCATGCCGCCCGAGCGCTCGATGACGTTGAAGACCTGCTGGGACATCTGCTCATCTCTCAAATCGTCCTTTCCGATGCCTGCCTGGGAGAGGAGGTTCCACAGGTCGGGGTCCAGATTATTGGGGTCAAACCCAACATGGCTAACATGCCTGAAAGAAAGAAAGAAAGAAAGAAAGAAAGAAAGAAAGAAAGAAAGAAAGAAAGAAAGAAAGAAAGAAAGAAAGAAAGAAAGAAAGAAAGAAAGAAAGAAAGAAAGTACAAATAACAAATTAAGTTGTGATGCATGAGGTGTACATTTACTACAATTTAAAAATATTTGACAAAATGTCAAATCCAAGCATTCTAAAGCTGACTTACTTAAATCCACTGGGTGCACCGATGTCTGCTTTAGAAAGGCCTTTTTTCTTGTTTTTCTTGTCCTTCTTATTCCAATTGCCACTGCGCAATGAAGAAGCCGAGGGCATCAAGTGGTAACGTTGGGAGATATCAGGGCTCGGGATGTCCACAGAGGCTTTGTGAAAGGAACCACGGCTAGCGGAAGCTGTTTTTACGGGACAGTACAGAAAGGCTTGTCATGTAATTTGTGCCATCAGGGAAAATCCGTATAGAGAAGTGAGGAAGTTACATTTTTCTGGTGGGACAGGAGGAAGGGCACCTCTTTCTAGAAATGGAAACATTAAAATGAGTAAAGCCACACTTTGTCAAAAAACATCAATAATATACATTGTGTAAAGGTTTGAGGTATTCAGCGTTCGGGTAAACTTTCAAAAATCACTTTGACCTTTTCAGGTCATCAGAGTACTGTGGTACCTTGCCGATTATTTCTTTGGCTGATCTTTCCCACTACAGCTTCCCTGAAGGCTTCTGCTTCTTGCTGCTCGGCAAAATTCAGTCCAACTTGACAGTCCTGCATGTCAGGTGGAGGAGCATTAGACAAATTGGCTCCCAAAAAAGCAGTCAGAGGATGATCCAGCAAACATTTTGAAGGCACTATATTACCATACAGAGACTGGTGAAATGTCAAATGAAATAGTTGCTTACATCAGCAGCAAAGGTGTGAAAGTACAACTGTGGAGAAGCAGAGTAAACAATTTGGTTGTAGAGTTCTTGCTCCCATAACTTCCTCCCAGCCTGTGGGGTGTAAGACAATATGGAGAAGCCAGTAGGATAGAGCGCATAAAACATAATAGATACATTTCAAAATGATTGACCTCAAATGACACTGTCACACAACATGCAATGTGGCTAATGGTTTAGTGGCTAAACCAAATGTCCATTGTTTTAATTGGATAATAGCCTACAGGTAAATGCCCCCTTTGGAATTAGTTTGTTCCGGCAGCTCTTCGCTTTGACTTGGACATCCACTTTTTCATTGATTTTCATAATATGTATTATTTGTGCCCTCTCTGCAACCATTGCAGCCTGGTGATCCTGAAAGGGGGATCCTTCCATCTGTGGTCCCTTCTCAAGGTTTCTCATTTTCCCCTGGTAGTTTTTTTTTTTTAGTTTTTCCTTGCCGTTTTGGGAGCTTAAGATCGGGGTTATGCTTTGAGAATAATTGTCAATTTTTGTCTATGTGAAGCCCTTTGAGACTGCTTGTGATTTGACTTGACTTGGTCATTAGCTCAGGAGCTGAGGAGCAACTGTCCATTGTTTTAATTCAGGGGTGTCAAACTAATTTTTTTCGCGGGCCGCATTGTAGTCATAATTTCTTTCGGAGGGCCATTATGACTGTCAATCCAAATAAATGTGTAAGCACCTCATATTATATACAGTAAAAGCTACAAAACAAACTGACAAATAACTCGTTTTCAAATCAGATGAGTAAAAACTGGTCAAATATTTAAAAAAAAAAAGATATTAAAAGTGAAGACAATTTACCATTCTAGTCATGACAGCTCAGTGGCCTAGTGGTAGAGTGTCCGCCCTGAGACTGGAAGGTTGTGGGTTCAAACCCCGGCCGGGTCATACCAAAGACTATAAAAATGGGACCCATTGCCTCCCTGCTTGGCACTCAGCATTAAGGGTTGGAATTGGGGGGTTAGATCACCAAATGATTCCCGAGCGCGGCACCGCTGCTGCTCACTGCTCCCCTCTCCCCCAGGGGATGGATTAAAATCACACCGGGATGGGTTAAATGCAGAGGACAAATTTCACCACACCCAGATGTGTGTGTGACGATCATTGGGACTTTAACTTTAACTTTAACTTAATTTGATGCACAATTTGTCTTCGCGGGCCACATAAAATGATGTGGCGGGCCGTATCTGGCCCCCGAGCCTTGCGTTTGACACCCGTGTTTTAATTAGATAATAGCCTCCAGGTAAACGCCCCCTTTTGAATCCGTCTGCTCAAAGCTAACCTTTCGACAAGGAAGATGACGAAAAGAAAAAAAGATGACGAGTATCGTACATTTCAGAATGAATGGACCGAGGAATTCGCCTTTGTGGAGAGAGCAGGTTCTGCGGTGTGTCTAATTTGCAATGACAAAATTGCATCCACTGATGGCGAGTATGCTAAAACGCTCATGAAAAAACTGCAACCCCAAGACCAGCTGATTCTTAAAATTTGGAACGCGCTTCCTATCACATACCACACACTGCAGCGTGAGTATTGGTGTATTGACCATGTTTGGATCTACGTATGCATGTGAGCATTCTCACATCTTAAAAACATCAAGAACAATCTACGATCACGTGATGAAAGTCTCAACGCTTGCATGAAGCTTAACCAAGTACCAACCAGACTAAAAAGACATCAGCAAATCCATGCAGCACCAGAAGTCGCATTACAGTGAGTATTACAGTGATTCCTCGCTACTTCGCGTTTCGTTTATCGCGGCTTCACTACTTCGCGGAATTTCTTTTCCAAATTAAAAAAACATTTAAAAGTCAAAATAAAACTTCTAAATTGAGGAAACGTGTGTCTAATCTTTAGGACAATGTAGTATTGCTCCAAATGTTCATTAGAAGTCCGTTTTCGCGTGTTAGCATGATCGCAAATTAGCATATTTCCGCTAACTCGTTAGCCTGCCCAGTACTTCTTGTTGGTGACCGGACTTCGTGAATTTCACTTATCGCGGGTGGTTTTTGGAACCAATTATCCCGATAACCGAGGGATTACTGTATAACATTATTTAAAAAATAAAAAAAAATGAATTCAGAGGCTTATTATTCTGACATTTAGTTGAATTTACTTTTAAAACATATTGTATCTCACTGAAACAAATTTTCAAATATTTTGCTTTTATGGCTTTTAGTCCAAAAGTTTCCCGACCCCTGGTTTAGCCAGTTAACAGTATCCAACTTTCCAGCTCTCATTTGTTGACTTTCATGCAACATGAAAGGTACACACATTCAATGTGAAATGAAGGATTACTGTAATCAAATTTCCTGGTAATGTGGTGTGAGGTGGCTTGTGCGGCTTCAGTGCGATATTCTTTATTGCCGCCCATACCTTCAAATCGTACATGCGAATAAAGTACGAGTGCTGGGGGTTGTCCTTAATGAGGCAGACAACTCCAGTGTGCTGCAGGCTCCATGTGGACGGCTGGTGAGGGAGGGCCATGAACAACTGCGCCACTGCAGTGGCCATGGACTGTATACACAAACGCACACACACACATATATCAACAAAAGAGGCCGCGTCAAATTCTGACACCAGAGGAAGAAATGCTTCAGGCGCCATTTCCTCTTTTCCGATGACTTCATGCAAGCGGTTTGTTTGCAATATGCATCTTTATATTTGGTTCAGAAAGAAGTGATGAGGGTTTCAGACAAGAGCTAGGGTTTCAAGAGAGGGTTAGGGTTTGGAATAGGGGTAGAGACTTTCAATTAAGGGTTTTCAAGCCAGGATTAGTTTAAAAGACAATTTTGATGCAGAGTTAGGTTTTAAAATCAAATGATTTTTAATTTTTTTCAAGGATGTGGTTACAATTACGGGTTTTAAGCCAAGGCCTTCAAACGAAGGCTTCAAGGCAGGGTTAGAGCTTCACTTTAGGGTTTCAAATTCCGACTTCAGGGTTAGGTTTTCAAGTCAGCGGTAAGGTTTGATCAAATTTGGTTTTGAATGAGGGGTAGAGTTTCAACTTAGGACTTAAAAGTTGGGGTTTTAAAAAAAAGTTAAGGTTCAAGCAGGGGCTAATATTGCAAAGTAAGTTTTGAAGACAGAATTGTTAAGGATTCTAGTTACAGTTTTAAGCTTGTGTGAAGGTGTTAAACCTGGGTATGGCATTCAAGTGGAGTTTAGCGTTAGGGTAGGGTTTCAGATGAGCGGTTTTCAAGCCAGGCTGGGGATTTCCTATTATGGTTTCAACCAAGGGTTTTGCTTTCTTCTTGTAGTTAGGTTCTCGTAGTTAGGTTTTAAACATTGAGTTGTGAAGCCCAGGTTAAGGAGAGTTTGAATGCAGAGTCAAGGGTCAGGTCTTCAAGTTAGGGTTTCAAGCAAGGGTTATGGCTTCATTGTAGGGATTTAAATGTGAAGTCAAGCAGGGGTTTCAAGGCAGTATTACATTTTCAAACTATATGTTCTCACACCAAGGTTAGGAGTTCAAAGAAGGGTTACTCTATTTGGGTTTTAGGTTGTGGTTAGAAATGCAATATGTATTTTCCCCCAAATATTACAAGTGCACACCTGGCAAAATAATGAATTTATTTTTCGTTGGCTCGTCAAGTCAGATGAGAGAGATCTTAGTGGATGAAAATATTGAATTTTTTCAAATTTCAACTTGAAAAATGAGCTATAATTTGAACACAGATATACGCTTACATACTTTGAAGTGGTAACTTACAGCACACCTTCTGCCAAGCAGATTGTCCAGGGCCTGACTCTCTTGGGGGCTGAGCACGGAGCTCCTCGCATTCTCCGTCTTGGTTTTGGACGCTCGGCTCATGGCGTGGTTGAGGCGAGCGAACGAACGAACGAACGCTCGCTGGTTTGCAACGGCGTTGTCTCAGCACAGGCTTGACACGCTACCGCAATGGAGGAAGTTGAGTCTCTTGTCTGTTACTTCAACTCATAGCAGGAAATGCACAGACGTACTTCTCCAACCCCCCACTTGTTTTCTTGAAAACAAGCGGCACTGATGATATGCTACTTCCATTTGCTTGACTTCACGCTTTCTATTGGCAGAGCTTAGAAGGCGTACAAATGAGATATACTTTATTGACAGACAGTTCAAATTAAATTAAAACTGTACAAGAAAAACAATCAAATTCAACATTGCTTTTAGTTAACATTTACAAACATGAAAAGGTTGAATTTAATATTCACATACCATTGATTGACATGATGAATGATTTCTAGTAAAACATTAACAACAATAGGATGAGCTTTACAGCTAAGTGTTACACTCTGTGGCAGTGGTGTCAAACTTATGGCCTGCGGACCAGAAACTGCACTCATTTTTCATAAAGGATTTAAGATAACCCATATTATTATCTTATGTCTTATCTTGCTGGAAATCGCAAGATAATAATCAGTAAATGTGAATTTTCAGAATATACTTGAAGCTGTTTTCACCAAAACAATGGGGTAGGCACAAAAAAAAAATCCGGCCCACTTGAGTTCATTCCAAATAGTTTGACACCCCTGCTCTTTGGTTTAACGTGATACAGTAACTGCATTTATTCTTTGGTTTGTAACAACAGATAAAATTGAGCTTCGTTTCTAGCAGCAAAAGCCCACAAATTGCATCATTTTTTTCCCGTTTCTACACAACATCCTCACCTCCATGAACTGTCATAGTAGGGCACTAAAATTTCAAATAACTTACTGTTGAATTCAACAAATCGTGCATTTGTGTAAAAAAATCAGCGTGACACTACCCTCCATTATTACTTATTTCATGTGAAAGGAAAACTGCGCAAAACTTCATTGAGGAACCAAACTAAAATGAAACGACATGCATGTGCCAAATGAAATGTTGAATTAATTTTGATGACAGGGAAATGATTTGCTGTGTTGCTGATTTTACAGTGGTGCCTAGAGATTAATTTGAGTTTAATTCATTCTGTGGCCACACTGCGTGTGCCTACCCGGAGTAAATATACATAAGACACAAACAAAGAAGTTCACGTCATCTAAGTGACTCAATTTGATGCAGTAATGTTAGTCACTTTTTGCAGAGGATAAAGAATGTATGCCTGGAACTATTGCTACCTTGTCTATAAACATAGCTAGCATAGCTCAACAGGTGCTATTAGTCAGCATGTCAATGGTGTTTTACATTGTATGTTAGCATTATGCTAGCAGTTGTTTGACAGTAAACTTGAAGTGTGAGTGGCTTAAAACTGCCGTGACACGTAAGTCAGGTCATTCATATCTCAAGGCACCACTGTGTCCTGCACACATAAGATGGGAAATATTTTAAGAGAACTTTGGCAGTGACTTGTTTATTTTCCCAGAACTTTTGAATCCATACCCTCGATGGGATTCGCATGTGAGTCACGCTGTTGCTATTTTTTCTTAACTCAACATTAAAAAAGGAATATATCCCGGGTTGTAGCAAATCCAGTCACAAAACGTGTCCATGTTCTCTCTCGTCTCTCTCTTGGAGAGTCTTTTGGTTGTCACATTCTTTTTTTATCAGTTTCTGCTTTCAAGGCCAGCATGTACTGAGTGGCTGGTGGCGAACAATATATTTAGTGACAGGGAGGGGGCTTCAGTTCACATTGTTATTGCTGGGCCCTCGGCGAGCAACTAGTGCCCGCCGCCGCTTCGATTCTCACCGCTCGCCCAGTCGATGCAGATAAACGACAAACTCACAATCATGAAGATGATTCCCAATGCGGCAAAGCATGCAGCCTGCAGGAGAAAACCGTGCTGCATGAAAAGGGCAATACAACATTGTGTACAACGGCGATGAGCGCTACCTGAATTTTGGGTCTGGACAGAAAAGGTTCTTGCTCTGCAGGAACGATTCGTATGTAGAAGATTCCAGGCAGGATGAAGATGAGGCTGGGGGCCGATGTGGCTCCTGTGAAGAAATTAGGAGAGGCCATTCGGTGAGACCGCCAGAAGCCGAGGCGATGATAGCGCGCAAACACGTACCGATGAGTCCGAAAATGTCACGGATGGAGGGCACGAAGATGACGAGCAGGTTGACCAAAATGAGGAGGAACATCGCAATGGCAATGTGTCTGCCCCAGTGGAAAGGCTTGTCGGGGCACAAGATCTGAAGTATGGCCCTGCGGATCTACAGTGGGAAGAAAGGAAAGACAATCATGAGACTGGTCGCACACAGAAGAACGAGTCACTTTGCATTCAACCCAGCAACGGCCATCAGTGCCAAGCCTAACATTCAGGTGGCCGGGCTTTTGCTGAAATGCCTACGTCCGTTTGTTTTTGGCTCGAATTGGAAACTCGCTGTGTTGATCGCAATGATTATTTTGGACTACATTGTTGATCCGCTTTTCAAAGATATTTGACTGATTAATCGTTTGAATTAAAAAAATATGATGCAACTCTCACTGGGAAGAGAACCACAGGCACAGTCAGTGTGACAGCCACGAGCACGGCCAGGCGCACACAAAGCATCAGCACGTCCAGGGGGTCCACACGGATGTAAGTGTGCAACAGTTCAGACTCCACAGCCCCTAAAGAGAGAAACGAGTTTTGACACCCTGCTCGATTTTGCCCCTCCTTCATCACACTGCAAAATGTGTATGCAGTTTGAAGGAGAACAACAATTCATTGAAACTTGTGCAATCTTTGAGTCTTACCGTAGAAAGTGAGGTACCCAAAAAGTGCCGTCAGGAGATACATGATGAACATGGCCAAGATGGAAATGTTGGCAACATTCTGCATACGCTTCTTGGTGGCACTAGAGACCAGACGACAGCAGTCAATTGTGTTTTTTACCATTGATTTTGGGCAAATAGATCATTAGTGATGTGATAAACGTGAGGTTGCTGTTTAACCTAAGTCATGTAGGTGTCGCTATCACACTCAAAACTATTGGCAACTGTCAAAAAAAAATCAAGACCAGCTGATTGCAGCCATGTCTCACAAGAAAATTAAATTGAAGGGGGGTCTAAAAACTGAATGGAGGAACAAAAAGTGGAATAAAACAAAACCGGAGCAAACGAAAACTAGGGTTCCACTATATAAAGCATTACTTACTCTCGTAGCTCTGTGTAGATGGGCAGCACTTCGGGGTGGCAGACAAATGCAAAAGCCAAAATCGGGATGGTGTATGCTGTCTAAAAGCCAATCATGCCAAAGATTAGTGACCTAATCTGGTCATCTGACCGGAAAATAAAAACTTGCAGTGACAACTGAAGGAGAGAGAGATGAGAAACGCAAGGTGGTCTCACCTGTGAGTTGAAGGTGGCTGTCTTGGCATCACAAACGTTTTCCGCATCTTCTGTAATTGTGAAATTGTCAACAATGAGGCTTGTGTTGTGCAGACTGTCCTCCAGTGGACAAGGGATGTTGAATTTCTTGTAGATCACCTGGAGGGAAATCAAATATAGGTCAAATGTGTCACATTTGGATTGCAAAGTCAATTGTTTTTCAATAGACTTACCGAAATGAGGAAAAACACCATGCAAGAAAGAGAGAAGCCGCTAGTATATCCCAGATAACCTAAAGTGGAACAACATGATGAAGATAAAATCTACATAAGGTTTCATACTACTGCAAGTGTTGACCACAATTGTAGAGGTGAGAAAGTTAACAAGGCAGGGGGTGGAAATGAGATGACAGGATGTAAAATCATACCAAGTTGTTTCATGAGTGCAAGAGGAAGGATGATGGCGGCGCTAACAATGATGATCAAGTAGTTTCCATTCAAGAACCACTCTCTGAGACCATACGAACAAAAATCAGTGCACTAAATTATAAAGCTGGCATTGAAGTCAAGTGGCAATATTTGACACTCACCCTGTGTTTTCATGTTTGCCAAGAAAAGCCTGAATAACCAACGGGAGCTCTGATTTGACAATGAAGAGATAGCTGGACATTGCTGAGAAAAAACAAAAATATTCTCAGTACAAGCTTCACTTTTCATAGCAAACGATCCCATGTTACCTCCGATGTTGTGTATTGTGATGACGCTCCCTGCCAGAATCTTTCCCGGTGGACCAAAAGCTCTGTTCCCAAGCTGCTCATATGCTCGGATGCCTAAAAAGATCCAAACCTCAGCAATGCAGCCACAATACCTTTCTTCCAAGAGTGACATACAGAGAGACACCAACCTCCAAAACCTTTGCAACATATTTAAAAAATCCCCCAAAAATCAACAGTATTGCGCATTAATAATAATAAAAACACGCAGTCATCATATAATTAAACAAAATGTAAACAGTCTGTGCAACACGATTAATGCTTTAATGCCCATTAACGTTGTGCTCTTTCTGCTGTGTGCGCTTTTACCACTAGGGGGTAGTATAATTCAGACATAAAGATTTTTTTTTTTTTAGTGATGTGTAAATATTGGAAAACGAGGAAGTGAGAAATGAGAGGGATCTTTTTCTCTTTGCCTGCCTTGTCACTCAGTGTAGAAAGTAAATACATTGTAAATGGAGTGGGATTCAGTTTTATCCATGATGACCAATGCAATGCTCGCAAATCACACGGTCCTGATTAATTCTTAAATTCTGCCCCCTCCTGTCAAGCATAATGTTGGACTAGTGATATGATCATAACTCCTCTTACCAACAACTCCAGCACTTCTCAGCAGTAAGTGGATTGAATATGCAGACAGAACCGCAATGAACACCAACAGAATTCTGAAAAATAAACAAAGCAAATGGTTAATTTTTTTATTAACATTCCGTGCAATATTCAGGTCAGACTAAACCTATTCATAACCTGGACTAAGATAAATAATTTCAAAATGATTCCCATCGTTAATGTGACCTATATAAATTGTACCACTCAATTGAAAGAAAATCAGAGAGGACTGTTTTCAGAGTTAACCAATTACATTCAAGATCATACTAAATGGGGGTCAGCATATACCTACCACCATCTAAAAAGCCTATAATTAAGCTCAAATAAAGTTCTGATGTTATCCTCAGCTTTTCCTGTCGGTTTTTTGTTTATTTTTTTAGCAGAAACATTTTGTGCTACCAAGCCCCTTCACCTTGACTAAGGCTCCAGAACCAGCTGCAGGAAAACGGCTCCAAAGCATGATGCCATACATTCTTGCGTTCAACGAACTGTGGCAAAATCTCTTAAACACGTGTGAAAATGTGTTATGGTAGTTAAAATCTTAACACTTAAATAGGAAAAAAAAGATACGAAAAAAATGGTACTTAACGTCAAGCGTCCTGTGCATCCCCACTAGATAAGTCCCCTTCCTTCCCTCCCTCCCTCCTCGACACAGAGATAGAACACGACTGCTCCACGCAAGCCTGTCTTGGATTTGATCACGGCAGGCTATATTTAACTTCTTAAATCCGGTTTAGGAAAGCGGTGTGCGTATGTGCGTGTGTGGGTGTGTGTCGATTATAGCTCATTGTTCAGTAAAATTGCTCATGTGAGCACGCTGAAAGCTTCGTGTCATTGCTAATGTGAACTTGGATCCATCACACGCAAATTACAATTAAATTTCGATTAATTGCCCACTAATAGCCAATGTACAGAGTAACAAATAATCAGGAGAGATCAAATTGCTCATTTACTCACATAAAAAGGAGGATTCCAGTGTTGGACATGGCAAAGGCCAATCCCAGAATTCCGCTGCCCATTATGGCGTTACTGAGGTTGAAAATGGACATTCCGAATGAAGTCTTCCCTTCAAACTGCACCAGAAAAAAAGACAAGTGAATGGGCAACTTGTTAGGTGAACAGGATAAACAAGTGGGAGTGAAAAAGAAAGAAAAAAAACTCACATCTGTGAAGTGTGTTTCCTTTTTAACACCAGCTTTATGTGGGAGAAATTCCTCATGTTCAGCCATGGCATCCAACCCATCAAAGCTACAATGCAAATAAAGCACATGTTAAAAACTACACGTTATAAGCAGACCCAAAAGCTTTTACGACCGTTATCAATGGGCTTGTTTGACCTTTTGCTTTGGTTGCAACTTCCTCTCTGTCTTGAGTAAACTGTCAGTCATCCAGGTCATGCTAATCTAATGTGTACAAAGCAGTGGCATCCGGTTGCCTTGATTCAATCGCTCTTCTCCATTTTATTATTTTTGAACCAGGATTTTTTTTAAATGTTATTAAGCGTATTAAAATTATTATAAAAATTACAACTTAATTTTTCATGCTTGTGGTGTCGCACAGTATTATTGGATTATTAAACACATTTATAGATTTTAATTTGAAATATAATTGGTCTCAATATGGTGGATTCATTTCTGTTCTGTTAAGGAATGATAAAATATGGAGCTATTGCTGCAATAACAAAAATGTTTTTGGAAGTCAAAATTGATTGAATGTGTGTTTTACTCAACGGCTAGATTACATTTATGTTGTAATTCGACATAGGTCAAAAGAATCTCTGTTGTCCTTGTGTGACACATTCGCACCACAATAATCTTGACTATACTGTAAAAATTAAATTATCTGAATGGATCAGATTGTTGAACTTTCGGTTGTGCAAGTTTAGAAAAAGAAGAATTGGGTGGGTTCAGATTTGTAAATCAACTTGACTGGCAAGTTCACTTTGCCAATATTACCGAAGGTGTCGAGTGGAGATAGCTAATTAGCTGGCTAATATTGCTTTTTTTTGCGGAGTTGGAACACCTGAACTGCAAAACAAGCTGAACGAGATCATTTTAATGGTTAATTTAGCTGGATAACTTCGCTCGTTGGCTTTTTTCACTTTTCAGTTATTATCTACAAATTTTGCCATGACAAAAATGTGCCTTGCCTAAGATACCATTGGGAAACACCAAGGAACAAACAAAATGAAAAGAGTGGGTTGACTTCATTATGACTTCCTGTATTTTGTGCATTTGTGTCTAGCCTATATAACTATGTATTTGTGTACACGATATAAAATGTCTGTATGATTATTCAGATAACCAATCTTAGCGTCTTTTTAGGATATAAATAGTCTTTTAGAAATAGGACCGTCCAGCATCATGTGACCAGAAATGCCAGAAAGGCTTGATTATCCAGACTGGTGTGGTCACATTTGGTCGAGGCCTTGCTCACCCGTGTCCGCAAATGTTTTTCTTCCCCTTAGTAGCAAGTAAATATCGTGGTTTGATCTTATTTTATGCTGTAAAAGCTCAGGGTTTTTTGACAATAAAAATTGTAGTATCATTCATTTCTAAATCTCACCTTTCTTCTCGACCGTGTCCGTTCATTTTCTGAAGCTCCATTCTGATACAGTGTAAAGGTGACTGATTCAATCCTCTTCAAGCTGTAATTGGAAGACATTTAATTTAGAACGCTTCCTGTCAACCCGTATAGATTGTAGCCCTTATACTCTTAAAAGCTGTAGCGAAGCACGAATTTCACTTCAAGATACCTCATGATTTGTATAATTAGTGAGAAAAACATTAGGTTAATCTTAAAATGCGGCCTTTTCTAAATAGCCTGGAGATATATTTTATTTAAACACACACACAAGAAGTTGCAAACACAGCTGCCGAAAATCCAGCACAGTTTTGCTCAGAGCTGTAAAATGTGAATATCCCGAGAAGGATATGGAGGTGATTTTGTTGAGTTGACACTTTTGTTTTGGTCTCAGTACAACAGTTCTGTTTTACCCAAAGCACATCCAGGAGATGCAATAGGCTTTCCCCCGCATTTAGTTGTTGTTTTTCTAGCAGAAGCCTTAAGGTTTTGTGCTTACACCATTTCAAACTGTTCATAACTCCTTCCGCCCTGTTTAATTAATTACCAGCTAAAGAAATACAGCCTAAAATGCACAATGCTGGCTCCTGTAGGGCTCTACTAGAAAGAAGAAAAAAATGTCAAGAGAAGACTAATTTGGGCTTATTTTGGGGCATTTTGGCAGCAAGTGTGTGCTGACACCCAAATGAGTTTGAATGTGATTGGTTAAATGTGAACACAGCCACACGTCCACTTATGAAGTGTGCACACTTGTGAAACTTACTTACTTCAGTTATTTTTACATCTCCTTTCAAAAAGACCTTTTCTCACTTGAGTTATCCAAGTAAAAAGTATAGAAATAATTTAGCTGGGTCTGACTTTTTATATAAAGAGAACCTGGCATTTGAATAGAGGTGTGCAGTGAAATGTTTCGAAATTATTTCGCTTGGTCTCACTTTTTATCTCAGGAAAACTGAACAGAGGCGTGCCGACTCTTTCTCAGCAAATCAATACCGACAGAGTTAAACAAATGGCATCTAATGCACACGAGAAACACCCAAAACAATGTGACTTGAATTGAGCAGTCTCGAGACAAACATGCTGCCAACGAGGTGACACGGGGTCAAATGAAAAACGTGGTGCGAGGACCGAAGAGAGTAGTTCTGCTTTGCGCTCGTGCCACCGGGTCATGAGATACTACCCCTTTCCCACAGGTCACCCACACACCCTTGGGATTCTCGCACGTGACCCCAAAAGAGGCAGTGATACAACACTGTGTGACATTCCACAGATTTTTTTCTCCTCCAGTCCCACACTGGTCATACAGGAGGACTGCTGACGTAGAAGGAGCCTTGAAGCGGGCCAGAGAACTGAAAGGCTTCTTGTGTGAATGCTGGTATTTTAGCTGTTCAGTTGTGTTACAGCCTCTTTGTTTGACAAGTGCTATTACACAATGTTCGAGAACGCACTGATGAGTGAAATGTATCCAGGCTTCGGCTAAGCGGAATCTTGGAAAGTCTGGTTGATTTTAAACTTCTTTCTCCATGTTAGGTTTCTAAGCTCCTGGTACATTTTAATTTACAAACATCTATTATCTTTAGCTGTTTTTTAGGCTACATGACGTCATTTCCAGACAGCATGTCACGTGACCCACGAATGCAGCCTTAAAACTGGCTTTTGTTTCTATTGCGACAGGCTTGTTTCTTATTATTACTTTTTAAAATATATATTTAGGAACTGAGAAGACGTAAACACACTGCCAGTAGGTGTCAAATATAGAGATGATATGAATTAGGTTTCTGGTTAATGTATCGACATTTGTAAACATGCCATTGAGCCGGCGGTATCGTAGAAATGTATATTTGTTCAGATTTGTTGCATGGGCATTTGAATTTGGACTGACTTGACACAAGTAGGGTCCTGCCTTTAAAAGTTACACGCATTCAATCACAGTCACAGATACACGACTGGGAATGTCAAACCCAAGAGGACAAAAATAATACATGCAGCTCATTTGCATATTGTATTGTGATTACACGTAAAGCGTGAGGAAAATATACATGGTTGCTAATTTGCAGATTTATTCTATCACAAGTTACTTTTCATATGTCTTCTCCAGTCAGTGTTTTGTCAATTAGTGGTGTTATGAAGAGCTCAAATGCTGAGTTTAAGTTTTGAACAAAGCTGAACGCATATCTGGAACCGTTTTGATGGCATCAATCTACCCTGCAGTTCAAGCGGGATGACATATAATCACAATTTTTGGAAAGACTAACTCTTGGTCAAGAGACAAACCAAAGTGTGTGTGTGTGTCTGTGTGTGTGTGTGTGTGTGTGTGTTTGTGTGGAGGGGTTCAACAATGAGGGTATCATTGTCATCTGAGGACGATGCCTATCATCAGATGCATGTGTTCCTTCCGTGGTCAAATAAACGTGACAGCAGCTCCTTTCTCAGAAGTCATTTTCAGCAGAAAGAGAGCAAGCGGCAAGATTGAGAATTGGTCAGGTGACATCCGGATGATCAGTATTTCTCACACGACTACAGTTATGATTGAGTTGGTGAATAATAGATTGTTATACTGACCTCAGTTTAGTCCCCCAAAACACAGACCAAAAGCGTGTAAGGTAACAACACTCATGTGAACAAGGACATTAAAAACATTGGCAATTTTACCCAGCTGTCCTTATTAATTTAGGAAAAGTTGTGTAACATAACACCCCCCAAAAATGGACGTATGGCATTAATTTAAAGATGTTACATCGTCAAATTCACCTCAGAGATAAGATTAACAAGGTTAAAAAGTGAAAAGTTAATGTATAACGAATTCACATTATTTAAAAATGTCCAATTCAATGACGCATCAAATTGTCTACATATGAACAATTGGAAGAGTGAAATCAATTTTTCTGTGTCCAGCATCGCTTATAGTACCACATGGTGCTGTCTGATGCAAGAGCGGCTCACTATTGACAGTTACTGCCTCCACACCCTTCTTTAAAATGTACAACACACACTTCTCTCACAGGAAGCCACTCACCTAGGTGTCAAACAGCACGGCTTGCCTTCTCTCCACACAAAAATAATGTCCTGGTAGTGCGCTAAAAAGAATCAGTATGCTCCTCTCTGTTCTCACAGTTTTGGTGAGTATAATTACAACTGCTTTACTCCCTCCAGAGCTCCTCAGTAGTGGTGGGAGGAGAAAGTAGAGAGATTATCGGCTGGGGAGGGAACGAGGGGGAAGGGGAACACCCAGAGTTAACCCTTTGCTCAACCACAGGTAGTGTAGGATCCAAGCCGGTGCTTTCACTGGGAAGCAGCCACAACAGTCTGAAACTGCAAAAAAGCAATTGGCTGAAGTTTGCAGAGGGTCGCTTGCAGCAAGTCAGTCAAGAGTTGGTGGAGATACATTCCTAAGCCATTAGTGCTTATGCAAGCCGAGAGGAGTGGCAAAGCGGGTGTCACCTGAGGTGGGCTTTGTCGCAGGATGAGTGGATCCTCACGGAGGCTGGAAGTGATGCTATATTGGTTAAGTAGATAAGGTAGATAAGTGCTTTCTTAAGGCTACCAGCATGTGATTGCGCTTACGAGTGGAAACAGTGTGCGAGTTATCATGTAAGTCCCTGGCAAGACACGGAAGGAAGGGATGGTAGAATTTATAGACCAGTGATTGTAAACCATTGTTTAGGGGGCAGTCAGAGATCATCGGGTGTAGCTATTCAATTTCATTGGTCCCCAGAATTGTTCGTTTAGTACAAATAATGTATCTTTGTCCATCTACCTATGCCAGCAACGTATAGTGACAAGCAGAATAATAAAAAGCTCTGAAAGGTGAATTTGGAGATTTAACCAGGGCGGTGCACTAAGTGTGTCCGGGTTAGAGCGTCTCATTGTCTGCACACATCAGGCAGAGAAAAAAGGCAGGAGGAGGCAGATTTTTTTTCCTTCTAAGTCTAACTTGACAGCCACTATGCGGTCTGAGGCTTTGCGCAGGCGCGGCCACTTCACAGCAGACATTTTTTGAGAAGTCAGACGTGACAGCCAGTGGGTGACCACTTCAGGGCACCTCATTGATACAGTGTAGAAAAGGTCTACAACAAATTCTCAATTTTAATCAATTCTTTTTGCGCATATGGAATTTATTGAGAGTTGAGCTGGGTGTGGT
The DNA here is from genome assembly GCF_901709675.1 of Syngnathus acus. Classification (NCBI taxonomy): domain Eukaryota; kingdom Metazoa; phylum Chordata; class Actinopteri; order Syngnathiformes; family Syngnathidae; genus Syngnathus; species Syngnathus acus. The sequence goes on along the minus strand of NC_051088.1, from coordinate 17,645,987 downwards.
TTTGGAGCATTCAGTAAAGAAAACAGCTTAATTTTTCATCATTTTGAAGCCCGTTTGAAATACTTGGCTTTTTTTTTTATTATTATTATCCGAATTCTCCGTGGTGTGCCAAATTTTCGATTGTTTATAATTGACTATATATGGGTACTTAAAAACTGGGCCTCCAACTGTCGACATTCAACTTACAGAGCAAGTCACGGCATGCACACAACATTTCCAAGTCAATTGAAACAAGCTACTCATGTTTGTGTATGTCCTGTGGCATTTTTCCAAGGCCCCCAGTACATCAGGAAAAATCATCCAGACATGAGACGCATGATGACTATTCATTTGACGTCTTGGCGGTGAGATTTCAGTTGACTGATAAGGTTTTACATGGGAGTTCTGTTTGCACACCCAGGAACCGCCCATTTTCTTTATCTTAGCATGCCACAAATCATTCAGTGGAACTTGCTCTTCCACAATATGCAAATCATTCATATAATTACGCTTAAATTGCCTCCATGAATCCCACTCTTACCATATTTTTAAGCAACATAATGTTTTGCCTTGTATAGTCAAAATAATTGGTAACAATCTCAAATCTGCTGCAGCATATAAAAGTCTCATCTTGTGTGACGGCACATTGGACATCAGCTACTAACTAAATAACTTAATAGAGAGTCAGATGACTAGTATTTTTCTAGGCGAGACAGTTGTTAAACTGACAACTGGGATGTCATTATTTTCAAGTGGCAATATGGCCGCCCACTAAGACGGCTAAAAACAGGTGGATTCTGCGTTTGTTTAATTCATATTCCACAATTAAAATTTTCATCAGAACATTGTGTTTTGACTAGTTGGGCTGCACAGAACATTTTATTTAAAGAATATTTGGGGTTGACTTGATGACAGCATATATTTGACTTTTGTCCAAATATTGAGTTAAGGCCCATAGGCCTTTTTCTAGATTTGGCCTCTGGGCAAACTGAAATCCAACTATAGTTCATTGTTACTGTGACATATGAACATACACAAGGTAGCAAGAATATTTTTATATGTACATTTTAAAGCTGTATGAGTGTGTTTGGTGAGTGATATTGGCGTCAGCAAATCAAAGTGTTGATCAAGGTGATTAGTTAACGGAAATGAAATAACTACAATTAAAATTGGACCTGAATTGTTATGAAACACAATTTTATTCAAACGATTAAAATAAATTTCACAGTAGACACATGGTGAAACATTAGGAAAATGTTGTCTTTTTTGGAGGGTCATTTTCCCCTGTCAACCCATGCAAAGAAATTGCAGCGTGCTTCTGGGTTGGAAACATGCCCTTGAGGGCGGGCGCATACAAAGAACTGGCGCCCTACGTTGGGCCCCTCCTTCCTGACAGTCCGCAAGACGCAGGGCTCACCGTGAACCTTGCAGGTGGGCGCCGGGGGCGGGCCGTGAAGGACGGACTTCCAAAACCCCAAAGATGCTTCTTTGTTGTCACGTGGGTTGTATGTCTCTTCACCTCGTGTCATCTTGTTTTGCGTGGCGCTGTGAAGCTGTGGCGTGTTCTCAACTGGGCACGCTTTGAGGGAATTGTGTGAAGAACCAAGTGCTTTTCCATTTTGGGGTTTAAAAAAGGCAAGAAGGCTGCCCTGTGGTTTTGAAGAAGTCTTAGCAGTTTTGGTCTTTTTGCTCGTCTGACAGGCAGACTCTGTCCTCAGGATTCTCTTGGTGGCCGTGACGTTTATATTCTCCCTCCTTTCGGCTTCTTCCTGTGATCCGGGCAGCGCTTCCTTCGACTCAGTCTGACATGGATTTTGGTCCACCTTAACCAGAAAGCGTGAGAGTTTCTGCTGCTTGCCGGCAAACTCTGGGAGGTAGCAGGTAGCGAGAGGGGGCGGCTTGGAGTTGGACAGCAGAGAGCACCGGAGACCCCCCCACACGGGACAATGATCCGAGCCCTCGACCTCCGGCATGATGTCAGCTGCCACAAACTGCTCCTTGGCAAGCTGATAGTCAGCAAAGATGTAGTCGATGCGCGTGCCGTAGTTGGTGCGGCGAGCCCCCGTGAGAGTGGACCAGCACGTGAAGGCGCCAGCGCGAGTGGGGTGGAAATGGCGAAACGTGTCGACAAACTCGCCATCATGGGAGAAATCTGCTGACGGCGACGCTTTGTTGTCCCTCAAAAAGCCGTTCAGCCATTTCCTGCCAGGATTGTCCTCAAAGTCATCCTGAGGAAAGAGAGGAACAGTGAATTCAATGCAACTAATTTCACTAAAAGCAGTAGTTTGGAAGATACTAAACAATACATTTTAGAAAAAGAGGCTGCAACCTGTTTATTGCCTCTCCTGGTTTAAGTTTACCATTAAATTAAACAAAACACAATTACATGTATTTAAAATTACCAAGCGGCTTAGCCTTAGCAATTAAAAAAAATAGCTTAAGGCTCTCAAACGATGGAAAACACAATGGACATCAATGTGATGGTGTTATAACAATTTGAAGCAACTGATATTTGAAGATGAAATATTTAACAATACACCCAGGCATATATTCTTCATCCTCTACAAAATACGACCACTATTACTGCGGCTTGCCGAGTGACTTAGTCAGTTGCTCTAAGTATTATGCTGACCCCCAATGGCCAAGTCGTGCATGCCAAAAGGAGCCGCAACAAAGTGATCATGATGCACAAATGGGTGAATATTTTACATTATGTGATGTCATTATTGTGTTTATAATTTACAACACTATTACAGTGCTATTGAAGTAAAACATTATAATTTGTTTTTTGAGAGGGTGGAACGGATTAATGTAATTTACATTCATTTCAATTGGGAAAATTAATTTGAGATGCAAGTGTTTTGAGTGACAAGTGTAGTCACGGATCATAGTGATTGAGAACTCTGGTCCTGGTCCTCAAGGGTACAGTACTTACAATTTCATTTGGGTCACAGTGGTCTATTGGTCGATGTGAGGTATTTACATCTCCTAAAATGATTACAGAGCTAGGAAAGAAAAAATAACTAAAATGAGAACTGTGGAATTAGTGCCCATTTAAGCCAACGAATGCAAGGAGCCCTCTCACCTCCCGTTCTTCAGTATAGCTTCAGCTCGAGCCTGAAGCAGCTTGTAAAACTGCAGTTTGAACTGTTTTCGCTCTGGCTTTTCTGGGTCAGCTCGCGGACAGTAAACATTTATCACAGTAACAGTTAGGATTTTGTCCGAATGTCTGTCGGGATAAACAAAAACAGAGAATAGACAAACAACAATAATAGTGCAGTCACACTTAAAACATCTTGTCGGTGCAATCGAGTTCATGTTCTTACTGGACTCTGTGTTGCGTGATAACGGCTCGACCTTCGTTGTCCAAAAGCTGGAGCTCCTCATCTGTAAACTCGGACTGGTTACCATAACAACCAACAGCTCCCGCATGATTGGTCAAAAGACCAGTGAGGCCCTCCTCAGCAGCAAATGGTGTGGCACTGTCCTTACAATAAGTGGCGACACCTATACACAGTGAGTACAATGTGACATCAAGAAAGACTGGCAGACCTTCTCTGTGACATTGCAGGGGTTGTCCATCATATAAGGCAGGTATTCAGTTACTCAAATTGCTGGCAAGAATGAAAGACACGGAAAAAAAAAGGATAACAAACCTGAGTAGCCACTGCGTCCTCGACTGAAGCTGAAAAAGGAATTATACCCATCAACGATGGCAGTCCTTGCATCGAGCAGGTCTCCTGTGAGCAATTCGAGTGAGAGTTAAAATCACACAAAGTTTATTGTCTTATTTTAATAAGTCCGCGTGTTCTCTAAGTACTTGTCACTTTGGTCTCCTGCACGCATATGATATCCGCGTCCAGTGCATCAAGCGCCTTTTTGATTCCACATCCGAACGTCCGTATACCATTAATATTCCAAGTGACTAACTTCATTTTGAAGAAAAAAAAAAGAAGTAAATATGCACCACACTCAGAGGTACTGGAAATTATGGTTGTAATAGTTCAGTTTACGTGCAGACCCGGAAGTACAGAAAAAGTCGCGGGTGCACAAACGGAAGTGTATTTGGACGCTGTCACGTGTTGTTAAATAAAAAAGTTTAATTATTCCTTAATTTTATCTGTATAAAATAGACCCTGTACATCTATATAAAGTGAGAGAGATATCGCCACTACAGACCTATACTAGACAGACTATATTTAGATTTCGCCTTGGCCATGTTCATACGTAAATGCCGTCGCCATATTACATGTGATAAAGTGACGCGAGTTTTCTGCCTGGAGGCAGTGGCGGTCGAATCTCAAAACCCGCGAGACTCCTAGAATCAGAAAAGACCAACTATATACATCTCATACAACAAAAAATAAATGCATGTTAATATGGGAATATGCATACATGCACATGAATAATCAGTTCAATTCCTTCTTCCCGAACTTTATGGAAACATCTTGGATGGATGGATGGATGGATGGATGGATGGATAAAAAAAAACATAACAGATGTCTGAAGTTCAGTTCCAGAGATTCGCAAGTGAATTACGGAATTCTACATCAGGATTGTGGATCTCCACTTTGACATAGAAGCAATTTTTATTCCGATTGTTTCCAGATACCTACAAGAACGAGACGTCTGGGGGTGAATTTAAAGAGTAGATTTCTGGTATGACTCAACAGAGTCCAATTGGAGATTTTGTAATTATCCATAATTCTCACGGCGAAATTTTGCAGAATGGTGGATTGCAAATACGTATCTGTAATGAATAATTCCATACAAATGAATGACAAAAGTATCTTCTTTCTTCCCAAGCGAGATAACTGAATTATATTTGTGGATCGGATTACAAACGTCTGCAAGACTGCCAGCAAGCGAGGGCTTGGCATGGAGAACGTCACGGGCAAAGTGCACTTCCCCAATTGTTCAATAGAGAGCGCAGTTGCGCTTTGACGTTTCGGCGCGCATTTGACGCGACAGTGGAACACTTTACAGCACACTGAGCGCACTCGGCTCGACCTCGCCGGGAGACTCGAGCGCAACCTGGCCATACGAGGGAGGCGAGCGGACCCACTGCATCTCCGGGCCTCCGCGGAGGATACGATCCCACTGACAGCTTCTGCGCGGTTACCGACTCAAACCGAGTCACATATTGGGAATACGAAAGGGTGGGCTTAAGGTTTGTACAATTCCGGCCGATCTTGTCTCCTTTGCTGAATTAGCTTGTCGGATCATCATGACGTAAAGATGACTCCCTCATTGAATCGGCTTTTTCTACACTGAGAAACAGCAGAAAGCAATGGCGCCCGCAGATCCACTTCGCATTTCCATCCACGCCGCGCAGTCTCTGCTGGAAGGCTCAAGTCATGTAGTCGCGTAATGGCTAACTTCGACTTGCTAGCTGTCTAACCCGCACGCTTGTCGTGCTTTTCCCCGGCCGAAGAGTTCAGACAGACAGCATGGCTTAGTGTGTTTAAAAAAAGGTCTGTCGCTCGAAATGTTCTGTCACGACAGAAGCTATTTGAGAAGCTGAGTAGTGGTGGAGGGGAAACAGATGCTACCGGATACACGATCGGGTATCGACCGCGGGACAACGGGCTGGCAGCTGGCGTTTCCATGTTCGCTGAATCCACTCGAGAGGATGTGAGCAAATGGGGATCGTCTGCCCCACCCAAACAGCATGCAAACGTTCATGCGCGTCTTATTATTTCGTCATGGCATGTAAACCCGTCTTATAACTGAAGCGTTGGTGGTCGATGTCCTGGTTAGTTGAGTGGCTGTGTTAAATGTACATTATTTGCAAGGTGCACGCTTCCCAGCGATGGGAGTAACCAAGTAGAAATACGTTACTGTATTGTAAGTATTGACTAAAGGTGGAAAAGTAAAAGACAAACAAAAGTAAAGTCAACTGCGGTTTTGAGATTTTGGGGTCGTTCCCATGAATGACAATCTGTCAAAATACTGAATGTGGTTTCAATGGGTACAATTCATCACCTACTTCAGGAAATGGCTGATATGTTGGGGGGAAAAAATCCTTTTTGGAGCTGTCACTCAACCCTTATGAGTTACAGAAAATTGATGAAATAATAAGTGTGGTCCTTTAATGTGCTTTTTTTTTTACATTTAGTCTTGACATCCTTCACTCGTACCCGATACATTGAACAATGGAGATTCTGTTCCGATACCTGGTATCAATACTATTTCATATTGTAGTTAGTTAATATCAACATGATTGGCATGATTAATCTTTGACGCTAAGAAAATATAGTTCATGTCAAGATATATCCTTTGTGCCCGGAACCGAGGGAGTTTCCTTCAATATTCAATGGCCAAGTCATTTCATGTGTGTTTTCTGCTTTTTTAGGGCGGAGTAATGAGAATGAGTCTGTAAAGCTCACAGGAGCAGGCTGGAAGAAAAGAGGGAAGCCAGGCAATCATGCTGGAGGCAGATGCGGATGCAGCAGGTGCAGCACTGGCGGGGGGTGCCGTTGCCTCCATGGATAGTGAAGACCTGAGAGCCGAGGTGGTGCGTTTGACTCTCGAGCTCCAGGAAGCCACAGAGGAGAAGCTGCAGGCCGCCCGCTACGGCTTGGTGGTGCTGGAGGAGAGTTCAGCTCTCAAGAGCAAAAATCAACAACTGGAAGAGGAGCATGAAGCCCTCAAAGTGGAACTGCAGCAGTTGAAAGAGGTCAGAACGCTCAAGGCCTCTTGGTATATTTATACCACAAACACAATTGATTTGTTTTCAGACATTGTTATTTGATTTACTGCTTTAAATGGGAAAATCAAACAGAAAGCTTTGTTTAAAAAAAATGTATGGTAAGCTTTATTTTGAGCAACAGCATTGTGGTCTTTTCAGATTCACATTTTTCAGATTTATCTCCTTCAGATGAGATGCTGAGGAAATTAAAAAAACAGATTTGCTACAGATTATGATGAGAAAATTATTTAGTACAATTCCTCTGCCCATTTTACCAGAAACATTAAACATATATCGTCAATAGTTTCATCTGGATAGTCAAAATAAAAGAAAAAGACCTCATTTACATTCCACATGGCATATAAGCAGAGGTCTTTATGTTATATTGTAAAATGCGCCATGCTGAAGCATTCCATCAATTTTTAAATCTGCCTGAACCTGATAACACGTCAGATTCGGCGGGGCTTCAATAAAGTAGTGCAGGCTGATATGTGGCCAATTAGCATCGTCATACAATAACCATATCTCAATCTTCAGCTAAGCGCACAATAACTATTTCATGCAGCGCCATTGTTCTTTCAACCTCAGTAACTGATACTGTACGTATTGTTTTAGGTTTCACTGCTTGTGGCAAAGTAGCCTACACCTATTGATATGGTATTTGATATTCTTTATCATAGCTAAGCTCTGAATGATTTTTAGTCCTCAGGACGTTTGCACATGCTTTAGAAGTACTCGAAGGCCTCAATTATAGTATCAGACGCCAGACTAAGTTTGTTTTAACTAGGAGCTCGAGGTGCAACGATTCATTGATAATTATTTTTTGATAATCGGTCAATCGTTTTGGTAACAACGTTTGTCTACTTTTCTGGCTGATCTTTCAAAGCGAGCAACTCGTGCTTGCGAAGTTGAAGTATGGAGTGCTGCTGAAATTTTTCATTCATGTCAATGGCTTGCCATTACATTCAGAAAAAACGGTGTTCAATTCATCTGCATTTTTTTTTTTTGCTGAGCATTTGTCACTCTCATTTTGAGAGCAAACTTAGTAGTCATTTGCATTAAAGCGCATGCGGATAAGATGCACGTACCTCGTACCCTTGCTTGTCAAATAGTCTGTTTCATCGCTGCGTTCAAACCGGCCCCCCGTCACACTACACATGCTCAGTGTTAAAGGGCTGCAAAACAGCATGCCCATATTTGGAAGTTTTAACAACCTCACAGGAAGTTGACAGCGAGGCTTTTCCGACTGGAGGAGCCAAGATGTATTTTTCATTGTTTATAAATCCACTGTCGTATTTGTCAAGGCTTTCTCCATTGTTCTGTAAATAAGTCTGTCAAAATAGCAACAAATTGCTCCCTCTCTTGTTGGAAACATTGTCTGTCATCACGACAACGCCAATCTAGAGACCGGAATAGATCATTTTCTAATCATTTCTGTGACTTTTCATGCCCCCAAACTCTCTGCCATGACTAAAATAGTATGTTTATAAAATTCTTAAGTACACCTTACCTAACATTGTATCCTTATTAACATAAAGGGGGGAAAAAACTAATAACTTCATTAATATTGTTTTTTTAGTCAGAAAAGATTTAAGTGCATCAATCAGCTTGCTCTGTGCTCCACCAAGATTCATTCTGTAATTGGAAAAAATGAATCGATGGGTTAATGGCTTGTTGGAGCCTGAAATCAATCGTCCCACTCTGAATAGTCACATAGTGAATGACAGGTCTTGTAGTTTACTGACGAGGTCTTAAATATGGCTTTTTAAGCCTTCAACGTGAGCCTGATGAAGTATGTTTGACTTGCCTTGTTGGATGTTAAGCTCTGCAACTCTCCTTGTTTGTCTAAAGGCGTTTGCAGATTCTGTGAGCAGCCAGAAGCGCGCAGCCGCTGATGGAGAATGCCGGGAGGAGAACTTGCTGCAGGAGACGGCATCGAAGGAGGCCGCCATGGCAACCCGCTTGGAAGAAGTCCAGGGAGAACTCAAGCAAGCACGACTCGCACTCGGCAATGCTCACGCGGAGCTTGACAGACTTGGCGTTGTCTCAACTCAACTTAAGAAGGTGCCGTTTCCAATCAAGAATAATACTCTTGTCCTAGGTTGTCATACTTGGAAGTGATTTGAGCATGGCTTTTGTGTTACACAGGACTGTGAGTGCTTGGAAGCAGAGAAAGGCCACCTGAGGGATGAGATGAAGGAATTTAAAGTGCGTGAGCTGCGCCAATTACAGGACAATGGCGAGCTGGAAGAAGAGAACACATCTCTTCAAAAGCAAGTGTCTGTGCTCAAGGAAAACCAGGTCACTTAAATGTACATTTCATACAGTATGATTTTGACTTTTCCTTATAATCAAAGAAAAACGGTACAAAACGATGTGTGTGTTTGCACGGTCCTACATTGTGAAAGCACCCTGAATGCACCGTGTTGCTTGGAGCAAGTGTGTGACGTGTATGTTATTCTGCTTTCCCTTAAGTCGACAACCCAGTTGGAGTTTATGATTTACACACATTTCAATTCATTGCTTCAGAAACATTGCCAGTACTAATATTGGCTGTCAATGTAAAAAAAACAAATGCTATCGGAACACAAACAGGATGATACATTCTTCCTAATCTGTTTAACTAGCTCAATCACAACGTTGCTCCTATCATGTTCTACAATCGTCGCCACACATTGTTTGTTGACACAACCTCACAACTAGCTGAAAGCTCGTCTTGCGTTAAGGACACCGGGCAGACCAGTTATTGACTCGCAGGCGAGAACAAAAGGAGTGAATAATTAGCCTCCAGTGCTAGGACTTTGACAACCACAATGCAATTGTTATATCCAATGTGACGCAAACAGAAAATCCAACTGAACTGGTGCTAAGGGTGTAACAATGTTAGAAACCGCAATTTGCTACCCAGCCTATGATGCTTTAAGGTCACTATTGATTTATGGTAGAGAAAAGGAAGAGAACACAAAAATTACTTATCTTTTGCGTAACTAGGAACACCTTGACATATTAAACGAGAGCTAAACTCATTATTGAGTAAATGAAATGAAAGATTCTCAAATATTTATTTGTGCGTGTGCATTTTCTGCACTGCCAATCTCAAATACTGTCCAGTATATATAGGGATGGAAATAAAAAAAATATTTAAAAAAATAAACTCTCTTCAGATGAATTGATTATTAAAATAATTGCCAATTACAACCCCATTATTTTAATTTCAGGTAGAGTTTGAATCATTAAAGCTTGAGCTGAACCAAAAGAACGAGGAGCAAGAGGAGCTGCGAGCTCAGATGGAGGAGGCTGCGAGGCTGCGGGAGATTGCGGAGCGTCAGTTGGACGAGGTCCTGGAATCCTTGAAGGAAGAGAGGGAGCAGAAAAACAGTCTTAGCCGAGAACTCTCTGCTTTGACCCTGAACCCCTTTGATTCTGTGGGCAACCTGGAGCTCCACTTGGACCAGTTGGATGACAGCCAGGAAGAGGGCCGGACGGGAGAGGATGACACTCGGGAAACGGGCCAGGAGGGCGGCGTTAACAACGCCCCCAATTCGGCTCACACCCCGCACCTGGGGGGCTCCAAAACGAATGGCGTCTTGCAACGTTACTCCGCTCCACGCAACAGTGACATATTTCTGCGTGCACCAGCTTCTGGGCTTGTGTCTGACCTCTTGAGTGAGCTCCACTTCTCAGACAGCCAAAAACTTAAACAGCAACTCCTTCAGGTACGGACATAATATTTACATCAACAATATGAGTAACTTTTATTCCCCATTTGTATGCTGACAACATAATTATTTAAACATCTAGCTTCTTCATTCAAACTGCTCCCTCTACGAGTTAGATGAGTTTCACTAAAGCCTGTATCTCACTGGTCGTCAGGGTTCCTAAAAGGTTGCAAACATTAGCAAATGGTTGCAAACAGCTTTTCTTGTCGCAAAGACAAGAAAAATAGTTGATGATTATCAAAACTGTTGGTGAATGTAATGCAAACATATTTGCGACCATTTGTAACCTTGAACAAATTCTGACCAAAAAAAATCAACATTCAAGCCGTTCGCAAACTCGCAAAACACATAGTCAGCTCATACGGGCAAGCATGTGCTCATAATCTCTTAACCACATGCAAACACTAAACCTCCCAATGCGTGAATGATTTATTTCAGCAGAATAAAAACGGAAAAGTGCAGTTTCGTTTTAGTAACATATAAAAGACATTGCTTGCCTTGCTAAATATTAGCTTTAAAGTGGCAATCATCTCGTGCTTCCTGCTTTCGACCACATCCGCTGTGGCTTAATGTAAAAAAGAGCAAAAGACACTGTTTGGAAATAGCACCGCGTACAGTACAGTATTGTCAGTTTTGGACAGAAATAATGTAATTTGCAACCTAATTCCAATTTATTTACCAAATAAAAGGATGCTGGAGAATGTATAATGTCTGGAGTTAGCCCTGCCTGTCTCCCTCTCTGCTTGAAGGAAACCTCTTCATTAATGGGGAATGAAATTGGGGGTTGGGTGAAAAAGCGGCAACCGAGCAGATGTTTAGAGTGAAGAGCCGAATGGGGTCAGCCACTGTTTCACATTAAAAATGCATGCAAGTGGAAAGGTGGTTGAGGGTAATGTGTGTCACACAGACTCCTTATCTTTTGTCCTATTGAAAAATAATCCCGGCCGATTCTGGATTCCGCTTAGAACTGATTATTTGAATGAATTGCTAGACTGCAAATTTGTTATCCAAAAAGTGTTTTGTATTCATGTATAATTTTTTCTTTTTGACTTCCACTTACTTATTCTGATAAATTTGGACAGTCTGATTTGAATTGCAGGCATTAGTATTCCATAAATTTTCACTAACATTCATGCTTGCCCTGTTTTGTTCTGTGCACGCAGACGGAAAGAGAGAAGTCGAGTCTCGTCAGCAAAGTGGAGGAATTGCAGATGCAGCTGGTGATGTCCAAGCAAGCACTGAGTCAGCATGAGGACAAAGTCGGCTCTCTCACCCAACAGCTCGAGGCTGTGCAGAGCAACCAGCAGCACAACCGCGAGGCAGGCGAGAAAGAGGCCAAGAATGCCCACGCCGCTGACGTGGTCTTTGATTACGAGGTGGACACAAAGAGCAAAGAAGTGCTCGAGGCACGTATGCGTTCAGCCAGTGAAGAGCTTCTGAAGCTACGGGATGAACTGTCTCAAGCGGGCACTCGTTATAACGCCTTGGAGCAACGATACAAACTAGAGAAGGACAGGTGGCGATCAGAGGCCCAGGAGCTGGCAGATAAGATTCGCCAGTGCATCAAGTCCAGCAGAGAGGACCAGGAGCGGATCAGTGAACTGGAGGTTGAGATCGGAGCCACACGCAAAGTGGCCAGCGATTCCGAAGGCCATTTGAGTGTGGCTCAGGAAGAGCTGCTGGCCTTTTCTGAGGAGCTGTCCAACCTCTATCATCACATCTGCGTGTGTAACAACCTGACCCCCAAACGGGTCACCCTGGACTATTACCGTGAAAGCGCCAGGGCACACGGCGGAGCTGGTGCAAGAAGGCCATTCCATATCTCCACCCCGCCAAGCTCCCAGAAGAAGCCACGGCCCAATGACACCTTCATCTCCAAAGCTGCCGCTTTGCAGTTTATGGGGGAGGTCGACAGTTCAGGCTCCTCTGTAGAGTCTCCTAGTTGCCCCGGTTCCCCCAATCTGGACTTCAGGGACCCCTCCAATGTCCGCAACTTGGTTGCTGTCATCAGATGCCAGATCAAACACCTCCGGGTAAGAAGGCCCTCATCACAACAGGCTCGGAGCGGGTAGAAATACTGGCGTCAATGAACCATTACTGTGAAACCTAAAGTTACAAACTTTTCTTGAGCCCATTTCGGAACTAAAATGTTCACAAATCAAGTAATGTTTTACATTGAAAACAAACGGGAATACAATTAATCGGTTCCAGCCCCCCCAATTTATTTAGCTTTTTGTTTTTTCTTTACATTGTTGAGTTAAAAATAAATATAATGCAATGTAGAAAATAAGTGATGACACACTATTATAAAGAGATAAACATTTTATTTGTTTATTGCTTCTTAACTTAAAGAGCATTCAAATCAATAATTGAATAAATTAAAATAACTGAATCACAATATAAAGAATTGATTGGTGAGGTCTTTAAGAATACGCACCTTTGACACGCAGAATTTCAATGGTTTCCTTATGCTTTGCTGATACTTGACTGTTGAAATGTATTCTCGGTGAAAGCAGGGCTTTTGTTCTGAGTGAAAGTGTTTGCGCCTTGACAAGCACCCTCCCGCTAATGCCCAGCTCAGACTGTTAAATGGCGCTGAGTAGCTCGTGTCTGCACAAATCCAATTCCTTGTTGACACGTGGCTGGCTCTGTGTGGGGTTGAATGGAATGGATTACCCAGGTTAATCGTTGATGCGGCTTTGACCCTGGATATTGGACAATATTCCAAACACAAGTACACTGCTGTTTAGCGCAATTAAACCTAGAGTAGTGATTTGAGGTCTTCTCACTTTGACATAACGTTTGGAATTTGTTCGTCCAATTGTCCGACATTCATTTTTATGCTCTCCTGTATGACTTGTGACGTGAACCTGACCTTATTCCATCAGGTGGCAGTGGACCTCTGTCGTCAGCGGGGTGCTATGCCTTACTCGGGCCTCAGTAGCAGTGTGGAGATGGAGAGGGATGCTGAAAGCCTGCTGGAGGAAGTCCTTAAACTCAAGTCCCTTCTTAGCACCAAGAGAGAACAGATTGCAACTCTCAGGACTGTGCTCAAGGCCAACAAACAGGTAAAAAATGTGGAAAATCAAGATAACACATTTTGAGAGAATTCGTATTTTACTGGGAGGTGTACTGCAAATGTTGGATCACCTCCGAGTTTCATTTTCATGATGGCTGAGACATTGTAATGTTAAGCTGCCAGCAGAACAGTTTCGCCTTTTAGCGAAGTTATTTTCCCTTTGTAAAGTGCTTAATTCGTTTGACTTTTGACCATCCTCTTGATATCGCTCTTACGACGGATGGCAGTCCTGAGACTCATTTGTGAACAGAACAACTGAGTGCACAAACGGTGCATGTTCAAACCTGCCCTCCCTTTGCACAGTATAGCAAAAACAATCAATGTATATTCTTTGCAATTCCTGCAATTGTATTTTTTTGTTTTAGACTGCTGAGTTGGCTTTGTCCAATTTAAAAACCAAATATGAGACGGAAAAGAGCATGGTGTCTGAAACCATGATGAAACTACGCAATGAACTCAAAGGATTGAAAGAAGATGCAGCTACCTTCTCTTCACTCCGAGTCATGTTTGCTAGTCGGTAAGACACTTTTTTTTTTTTTTAAGACTGTTAGGCTATAATAATAATACCAACTGTACCTCTGCCGTGACGGCCCGTCAAGTGTTTTTCTTGCTCAGTAATGGTCGGATCATTGTGGTACAGCATTTTCTACCACTTAATAAGATTACAATGCCTATTACACCCGAGTGTGTACAATCCACTGGTTCACGTGAAGATTACAAACCACATGCTCTGCCTTGTGCAGATTTGTTCTTCCAAGCCAGGTCACCTTAGCGAGGGAGCGGCCTCATGTGAGAGGCACAGTGTTATGACAATAAGGGCAACATTTATTAATGGTTATTATCTTAAACCTCTTGTCTGTTTGTGTCTTTGAATACACTTGAGAGGAATTGGAACTCAAGCAGGAGTCAATGTCTCTGGACACACGTAACATTTTAACACAAGCCTTTTGCTGGCTTAAAGGTTTTGCGGCGCCCTCTTGTGGTTGAGTAGCGTTATTGCTGTAATGCAATTTAACTGAGAATACTTGTGCCAATGTTAGTGCAAGGGAGTGTTGACAAACCACGTGTCATTTGTTCTTTCCGTTTCCAAATGGCAATCAAACAATATATATTTTGAATAGGTGGCTTATACTGTTCTTTGTAATTCAATACAAACAAATGCTAGGCTTATTTTTACATTTATTTTATTTTTGCGATTATTTATGCATTCTTCCCCAAATTGTTTTTGCTCAAATCTAGGACAGGATTTGAGTTTAATGTTTAACTGATTAGTTAGTTTAGTGGGTTACTATTTCTGGTTAAAGGGTTTTATTTTTTTTTGTGAAGGGAAAAAAAAAAGAAAAAACAGGAGAATTGTGCTTATCGCATGTTTTGTTCCCTTAAATCGGGGGTCACTGGCATGGCGCCACCTGAGTAGCCAGTGGTTGTGGTCTAGTTTACCAGTAATGGGGCATTGAGAATTCCCAGAAGTGTTGTAGAAGTGACCATTTGGAAATCTAAGCACTTGCGGACCGTTAAAGAAAATGTGTGTCCGCACACATATGAATATGATTAATTATTAAAAGTAACAACTAAAGGTAATTTGAGCAGGTCTTATTTCAGAAGATGTGTGCGAGCGTGCCTGCGTGCGTGTCGCATGTGTGTCAAATTGGTATCACTTCACATGATCAAATTTTGAGCAAATGGTGCACATGTTGACAACTTTTAGTTAACCCATTAACATTGAAGTAGTGTTTCATTATTAACTATTGATAACTGCAAGATTTATTGCTACTCTAAAAAGGTTTGAAATGCAGCAATTGACTGTGCGGTGGTTGAGGTTGTTTAACAGCTTTGTATCGCTTGTGCATGTTGGGTCTTTTCATGGTGTGTGCATCTCTCAGGTGCGACCAGTACATCACCCAGCTGGATGAAATGCAGAGGCAGCTGGCAGCTGCAGAGGATGAGAAGAAGACACTGAATTCCCTGCTGCGCATGGCCATCCAGCAGAAACTGGCACTCACTCAGCGTTTGGAGGATCTGGAGGCCCCGCTGTCTCCTCACAGCTTGAACAGCAGCCCTCGCCGCTCCAGAGCCAAAGAGCTGGCCGCCAAGTCGGGACGAGCGCCACGGAGTCCGAGAAACAGTCCGGCGCGTGCCTCCATGAGGAGCAGCCCTCGTGCTAGTCCCGTTCTGGGGAGCAGCGTTCCAGCCATGGCCACGCACCACTTGCGAGCTCTCACGCGAAGCCTCCACACAAGCCCCGTAAGAACCCCGTTCAGTCCTTGCAACCAGACAAGCAAGGGTCCTCCTCCCCGAGGCGCTACGTTCGTTCGAAGTCAGAGTGTCAGTGATGTTTTGCAATCCGAGTTAAGTGCCGCTTCCTCCGGCACGCGTAAGAGCTCCATCAGCTCTGAGAGCAGCGGGTCGGTGGTCCTAACCAACCCGAGAAAAGCCGCATCTGGCCGAAGAGGTTCCGTCCCACGCCAGGAAACCTTCATCACAACTCGCGTCGTACCCGCGTCCTCCTCCAGGCCTAAATCGTCATTGCTTGGCGTCGGGAAGCTAACCTCGTCTAAAGCTTTGCATGCTTACCCTAACGTGCATGAAGCATGGAGTGAACCTAGAGAAAAGCCCAACCTTGATAATTCTGTGCGAAGAAAGCAACCATTGGCCCACAGGTCTAAATCGGCACAGCCATCAGCAGCGTCTCAGTCCGACTTGCTCCTGGCTCATTTAAATGCAAAATATCCAGAAACACGGACAGGTGCACCTCTCCATGCTAGCGATCCAGCAGGCAGGAGCAGGATTTCTGGTGTCTGTAGAGAGTCCAGGCGTTCGTCAGACTTGCACGTTAATGCCGGTAGGCGCACGAGTAGCAAAGCAGAGGCGCCGCCCTCCGCTAGAGCACACAGCTCGCAATCGAGATCGGCTCGCAGGCGATGACGTACGGGTGCCGGCAAGTGAGATTTGTGCTCAAGCAGTTATTTGTTCTTTCTTCACTAGTAAGGTCTAAACGTTCCTCAAAAAGGATGTTTGTTTTTCCACACAAAAGTACTAGTCAAAACACTTTTCTGATTACACACTGTCATTTAAAGAATATGAATTAAACAGGGAAAAGCCACCTGTTTTTGTCCATCTCTGGGGGCAGCTGCTATTTTGCTGTCGACTGAAAACGACATCACAGTTGCGAGGTCTCGGGTCACAACCAATCACAGCTCAGCTTCAGAAAACCGGTGAGCCGTGATTGGTTGTGACCTGGCAACTGCGATGTCATTTTCCATTGACAGCAAGTGACAACATGTAAGAAAATATTTTGGTTGACTTCCTCTTTAACTTTAGTGCAGGATTACAGCCTTATGCTTTAGACTCCTGCATGTGAGTTAATCACATGTGTTTTATTCTAACCATGTTTTTTTTGTTTGTTTTGTTTTGTTTTTGTGTGTTTCATCCTGTCTCTATAGCGCTGAAACACTTCATTACTCCAAACCCTCTCTTCACCACAAGGACCCGTCTTCATGTTGACTCCCCGGTTCCCTCCTCCCTTCCTGCCTCAAGACATCCTGTTCATCCCAGATGCGCTGCTGCATTCCCCACAAAGATGGAGTTTAAAAAGTAAAAATACAGCTCTCATCCCACTCGCTTGCATGCAGCCTGAAGGAGGATGAAGAGAAATATTTGCTGCTTATTATTCTTATTGTTATGAGAAGTCATTGACTGTGGCTTGTCCTATGTGGTTCCCAACTTCCATCTTGTCCTGTTTATTAAGGCGGTGTTGTGCGTTACCATCAGCAGTATTTATTCCATTAATATATTTTGTTTACTGTCCTTCCATCCAAGCCAAAACCTCCTCTTGTGAGACACGTATGTCTTTGCATTCTTGCCTTTAGCTCATTCATGTGACCCCGCCGCCCCCACGATCATGTGTTTTACATGTGAATGCAGCCTTACTGACACAGTTGTTCTACTACAAGTCCTTTAACATACAAGCGTTAATTACAGTCACATCTTAAAATTGTGTTTGGTCACGTGACTGCGGTCTGACCTACAAACCTTTTACCCATTTGGAAGCAAACACTTTCTTTTCATGAATAGTGAGCCATATATTCCCCACCTCAGGGCAAAAAAAAAAAAACATCAAAATAATATTTCAGATAAGGAAACGCGTAGATGCATGTTGTATTTTGCAGACGGACTACAATCTAAAATGTGCCATTGCTGGTCAAATCTCCCTTCTCACAGTCATGAAGTTTCCCCCACAAGTAACTTGTCCAAAGTTGAAGAAGAATTGCCAAGTGCAAGGTTCCTCTTCACTGACTCCATTCATACAGCTCCATTAGGCAAATATTGCTCATTCCTCTGCTTCTATTTTCACTGCAGTCTTGCTTCTATTTGCCTTTTCTCCTGCCTCTGCCCAGCTAAGATGTCTCTTGTTGTGAATTCAGAGTAGATGATGTCAGCATCTCAGTCAGGAAACGGAACTTCAGTTCCGTCCGTCCACGACAACAACTAACTAAGTCGGCTCTAATTCAATTTGGAATAGGCTTAAGTTGGCATACTATGTATGACATGCATTTTCTCTTCAAAATGCTCAGCGAACTGTGGATTGTTTTGCTCTCAAGTTTTGTGCTTCACATTAACCCAACATAAATGACTTAAAGTAAATACATTGAAGAAACCGACAAGCATGGGCCTCATAGTGCAGAGAAAAGACAGCAACATGCAGTACAACTCACCCGGTAGACTCGTCTCAATGATTCACTTGGAAATGACTGTTAAGAGCTAAAAGCGAGTGCAAGGCCTCTTGAGGCCATCTCCTGTTGTGTTGCAAAATCTGTTTTTGTGCCTTTTGTTTTGATCTCGTCTGCTGTTTTAGACTACTGTTCTTGTTTTTTTTTTTTTTTTCAGCGAGTCACTGGAGCTTCTTACTTGTTTTTCCTATTTTCTTTCTGTAAAATGAATACCACGCTATGCGAATGGTGCAATGGGTGCTGCATGTCAGAACTTTCACAAATAGGATTTTATTTATTTTATCTCCAGCTACTGTACATTCATTATTGCACTCAGTCTGAATGACATGGGAGAGTAATCACATTGAAATTCTGGGAGCTTTTAGCTGAAGCTATTGTCCAGACTGTTACAGAATATGTTAAATTGCTTCTGAAGCACCAACACAAACTTGCAGTTCACCACAGTTGTTGCCAGTAAATGATTCATTTTGCCCAGAGCAGCAAAGTAGTTTTTAGCTTGTCCCACGTGTGAACGTGTGGTTTTGCTGCACTTAAAAAGTTGACGAATAATACATTTAATCGCTGGAATTTGAAGTCTATTTCCCCCCCCCACCCCCATGATGTGGAAACTGAGAAGCACTGAATATTGTGGATTTGAATATTTTCACTTTTCACCACTTGGGTGTGTTTTTGCTGACAAAGCAATGACTGATAATATGAACGATCTCTATTTGTATATTTTGAATCCAGTGTGGTCGTGATTGTACACAATTCAGAACAAAAGGTATTGGAAGCGTATTAAGTAAACTATGTAAAGATAATTGCTTCCAGGAGGGACTCAGTTGCATCAATCTGTGCAACTCGTCGCTAAAAAGTGAAAATATTTGACAAGAATGTTCTTACTTTTGAAAGTAACGTATGGATTTGTTGATCTATTTAATTCAATCAGTGTAATTTAATTTCAATTGTTGTGGACTTTTTGAAAGTGTATTTATGTGCTCTGCTTTCTGTATAAATAGCTCAAATACATCATGCGCACACAGCTGCAGACGTTTTGATTTGTACATCCATTCCCTTCATTCTCCTGCAACCCAGAATAAAGCAAACCAACACTGTACAGTGTAAACCAACTGAATTATTTGTCAAGATTGTCAAGTTTGTCACATGTGCACAGTAAAAACATAACACTACCATAAAACTTTTTTTTTTCTACAATAAAAGAAAAACAGCAATTTTAAACAATGAAAAATAAATACTCAAATAAGGTACGGGACCTAGGAAATTTACTAAAAATATATAGAATGAAAACTTAGTCCGATCATCAATCCCCGATCTTCTATATAGAAAGCCCGATCTGCCAATCTGGTTTTTTTTTTTTTCAATGTTTCAATCTTGTTTTGTTGTAAAGCATTGAAAAATACCTGTGAAACAAATACAAATGGTTAACTGCACAAAGTAATTCTCGAAAAATACAAATGAAAACCCTGTTAATCATCTCACAGCAAATTAGGACAGTAGCTGATTTTTTTTTTAGATTTTTATTTGTGCTTTGTTAGCGTAGTTATGTAGACTATACCAACATAAACTTGATATACTTCATGACTTGCCATGCAAAGTAACGAATACTGAAGTAGACTTTCTGCAAAGTAATGAAGTAAAAGTACTTTGTGTTGATGATTGGCTGCTCGAACAGTCGTCCCGCCCTCTTTTGCATTGGTTAGGCGTGCTCGTACTGGAAGCAAGGTGGCTTGTGCCTTAGCCCGTTGTTGACATTACCGCTCAATCGGCTTAAGCTGCAAATTACACGCCTGAAATGTCGCTGAAAATCGCGACCACTTCGCTGACCCGCGCCCTATGGAGCGGAGGAAGCCGACAACAATCTCCCAAAGTAAACCGCGCGTGCTGCGTCACGTTACGCGGCCACGACGGGACAAAAGAGAGAAGCGGTTGCTCCTCTGGTGGCTCCAGGGGGCCGTGTGGCGACGAGCAGCCATGCAGCGAGCTGCACCCTGGGGCTCCAGCGGCGGCGTCCGGCGGACAGCGAGCCGAGGAGCCAGCGGGCGCGCCCGGTGTGACTGGCGCGAAGAGGCGGGCGTCTACGTCCACCTCCACGACCGCTCCCTTGGACCAGAAATCCTACATGTGGGCTCGTTACGCTGACCTGAGACGGATGGTTCATGGTCAGTAGAATATGAGGAACGAATTCATAATCGTGCATCATCTCTTGAAATAACTCGTCTTGCCACTTGAACTTCTCACGTGGCGTTTTATTTAGTGTTGTTGTTGAAGCAGCCCTCATGGGAAAAATAAATCCAAAACTGCAGCTCCTCTCAAATTCATGCTTCCGAAACAGACGCGAGCAAAAACACGTCAAGTCGAAGATTACAAGCATTTCTTTTGTTTGACAGCCTTGATATCTAGTTTATGATCCTCATAAACGAGACAATGCATTGCACAAGAACGCAACTTCATGTTTATGCATAATTTTGCACCGGTACAGTATGTGCTTGTTGGTGCTACTAATAACACAATACTACTGTATATACATACAAGTCGCGCTTCCAGCTGTTCTCGCTTAAGTCCTTTTGACTACTCCACCCACCTCTGCATACCACTAAATACATTTCCCCCTCCTCTTAGAAGGAAAAATAAACTGTATAACTAGTACGCGACTAATGCAACTAGTAAAATAAAACATTTGACAGTACTGCACATAGGTGAGGCAAAACTGCAGCAATTGATATTTGTGTGCTACTAGTGAATAGATGTTAATCTCTTGTAGAATTTGAATGTCAATAGTTGTACTCGCAGCATGCAGTTAACTATAGTGCAGTTTTGCTTCACTAGTAAAATGCAGTTGTTCTATTAGTGCATTGAAGTGTATGGCAGAAATATCCAACTTGTGTGCAGTCGTGCCCCAGTAACGTGTTGTTGTTTCGAATGAGGGTGACCTGAAAGTATCATGCCAAACAAAACAAAACCAAACAAAAAACAGCACAGAGCAGCATGGTTTGTTGTGTTTGTGTGCTCTTAAAACCAGCAAGACCAGCAGCAAAACAAAACAGCCAGGATTGGAACAGCTGAACCTTTGGTCATTGGGCAACCTGTTCTATGAAGTGAACCACAACCACCCAGCAGGAGCAACATGCTGTTGTTACCCTTCTGATCTTGCTTTTTTTAATTTTTAATCTAAAAAAACAACAACAAAAAAAACACTTTTAAATCATACAGGTGGGCCCGGTCCGAATGGTTATTTTGATAATAATGTAATTTTTAATTTTCTGGAATTATAGTTGATTTTTATAGTAATTTGCTAATTATTTGAATACATACAAAATGTTAAGTGTATTTAAAAATATACATTTGATTAGATTAATGAATAAAAATGGGGAGAAAAATGTAATTACTCCAATTTTAATGACGAAGGTGGCAAAATCAGGCATGTCCAACTATGGTCCAAGGGCCACTGTCCTGCCTGTTTTCCATGTCTCCCTGCCGCAAATCGCCTGATTCAACTCATCAGCAAACTTTGAAGAAGCTTGATAACGATCCTGATGTGTTACAGTAGGAAGACGTGGAAAACAGGCAGGATAGTGACTCATGAGGATCGAGTTTCGACACCCCTGGATGAATGCAACAGAGAGTTTTTTAGTATGCTTGGTGGCATTTTGTCTCTGGCTTTTTGACTCTAATATTGAAGCCAAATGTGTTGGGAGCGTGTCCAGCTGCATTCCCCACTGCCTCGCTCCCCCCACCTTCCCAAATCCCCAGCCACGCTATCATATCACTCAGAGCCACTTTAACTCCTCATGCGATCTGTTTTCCTGTGCTCCTGTGTAAATACACAATTGCGAATGCTGAGTTTGCTGATTGCCTTTCTATAGGATGTTGCGTCTATTTTCTGTGATAAACAAAACAGAATCAAGAAGACATTTGCTGATACTCTACGTCATTGATGAAATCAGTGGAGAAGTACACATTTTGCAACTTCCTGACATTTTGTCCGGCTCTCCAAACTGACGTCCGCCGGGTCTTCCGCTGAGTTATGTTCGTTTCCGATTTTCTTTGCAAGTTTCATCATTTTGGGGTGATTAAAACTGTTTATTTTTTCAGACCGCTGAAGCTTTTCTCCTTGTGTTAGTTCAGGCTTGGTCTTGAAATGATGATGAAACCCAGAGGAAACATTACAATATTTAAACCAAATTCTAAACCATTATTAGGAGTGTTCTAATATTGATCAGGTGATTGGAACTCAGGCCTGATCACCGATTGCACTGTGTGCAAATTGATCTCCAAAATCAAAGTTGATTATTGATTTTCCAAAGTCAAAGCAAATGTTGGCAAAAGATAATTAGTCTGCTTTCATAGAGGACTCTAAAAATGGGAGAATATTGACTGCTGAGAGGTTTAAATTCCAAGAATTTGGACAATTCACAAGTTAACTCTATTAAACGTTTAATAGATCAAAAATATCAAAATCAATAAATTGTTCCAACTCAACTTATTTCCTTTTCATGGTCAGAGCTAATTCCACCCGGCGCGTGCAAATCCCTCAACTCGTCAGCCATCTACGCTAACAATGAAGTCAACTTGGACGAAGTGGACATCTACGGCTTTGACTACGACTACACGCTGGCTCTGTATTCCAATGCGCTCAACTCGATGATTTACAACACAGCCAGGACCTTTCTCGTTGAGCACTTCAAGGTTTGTGCAATTTGCAGATGCGATTTTAGATTTAGAAATCTCACAGATGCATGCAAGTTTCCTGTTTTGTCCTGCTGCTCCACAGTACCCTGAGGCAATCCTCAAATATGATTACATTCCCAACTTTGCAGTTCGAGGTCTTCACTACGATATCCAAAAGGTAAATGATCTTACATTTTCCTGAAGCAGCATCTTTAAGTAAAACTGCTTCTTCCGTTTTAGGGTCTACTGATGAAGATCGACGCCTTCCATTACATTCAACCAGGAACAGTTTACAGGTGCAAAAATTATTTGCTAACATGTACCAAAAGTCACTATACACTTCAAAATTTGGGGTATTATTTGGGAAGACAGGGTCGTTTTCGAGAATCTTCTTGTTAAAAATAAACTGTTCTATGTGTGACTGTGAAGGCCAGAAAACTTGGCGAACTGGCAGAGAACTGTTGGCAGGAACAGCAAAACCTCTTGTCAACACTGATACAGGGTCAATTGGCTGGTCTAGTGGAACAAAGTGATCTGCACAGAAAGTCTAAGCTGTCAGATCCTGATGTTGTTTGTCCCTAGAATTGCACAGTGACTCATACTCTATTTGATTTTAGGGGTCTGAGGCCAGTGCCAGACGAGGAGATCCTTGAGCTCTACGGGGGAACTTTCCACGTCCCTCTGCAGCTGGATAGTGGCTTCTACGGAAAAGTGAGTAGACGTCATATTTTAATGCAGTCCAGTGGTGCCTTGAGAGGCAAGAGACCCTATTTGTGTGTTTTTCAAGGTGCGAGCTTTGGTTCGGCTGATTTATGCTTTGACTCGTGAGCAAAGAGACACGAGTGCTGTATGGTGGCTGTAAACTCCAAACATTTCACAACAAGCAGCAGTTTGGCAGAGAGTGAACAAGTCAGGCTTCAAACTGTTTATTGATACTCGCAAAGTTTACTGTCAAACAAATGACAGCATTATGTAATTCAAGTAACCCCTTCTATTTAGTCTGTTTACTGTAATGCTGCCAAACAATGCAAAACACAGAAGATGGACAATTTGCTGATAATTTTCATTCGTGTTATGGCGTTACAACAATTTCTACACAAATGGTGGGGAAACACATGTAGACAGATAATACAACAATACTCCAGGCGTACATTCTTGGGTGTGTTCTGAGTTACTCTCAACAAACATAAAAAAACAAAAAACAGCATTTATCACAGACTCTGGTCTATCCAACTATCCGCGTTGTATGCTTGCACAAGCAATCATAGTTGTGTTTTAAAATCTCATTTGGGGCTTTGTCGTCACTATCATCAAGCAGATAGAATGGATTTTTCCACAAAATAATTCCTTTTTTGATCAGATGAGTCTCCCCTGCGTCCAGTCATTTGGATGTCAAGTCAAATCAAGCAAAATTTATTTATATAGCCCTTAATCACAAAAATGTCTCAAAGGGCTTCACATGCCCACAGTTGACAATTATTCTCCATGACCTCTGATCTTAACTCCCAGGAGGGCAAGGAAAAACAAAACCTCGACTAGAAAAAATGAGAAATCTTCAGAAGGGACCGCAAATGGGAGAATCGGGACGACCAGGCTGCAATGGATGCATAGTGGGCAATATTTAACACACAACATAATGTATATCATAACATGTCCCAATTTCTCACTTGTGAACACTTACACCTATTTTTGGAATGCGGCTATGCTTTCGAGTTTAATCTTCTAATCCCTTCCAAAATCACCTCGCTCAAATGGGTCTCAGCCCAACCTTCCTGTGTTTGCCCTGGCATGATGAGTGATTGAAGAAGAAAAAATATGCTGCAGTTACATCTGGCTGCGAATGGCAAGCACTTTTCCTCAATGTTGTACTTTGCAACAGGGCCCAAAGGTGAAACAGTTCATGGACATCTTCTCCATCCCAGAAATGACCCTCTTGGCTGTGGCCAACGATTTCTTCATCAGCAACGACATTGATTACGATCCAGTTCACCTCTCCAAAGATGTCTCAGTAAGTATCAAATTCCGTCTGTAAAATCCACACATTTTTATGGTCTGGGTTAATGGAAAGGAAAACACCCTACATTATGTAGTAGCACACCTCCTGGTCTGCGATGGTGGAATATGTCATAAAATCTATCGCCATTTGACACCAAATATAAAACAAAATGTACATTTACTTTTAGCTTGATCGGCAGTACATGTTTCGGAAAATCCTTATTGATCAGAAAGTGTACATATGCCCCTCATGAGAGATGATGCGGTGAAAGGCCGTATCGATTATTTTGTCAGTGTGCTATCACTTGTAGTTTTCAAAGATTAGTTCTTGTTGCTACTCAATAATCATTGAGCAGTTTTTTCTTTGCTTATTAACATGGGGTGAGGGCTCATTTCTATTGTTGGGTCTCAAATACTGTATGTATTTTTATTATATTTCACAGAAGGGATTCCCATATTTGCAAACATGCTATATTTTTTATGAGCCAACACTGAAGAATTGACACTTTGCTACAATGTAAAGTCATCAGCTTGTATTACAGTGTAAATGAACTATCCTCTCAAAATAACTCCCACTGGAGTTTTAGTGAGTGGAAACTGCTTATTCATTACTAGCTACAACATAGACTGGTTAGAAAATCACATTCATAGCGTTTATAATTCTTTAAGCAATAAATATTTGAACACGGTGGGGCAACACACGTAGACAGACCATATAAAAAAAACACTCACAAGCATATTTCTTTATGCTCGGTGAGAAATGACAACTATTAGTGCATCTTATTGCGTCATTACTGACTGGAATGGATTAATGGCATTTCTGTTCATTTATCGTGGGAAGATGATGTTCATGGATTTTGAGTTACGGAGCAAATTAAGACGGTATCATTCCGAAAAGATTTATGATTCCAAAGATTTAATTGCGTCTCATGGTCATGGTCTGAGCCTGCCGCACCACATTTTTGTTGGCCTTTGTCTCCTACTGAGAGGTTTGGACAAACAGTGCTTTGGCACTCCTCAGCTGGAAGTACAGGAATCTGCAGAGAAAAAAAAAACAATAACTCTTGTCCTTGACTGACTAGGCTTTCCCTTTCAGAGAGAAAAACATTTAAGGCCTGGTATGCACAGCAAGAAAATCGGGCTGTTTTTGGCCCTTCTCGAGCAAAGACGTCAAAGACCTGACTGTCTTTTTCTTATCAGATTATTCTTAAATCTGAGTTGTATTAAAAAGCCTGGTTTTTTTTTCCCGAAACAGGACTGGTCGCTAACCTTGAATATGAAATGTGGTCAGTTTTTACAACCAAAATTGTTTTATATATGTGTGGGAAATGCCGACATTTCCATTTGACTCTGAACTGTGACCTGAATGGAATGTAGGCAATCAAACAAGTGCCTTGACTGACAAACAAGGAAACGGGGGTAAACAAAACAACATAGATCCTACCTGATGTATTTTATTTTGTTTTTTAATAAATGTGAGTTTCCCAGACAGAAGAAAGTATTTTCCAAAGCAAGAATTTTAGTGGTGTGGTCTGTGTTGAGATAAGCGGAGCACACCACACCACAAGCAAAACTGTTCAATGCCTGGTTTGTTATCTTTATGTGCTGGGTTTGTTACAGATGAAAAAGATTTGAAAGGTGTTTAGCAGGTCCAAGTGTAAGCAGGTTTTTCAAAACTCATTTCACCTAAAGAACATTTTCCTTTTTGCCACTTCCAGGAAGCCATTGGCATGGTCCACTTGAAAGGCTTCATGTACAAGTGGATCGAGCAAGACCTTGGTAAGATTTTCAAGTCAGCACAACGCAGCATTTGTCTGAGAGTTGTTTTCTTTGTTTCTAGAAAAGTTCATTATGAGAGGAGAAGAAACGGATGCCGTTTTGCACCGACTCGTCAGCCATGGAAAAAAGCTTTTCCTCATGACCAACAGTCCCTTCAGTTTTGTGTAAGTGTTGTCACGGTTTTGGACTCGCAAGTGTTTAAGTGACGCTTTGGTGTTTAGGGACAAAGGCATGACGCACATGGTGGGCAAAGAGTGGAGAGACTTCTTCGACGTCATCATCGTGCAGGCGGACAAACCTCACTTCTTCACCGATTGCGTCAAGTAGGTCGCACAGACAAATTGAACAAAGCATATCAGAGTCTGAAAGATATTTTATTTTGAAAATCAGGTGTGCTCGCCTCTGCCTCTATGCAAACCATTCAGGTCATACATGATATTTAAAAAAAAAAAAAAATCCTTAAAATCAGGAAATAATTAGAAAAAGAGAATAAGCGCTTTCAACTCCCAATAAAAACAATTAAACAGCCTACTGAAACATGATTCAAATCAAAACACTTTTAAATTGTTTGATATAATGGCACTTAACTTCTCTTTATCAAGTATTAAAGAGCTTAATTTCTATTTCTTAATAAGAATACAGTGTTAAAGACGAGAGAACATATTACTGTAATTTCTATTTTCATGTATTGGAGGGCAGTGTTAATGTTCAAAGTGTGCATTGCAGACCCTTCCGGCGTCTCGATGGAAACGGGGACCTTCGTTGGGAGAAAATCAGCAGGTTAGACAAAGGCCACATTTATAAACAGGTTAGTGCATTCTGGGTGATTTTCATTAACCGGACGGAGAGCATCAATGTGCCGTTTCTGCATCCATCACAGACCCACTGACGTGTTTTTCTCGTCTCCCAGGGAAACCTGTTTGACTTTCTCAGGTTGACGGGTTGGCGAGGATCGAAGGTTCTTTACTTTGGAGACCATCTTTACAGCGACTTGGCAGTGAGTGTCAAAGCTTGATGGGCATCTTGAGATAGGTTCATGCTGTTGTTGCCATGTTCGCGATTAGCATCTTAATTGCCAACATCAGTAAGTGTATGTTCAGTCACTATTTGTCAAGCCACAGCTTTTACATTAGAAAAATGTCAGAAAAATAATGCATCAAAAAATGCTGTCCCAAAACAATGTCTATATACTGGAAAAATAGCATTCCTTGTGGTCAGTGCTTGCTGCACAATTTGGTAGCTGTGGAGAAAGTTTTGGTTGCCATTGTTTCGCATTCAAGTTTTATTTTGTTCCAACTTGGACTGATGTAGTGTGATGATCCATTCCACTGTGAGAAAGTAAATTTTCTTCTCGACAGGACCTGACGCTACGACACGGCTGGCGCACTGGAGCCATCGTACCGGAACTGGAGAATGAAACCAAAGTTGTGAGCACAGAGCGCTACGCTGTCAACCTCACTTGGCTCCAAGCCCTCACCGGCCTGATGGAACGATTACAGGTGAGACTTTCACACCGAGTCCTCGGAAAGATGTGCTCAGCTATCTTATTTTATGCTTTCCTGATTCCCCAGACGCACCGTGACCCAGGATCCAAACAAGTGCTTGACGAGTGGCAGAAGGAGCGAGAAGAACTCAGGTGAGTGACATCACTTGTACGCCCTCAAGCAACTCATTCACTTCTGTCACTAGAAAATTCACTCTTTGACTCTCACATTCTTTGCTTTATAGTATACACAAAGGATCAAGAATTTCATGTTCACTTGTGGACTGGTTGAACTGAATCCGTGTTGATGTGGATATTGAATAGCTTGCATAACTTTTATGGGAAACCAGTTGTGTGCCTTGACTTATCAGTTTAATTGACCATACTTGTAACTCAAATCACTTGTATCTCAAATCGTCTTTTTGCACCCCACTTGCTTAACCTTGAGCTTTTTTTTTTTTTACCAGGCTGATGACGAAGAACTTTTTCAACCCTCAGTTCGGCAGCATCTTCCGAACGTGCCACAACCCCACGTATTTCTCCCGCCGCCTGTCTCGCTTCTCCGACCTCTACATGGCCTCCCTCAGCTGTCTTCTCAACTACGACCTCTCACAAACCTTTTACCCACGCCGTACTCCTCTGCAGCATGAGGCGCCGCTGTGGATGGACCAGCTGTGCACCGGCTGCATGAAAACACCTTTTCTGGAGGAAATGGCTCAAATTCGATGAGCGAGTACGTTTTTAGGACACGCCGTTCGTTGCCTTTTTCGACACCCGTATGTTTGGGTGCAGAAAGGTGGCATAAAATTATACATAGTGACCAGTTTAGCCAAAGAAGTAGATTAAAAACAGCCTGAAGAAAGTAAGCTGCTTGGGTTGCTTCAACTCAGCAAAAAAAAAAAACCTAAACACGCACAATTAGCTTTTGTTTTTTATTTAGTTGTGGCAATGACCCACTGTATGCATAAATAGTGCGGTTGCAGTCGACTTTTTCACCTCAACTTGGTGTTTACTGTTTTCTTTTTTTGTAGTTTTTGCATGGAGGAAACCACATGGGGGAATTCCAAAGTGTATTATGACCACACTTTAAAGAAAAAAAAATGAATGCGGTGTTGCTTTTTGGTGCAAGTGCCTTGACCTGAAAGAGTTACTTCTTGTCACTTGGCCGATTTTTTGGTTTTTTTGTCTTGATATACTAGCAAATATAAATTAAAATAATAGTTGGTTCCAGACCTCCTCTGCTATACGGCGCCAGCAAACACTCAATGAATGTTCATGTTTTTAGGTGGGGCTGGAACCAATGTTCCCTCTAAGCTGCGCGCGTGCGCAATCGCGCACTGCCCGCACGTTCTCAGCGCACAAGAAATCTATCCAGCGCATAAACATCCCCCGCCCCCCCCATTAGACCCCCCCCCCCCCCGAAGCGAAACGAACACGCAGCGTTGGACGTCCATTAGCACCGCTGAATGAATTAAACTTGTATCTCAAGGCACCACTGTAAAAGAGTAAAATTGTAATATTACAAAAGTCGTTTTTTTTTTTAGGAAAAAAGTGGATGTTTTTCATAATTTTTTTTTTTTTTTAAGAAAAATATTTTTGAGGTAAAATGTCATAATAAAGAATAAAGTCCATGGATATTAACTTTATCATTACACTGCTAAAGGTTGTCCTGGGTGATGTTACATTTTTCCCCTCTACTATGTCATGCAATGTTTTTCTCATACGTACATATTTTTCTTTTCAGTGTGGCCTTAATAGTTCTTTGTGGTAGATGAATTTTATTGACGATCAATGGCAATGGGCAATCATGTCAGTATGGTTTTGTGGTCAAACCAGTTTGTTTTGTTCACAACAAAGTCCTACTGTCTCTTAATCATGACATTTAGTAGTTGTGTGTCGTAGTGTAATGCAACTCCAAACAGCAAACTGGAGAAAAATAAGTAGATTCCTGTAGACGCCCCTACACTTAAGGGTTTCCCCATGTCGAAACTGTCTCAATTAACACCAAATGGTTTGCTGTTGTGTTCACGTTTACTTGCATTGTATTATCTTCTGGGAATATGACTGAATTCAGTGGCAATGCATCTCATGAATGTACGATTCAATAAAATGTCTCAGCAGATTTAATGAAAATGTGCATCATTTTAAAGAGATGTGTGAAATATATTTTTCTTCCTGGGTTGGCATAAAATAATTGAGAAGCACGGCTATAAATCAAGGAAAATGCTGGGAATCTCAAACAATAAAATACAACTTTTTAAAGTGCATTTCACAACAACGAGCTGTAACACGGGGTGAATGCGTGTTTCCTGGGTACCAAGTGGGTATGGGTTTCATCTGGTTTTGCTCCTGGGTTCCACTAGGGGCACACCTGTGTTAGCCCATGTTGTTTGGGTTCCACACAAGCGCCATCTTGGATTTGTGGGCGTGGGCAACACACCTGTCACCTTTTCCCAATCAGCAGCTATTGCAGGGCAGTTTCAGCAATGTACTGGTGCTAAATGTTTGCTTCCATCTGTCTTCTCCTTTTCCAGCTCCGTTCTCTCATGTGCTAAGCAGTGACTTTTGTATGTTCCATGTGCCTATGGATTTTCTTCTTCTTGCTATCGTAAGTACATGTGACTCTTTTGAATTGTTTGTCTTGCAGTAACTCCTTAACTTATCCTTTGTTGCTCTTTCTCAATATTACCAGTGTATATAATTGAAATATTTTTGTCTTTTGATGGAGGTGAATTATTGCATACCATTTACATGACTTGCATGAGTCTCTTAGCTACATCGAGGTGATCTTAACTTTGCTTGTGAGTTTTGTGGGTTTGACGCGCACTTTTCCTTTCTGTATCTCATTGGTCGCACGGTTGCTAAGCAACGCAGCATCCATCGCCGCTCTACTCTGCATAACAAACTCATTCACTTCACCACCCGCCTGCAAGCAGCCAGCAGATAAAGGTAACGTTCTTTGCATGCTGCTCTACTTCATGTCATGTTGATCTGCTCGCTTTTGGTTTTGGTAGCAAAGTCTATTCGCGGTTGCGAAAGTTGTCATACAGTGGAGGTATCTTGCTGTTATTTGATAAGTAATTTTTCACAAATGACTTAGGCGCATATTAATAATGAATGCAAATCTCTCCGCATGAAGTAACTAATTAGTTGCGTGACCTGTTTCTGCCACCAAGCGCTTACATCACTGCTGCATACTTTTCAGTCTGCTATAGGTGTTTATTGGTGCCGATGTGCCTGGCATGGGCGGTCCTGGTGCTTGTTGTTTTGTGTTGTTCAATAAGCAGCAGTTAGCTAGTTCTCTTCAAATATTTTTTTCAAAAGAGAGACTTCAACCTGTTTATTGCCATTTTGACTAATGTCGAAATAACACCAAGCAAAGGGAAAAACACCTTGTAGTACGTTTAAAACAACCACACAATGTCTTGGAAAAATTCTAGCTTCATTCTGATTTCCGTGTGCATGTATAAGACAATAGTCAAGTATTTTCAGCTTTTTTTACACTGGCAAGCATTCCTCCATTCTTATTGTCCCTTGCTGCAGAACTTCATTCTTCCGTCTTTCCCTTTCAAGATGCTTTCGTCCCCCTCCTGTCCCATTGTGCACTCCCTACCAAATCTCTTCAATCCATTTCCACCTCCTTCTTTTTATTTCTCTTAGGTCTCACTTGAGTGCCTCCTGTGATGCTATGCTGGCATCACGGAGAATTCTTAGTCCCTCCTTCCAGCAGTCTCTTGTATTATTAAATGTATCGGGGCCTTTACTTTTACAGTCCCGGTCTGATGGAAGTATTCCCTGCAAGATGATGTGCAAGGGAAAGAAGCCATAAAGTGCGTTGTTCGTGTAGCTGTGTGGTGTCAAACAGGCCACGTAGTTCGGGTTCCCCACGGAGGGTTGTGATGACTGTGAAAATCACTGCTGGCCTAATCTCTATCACAAACACTGACCTACCTTTGCAATAGCAATTGAAATTCAAATATTCCTTCCATGACTTGTGTGATCCACATTAAACAACAGTCACACAGACATTACTTGAATTTTCTTCAATTGTTTTTTGTAGGTAAGGTTAACAAATGATATCTTCCCTTGACTGCCTATGTCTTCAATAAAATAGCACAAGCCTGACCACGTCAAATCACTATATAAGAGTAAGCGAGCAGTCAATCTTCCAATCAGCTAGGAAAATATATCAAGTTGATATCTGTGTGTGTATAATGTTTTCCATCCATCCATCCATCCATCCATTTTGAGACAAGATACGCATGATGGTGAAGGGCCCTGCAGTCAGTAACTAATTGGCTCTCCCAGTGTGCGGGGCAGTTGTGCACTCATTAATCAGATGTCACAGGATGTCTTAAAGACCTTTTGTGTCAAACAGCCAAGTCCACCGTGAGCATGTTCCAACTCAATTAGGTTCGTCACTTTGTGAGGAAATGATATGAAGAATAACATTTTGATTGCAATCACATTTCAGAACTGTGCAATATGTAAGGACGAAAGCAAGCATTTGCAGCCTGAGGACGTTGGCAAGCGGCGTTGCACTCATGCAATGGCAGCTTTGCCATGGATTATTTATCGGCTGGTTTATGTGAGGCCAGTGGGCCGCGTCGCTCTTTCATTACCAAACATGCAGCCAACCCCTTCGGCTTAGATGCTACGAGGATGTGGTGCTGTAATTCGCTGCACTCTTTTAACCTCATGCTCCACTTTGACGTCCGTTGTGATGAGAAAGGCCGTTTTGACCTTACTAACCATGTCCGGTTCGCAGTACAAGAGATTCATGATGGTGAGAGCTTGAACACAGACAGGGGGTCATGGAGAGCACACCTTGTGAAATAATAAGTAAGGTCAGTGGTTTTAAAACTGCCCCTTGGGGTCCACAACATATTTTACAATAAATTCTTGTTATGTTGTTTAAAATAGTGCATACCGTCATTTGGCGATCAGCATAAACATAAATACATGAAACAAGAATACTAAACCTGCTTTGGGTCAAATAAAGCTCTTATATATAACAAATGTAGGACATTAAATCTGACATTTAAAAAAAAAAATAGAACAGAAAGTGTATTATTTCAGGAAAAGTCCATGTTTTAGGAAGATTCATTCATATTTTTTCAAGAATAAAGAATAAGAATAGCCTTATAAAATCTTAAATATGGCATAAATACGTTTGCAATTACTTGATTTTAGCTTGGAAAAGAATTGTCAACATTTTAGCTGACTTTTTGGGGGATTTTTAAGACCGAAACCAGTGGCTGAATCATAAGCTTTTTATGTTTTTTCTACAATGTCAATTTTAAATAATGTGCCATTTTTGAATAAGAGGATTATGTTTTTTTTTTATTAATAAAAAAAACAATCAGCACATTAATTAATTATTAAAACAATAATAGTCTACCTATGTAAATGAAAAAATAATAGTTACAGCCCTCATCATAATCTTGTAAAAATGACTTTATTCTCACATCATTGATTTTGTAAAGATTACAGTGTTTGTTTTTTAGACTCATTCTGTACTTTAATGGCCTCAAAAAATATATATACTGTGAGGCGGATTTGCTAAACCACAAAAAATGTCTTTGCTTTTGTTCTGTTGGCTTGTTACAGTGATAATATCTCACAGTGAAACCTTTCCTCTTGTATAGGCTTAACTGTTATTCATAGTCTCCCTCTCTGTTGAATTATTCATATTTTCCTCAGAAAAGGAGGACTGCTGCAAACAGATTATTAGAGCCAAAGTGTAGCTTCTCTTTGATTCTTTTTGAATGAGTCACCCTGCTTCGAAATGTATTCTTTCTCATTAACCGCCTTTGTACCGTCGCCCATTGAGTAGTTCTGTTTACAGCCCGTAGGTACTTGTTTGATGTGACACTTATTAACATGCGTGTTAGTGTGTCTTGTGTCGTCACACGGCAAACCCAATGCAATATTCACTCAGTAGATGAATGACGTCAAGATTAATACTTGCTTACAGGACTTTTTCAAACAAATACGTAAGTCTGCCTTTGCCGGCTTAATTCCAACGCATATTACAAAAAAACATTGACAGGTTGGAGATAAAAACAACCAGCCTGGCGTTCTAACCCTTTAAGCAACAGGTGGAGCAACACATGTAGGCAAAAATAGCACAAAACTCTCAGGAAGATGTTCTTTGTCCTCTGCGAAGAATGATATTTGGGTCTAGTGCAGTGGTTCCCAAACTTTTGCAGGCTGGCGCCCCCTTTGGGTCCCCAGTGAATTCCTAGCGCCCCCCCCCCCCCCAGGCATTTATAGAAATAAATAATACATTTATATAAATAAATAAATAAATAAATAATGCATTTATAATATCATTACCATTACGTTGAATTAGTGGGAGCACTGAGTTTGTTTCTCAGAAACGAGCCGGTCCCATCTAGACGTAATCGGAGACAATGACACCCGAAGTGATTTAAGGTTTGTCTTTTATTGCAGGATGCTTGGTCTCCATGTGTTGAAGCAGTTTTGAATGCTTCACTGCCTGGTTAGTTAGCCTGTCGCCACATATTAGCTTTGCGGGCTCGACTGGGGAAACGTCACGTGACCGGGACGAGTGTCTTGACCTGAATTAATTGATCGTCGATAAAAAAAAAAATTCTGTGCAGCTTGGCGGCCCGGTACCAAGTGACCCACGGACCGGTACCGGTCCGCGGCCCGGTGGTTGGGGACCACTGCCCTAACCAGCTCAACACAACACAACACGGCGCGTTCTGGCGAGTCCCCAATTTCATGTTGACTTGAACTCAAGATGATGTTGACCGCCTGAATGCGGTTTTTATTATAAGATAAAATTCGGAACATTACAAGCTTGAAATTACAAACCTGAGCTTTTGCTTTTGTAGTCTATGCTGTCGGATCTGACTGGGCCAGAGCGGCGTGTTGTGTACAAATCGACTGCCGCCCCCCTACCGCCCCTTTCTTCCTCACCGCCCCCCCAGATCTTTCCACCGCCCCCAGGGGGGCGGTACCGCCCACTTTGGGAACCACTGGTCTAGTGCATTATACTGCCCCCAGTGGCCATTGGAGGGCACAGCAGAAGGAGCAGTACATTGATTTGAACTGAGGCATTAAATCATAATGTACAAAACTGGAAACTGTTAACATTCTGTTTGTAAGACTGATACTGAAATGCTAGGGCCTCATAAATGGAAAATAATTCAGATTATGTAAAGTTTAGAGTATCCGCGTCATGCAGTACCTTTCAAATGATAGACTATCATGCAAACAAGAGTCTTCTTAGCTGCGCACACTTCAGCTACTGTCTGTATCCAGAGGAGGGCGCTATTACACTGCATCAATCTGCCTGGGGTATGACAAATAATATGGCAAAAATGCTTTATATTCTATGAGGGAGTTAATTCTTTTTAATCATGTAGTATATGCGCTAGGTTTTTATATAACACATCTTCGAGAGTGCCATTTTCCATATTCAGACAGACTACAAAAATCTTTCATTCTTTTGAGAGGCTGGAAGAGATGAATGACATTTGCAATCATTTCAGCAGAAAATGATGATTTGCATTACAAGTGATGTCGCAGAATGAATTGAAATTTTTTCTCAAGGCATCACTCTCAAGTAAAGTTGCAATACCTGAAAAATCTGAAGTGGTCCATCGTATGCGGACCCTGGAATGAAAGTCCGTGAAAGGCAGTAGTGTGTGTGCCACTGGGTGCATTTGCTTCAGCAACAAGCCATCTCTTCAACAACCTTATTTTCGGCGCTGGGCCAGAGGAGTCAAAATATCGAGATTGTCCACAAGATGTGAAAGTGGGGTCATTTCCACGCACAAATTAATAAGCAGCACTATTTGAGCAAGCTTTATTCAATTATCCTAAGCCTTACGGTATCATTTTTTTAAATAGTGATGCAGAATGAAAGCGAAAGGTGAGATAAGGCTTCTTTTTTTTCCCACTGACTTCAAAGCACAATTGCCCTTTGAATTCATGCATGTTTGGACAGCAGCCTTCCCTCTGCAAACTCTCCCAATATCCGCTTCTATGTGGGCTCTTGTTCATGCAAGTATCTGGAAAATATTTAGAAAGTATACAGCGGCAATAGGTAGTGTGTTCATTGCCAAAAAGGATAAATATTGAGGGAGAAAAGACCCTCCTTTCTTAATTGGCTCTTTGAGTGCTTTTCACGTTTTTACAGTTCAGCTCCTTGGTTCATGGCCAGTGCCGAAAAAGCACAAAATTGTCACAAAAATAGGGAGGGAGTACTATCTTACACTATTTTACACTCGAACATACACTGTTAGATTAATTGGAAAAAAAAAAATGAAAAAAAACATTACTTTTGTTTGGGGTCCCTTAAAGAAGACGTAGCATGCAAAATCCACTTTTTTTTTTTTTTTTTTTTAGCTTTTACATACATTTTATTGTGCACTTGGAGTCTCCAGGATTATAGAAATTTTTAATCTAATCCCTTCAGGAGCTGCAGAGATACTTTTATAATCCGTTCGGGGGGTATCTTTTTTAATCCATTTAATTGTATCCATTCCCTAACGTCACAGTCTTCAGGTATATTTATTTAAATTTATAATTCATGGAGGGATCTTTTGTAAAAGAGTTATATTGTGGTATAGCAAGCTCAATTGCAATTACAGGGCTCTTTTAAGTAATTTTGAAGCATACGTATATGTTCTCATAAAAACGTCTGTATGAAATGAAATGTGTTTTTGATGGAGGGGGGGGGGCTCGGAAGTCGTCTTGCGCCTGGAGTAATTCACTTTAGAACCGCCACTGCGCATGACCATAACAATGTTCTGTTGTATGGCCTGTTCTTAAAAGTAAATCACACTTTATAACTGTAGGGGGAGCCGAGGAGCAGGAAAACATAGAAGAGTTTATGGACTTCTTGGACTTTAAGGTGTGACAGTGACACAGGTAACTCAATCAGTGACGAATCGTTCTTTTGAATGCAGGTCTTACAAAAGAAAACAATGTGAGGCAGATGAATGAAGAGATTAGCACATAGTTCCAGGCACTTCCGAACCAGATGTGCCGTGTTGAGTACGGACAAAATGGGCATTTCTACAATCTTAACATATTTCATGATCAAGTATGTATGATCAAGCATGTATAAAGGAAACAACAAAAGGTTTGACCCCCCCACACACACACACACGCACACATTTTGTGATTATTCCCCCCGACCCGTGCCAAGGGCTCATCAAATGACCATTAAAAAATGACCATTAAAAAGATGGCACAAATATCAAACCAGCATTAAGTGCCACAAAAATCAACAAAAGATTTAACCAAAAATTACCCATATTTTTAATGATATTCATGTTTGTCCTGCATATCATTCCAAATCTGCATTTTTTTTTTAGGTATGCTCATGTTGTAGTACAGAGCGGTATAAGAACTCAACTAAGTCCGGTTTAG
Organism: Syngnathus acus; assembly: GCF_901709675.1. NCBI lineage: Eukaryota > Metazoa > Chordata > Actinopteri > Syngnathiformes > Syngnathidae > Syngnathus > Syngnathus acus. The sequence continues at coordinate 17,608,453 of NC_051088.1, read as the reverse complement.
TCAGCAGGTCAATGCTCATTTTTTAATTTTTTGTTTGAAATTCGATTTGTGTTCACATCACATATTAAATGTGACCTCAGTCTAGTGTATGTAAATATGGTCCAGTCTGTAGAGCGCTTTTCTTTCATTCAGAAACAAAATGCAATTTTTTTATGGAAAAAAAAATCAACATGATGAAAAAACCTGATTTACTGCAGTGAATAAATGAATTCCTTTTCATAGGGAACGCCCACCACTGAGTTCCCATGTGGGAAATAGCCAGCCACTACACTTTTTGGTTCCCAGGAGACTGGCGTTGTCAGCACCTCCCATCCCATGTCCCTCATCCTCCCTCCCAGTTTGTGATGAAGGCGTGTAAGCAAGGAAGAGGCAGTGCATGCGCATGCCCCCCCCCCCCACTCACACACACACACACAAACAAACACTCCGTCAAGCAGAGTGAGTCCAGCTTTCAGTGGACTCAGTCCGTGCTGTGTGTCAGCAGGTATGCCGCAGAGAAAAAGGAGTTTCACTTTTGGAGCCTATGGAGGGTAAGAGCTGTTCACTCTCCTGAGCACATGATGATGATGTACATGTGATAGATAGAACGTGTTTGGGTTTGTGGCTTGGACTGACCCTGGCTTTGATGACTTTGCACATTCCCGTGTGTTTGGATTGCCATCGTGCTTTATCACTGCAACTTTGTGATTTTGAGTTTTAATATGCTTCAGCCCAAATGAATTAATGGGCACCTTTTGATTTGGAGACATGTCTTGCAAGTTTTAGTTTGACCATTTTCCTGCTTATCTGCTTGTACTGTGTTAGGGTTAGCTTAGAAACAAGGTGTGTGAAACAGGCTTCTACTACCACTGGCCACTCGTGGTTCACTTTTTACAGAAAGTGAACAGGTGCACGAATACTTGTGTGCTTATTTGCTGCATATGAAAATGTCAATATGGCCAGTGTATGATTGTATATGAAGTCTTCCAAAGAACACAACCATAATGCATTTGTAATGGCATGCATTTTTTTCATCATACTGCATAAATCGAATGACCATACCCCTTCTTGTGTGCTGCCCCCCTCTGCCACCTGTGGGCAGTATAAGTTAAACTGATGGCTAGTCTGTCTCTCAATTTATCAGTACGGCACTAATTCGTTCTACGCAGAGGATAAAGAATATGACATGGGGCACTGTTGTCTTTCTACATGTGCTGCTGCACTCCTTGTGTTCAACTGGTTGCTTAAATGGTTAAAACACCGCAACGTAGATGCTTTTTAGGATTAGCAGTAAGTTAGCATACTAAAAGGTGTGTTGAGGCGCATGATGAGTCTGTTGTTTTCATTTGTAAAATTGGTAAATAAAACATACAACAAAGTAGTATTAGGCCCCCACTTTTTATTATTATGGAAAGCACAATTAATACACTGATTAAACAATACACTCTTTCAACCAAATTTCATTTTTTCCATGCTGTTGCTCACAGATTGCCACCTGCAACAACAGTGTTTGATTCAAGTCCCTGTTTGGGATAATTTCAAGCAAATTTCAATGCAATGTAAAATTGTGCCGGTTCAGTCACATAATAGCGTACAGTGTTTTCTAGCGCTGTCTTCAGCAGAGCTCAATGCTCAATCTGTAGCCTCGGGGAGGGGAACAATGTCAGGTGACAACAGTGTGATGCTTGGCGTCATGACGACACACTGGAAGAATTCTGCCTCACTGAGATGCCCCAAACAAAATGCACATTTTTTAACACTTACAGTGTTTTGGTCAAATTTGATTGTACGTGTCAAAGATATCCTTAAATGTACCCTAAACATTTAAGGTACTTTTAAGGATGACTTTTCCTTAATTAGGGCGCACTTAAAATATGTTAATTTGGTCAAAAATCGACAGGGCCTTATTTATGGATGCATGTTGGCTTTTCATCATGATTCCTTAAATTTAAACTGTGCATAGCAGGACACTGTATTTCATCTCTAGAAGCACATTCTCATTCCCATCCACATCTAACTGCAAGCTGGCGTCCATGTTTTCGTCATACCTGAACTTGAACTATTTCCTGCTTCTGTGTCTTTGCAGTCTTACTATTTCCTAATGCTGCCGTTCGATGGAATGTGATATCCAGGCAAGCTTAGTTTCCAGACAAAAGAAATGGGTCTGAACAGACCTCTTTTGCAACCAAATAGATGTTCTTGCTGATTTATTCTTCGTGAGCAACGTCACTCTTCAGCGGTCCGTTCCTCATAACATTCCAACCGATGCGTTTGAGTGACGACGATACAACAGTGCTAATAATAGAGATGGATTGCCTTCTTTACAGTTATTGTAACTGTAAACCAAGAGAGCATTTAGCCAAAGTAAGACCTCGTGCCGCAGCTATCAATATTTTAGTATTCGAATATCCCACTGAAAATTCTAAAAAGAAGTTTCCACTTAATAATAAACATTTTTTTTCCCATTCTTAGATAACCAACATTTTATATTTTATCTGTTACGATTCAACTCAAACGCGGTTGCTTCGGAATAAACCTCGATTCACATTCAAGAGCCACAACGTTTGTATGAGCCTTCTGTATGAAAGCAAAGACAAGGCTTCTGTCATTGAGAGCGATTTGGTGTTTTCCTGCCTGATACTTATTGTACTGAAAATGGAAGTGCGAATCAGTTTAGGGGGGCATTTTTGGTTTGCATGACAAAAGATGATTAGACTACTCGAGGACAGGAGGCCATTCAAGTGCCCTTCCAAGGGCAGAGGCAAAACAAACAGGAGACGGAGGCCGAGCTGAGGGCTCTTCAGTGCCCACTCAGGCAGTCCACCTTGCATATATACGTTCTTCGATGCTTTTCAAGCCATCTACCGATGAACAACTGAGCCAGATGCAGATCTTTTTCATGCTGCTAATTAGGTGGCATTTGATTAAATAGTAATCCTTTGTGTAATATGCCAGGACAGCACGAGACAAAAACTGCTTGAGTTGCTTTAGTCACAGTAAAGGAAAACAGTACAGACTCTGAAATATACTTG